>NC_073745.1:50792284-51118519 GCF_029784135.1 Toxorhynchites rutilus septentrionalis
CATTTGAATGATGTTGTATTTCACACATATTGGCATGAACCAAACTTTAATTTGAAATAAAAGTTTCATCGAAATTCGAACTCTAAGTGTGTTTTATTTCAATTTACTTTCGGAAATTAAAGTTGGAAAACCCTGTATAATGAATATATTCATATTTTCGGTGAATTTATTCACCTCAAGTAGAACTGCATCCAACTTTAGTGATTTCTCACCAGCGAGAAATCCACCAGCGTTTACATATGCCTGAATTTATGAAAAGGCGATGAAAAGTGGGTCACTTAGGACAACGTGAAGCGCAAACGGTCGTGGTCGAAGCCCGCTGAAGCGGCTCAGACGGTGGCCAAGCCCTCATTAACGGCCAGGAAGGTTCTGCTGTGTGTTTGGTGGGATTGTCAAGGAATAATCTATTATGAGCTGCTTCCCTATGGCCAAACGCTCAATTCGGACCTGTACTGCCAACAACTGGACCGCTTGAAGGTAGCACTCATGAAGAAGAGGCCATCTTTGATAAACAGAGGCCGCATTGTCTTCCATCAGGACAACGCCAGGCCACACACTTCTTTGGTGACGCGCCAGAAGCTCCGGGAGCTCGGATGGGAGGTTCTTTTGCATCCGCCGTATAGTCCGGACCTTGCACCAAGTGACTACCACCTGTTTTTGTCCATGGCGAACGAGCTAGGTAGTCAGAAGATAGCCACAAAAGAGGCCTGTGAAAATTGGCTATCCGAGTTTTTTGCCAATAAGGAAGCGAGCTTCTAAAGGGTGTGTCACATCAAATTGCATCACGGAAAAAACGCTGTAGAAATTCGCCCAGTAGACCGATCCTTTTGAAAATTTTAGACAGTAAAATAAAAACTATTAAACAACTTTTGGCATTTTCTTTTTATTCATACTTCGAGCCCAAGCCCGTATGCTCGCACCTTCCTCTTTACCCCGTCCATAAGGTTCTGTACAACGTCAGGTTGTAGTTTTTTTTGAACAGAAATCCATTTTCTCTTGAAGTCCGCCTCCGATTTGACAACTTTTGGGTTCTTTCGGAGGGCCTGCTTCATAATCGCCCAATATTTCTCTATTGGGCGAAGCTCCGGCGCGTTGGGCGGGTTCATTTCCTTTGGCACGAAGGTGACCCCGTTGGCTTCGTACCACTCCAACACGTCCTTTGAATAGTAGCACGAAGCGAGATCCGGCCAGAAGATGGTCGGGCCCTCGTGCTGCTTCAATAGTAGTAGTAAGCGCTTCTGTAGGCACTCCTTAAGGTAAGCCTGCCCGTTTACCGTGCCGGTCATCACGAAGGGGGCGCTCCGCTTTCCGCAAGAGCAGATCGCTTGCAACACCATGTACTTTTTGGCAAACTTGGATAGTTTCTGCTTGCGAATCTCCTCCGGAATGCTGAATTTGTCCTCTGCGGAGAAGAACAACAGGCCCGGCAGCTGACGAAAGTCCGCTTTGACGTAGGTTTCGTCGTCCATTACCAGGCAATGCGGCTTCGTCAGCATTTCGGTGTACAGCTTCCGGGCTCGCGTCTTCCCCACCATGTTTTGCCTTTTGTCGTGGTTAGGAGCCTTCTGAACCTTGTATGTACGCAGGCCCTCCCGCTGCTTGGTCCGCTGGATGAATGAACTTGACAAATTCAGCTTATTGGCGACATCCCGGACCGAACTTCTTGGATCACGTCTAAACTGCTTAACTACGCGCTTGTGATCTTTTTCACTGACGGAGCATCAATTTTTGTCGTTCTTCGCCTTCCGGTCAATGATTAGGTTCTCGAAGTATCGTTTTAGTACCATGCTGACCGTGGATTGGACGATTCCCAGCATCTTACCGATGTCCCGATGTGACAACTCCGGATTCTCGAAATGAGTGCACAGGATTAATTCACGACGCTCTTTTTCGTTCGACGACATTTTTCCAAATTTACGAAAAATTGACAGTGAAGCATGGCCAACGTGATCTATACACTCTTATCTGATTATAAGCGAAAGCTGAAGATATAATTCCTAAAAATTAAATTTCTACAGCGTTTTTTCCGTGATGCAATTTGATGTGACACACCCTTTATAACAGGGGTATTATGAAGTTGGCATCTCTTTGGGAACAAGTCATCGAACAAAACGGCGCATATTTGACTTAAAACAGATGATTGTAACTAATTTTATGAACAAATGAAAATTCAAAAAAAATACCACAGGATTTTTTTGACAGCCTAATATATATTCTCACCCATTTACATCTATTTTCGTGTGAATAAATTCATCTATAGCCATAGATCTCTCTAATGTAAACCCGCCATAACGAACATCTATTCTGTATTTAAAAATCTTTCTTAGAGCTAAGACTTAATTTTAAAATTTTTGAATTTCCTGTTGAACTTTCTTATGGGAGAATTCTCACCAAATATATTATATGAAAATTCGGATTTTCTGTGCATATATTTGAAACCAGATTTTAATGTAAACCAAAAAAAGTGTGAGAACGCTTGAGAACAACGCAGATTGTAACTAAATTTCTTATCGACTTTCCTCTTCGATAAGAGAGCTCTTTCTTGGATAAAATGCAATAACATAATCGATCTTGTTCATCCCCTGTGGTTGAAGAAATTCAGTTTTCCACATTCATTAACACACTACTAAACAAATATGAGACCAAGATTTGAAATTATAGATAATGATAGAACATAAAAATAATACACAAATCATGGATCTCTTATCAAAAATGATAAACACAGTTCTTTCTCAAATCACTTCAGACCGATTAGGTTCTGTTACAGTACACGACAATTCCGTTATAGAATTATATTCTCTAGTTAGATATCTTCAAGTTTGGTATATAACTATATTTACTGATTAGATTGTTGTGAATTGTATATATTTTTTATATGAGATATTGTTTTGTTACATAATAAACCGACTGCATGGAGGAACGAAGAAAACGTTCCATTGTTTACAGTTGAATATAAAATAAAAGCAGACACTTTATAAATTCGTGATATTTCAATCATGGTTCTGGTAAAACGGATCTTCCATCAAAAGCTATATAATAAATGACACGGAGTGATTTTTCACGTATAACACAGAAAATTACATTTTGCTTCCAAATTTGTTAATTTGTAGACTTCAGCTTTAAAGTCGAAAAAAATCATGGTTGTATCTTCGTTTCCATCCATATTGTCCAACTTATCACAAGTCTCATTTCCACACAGAATACTGATACCATTAATTGAAACTAGATTTCATTGTTACTACAGATATTCGCAATACGACAAACTTCTCACTATACTAGAAATGTGCTTCTATCACAGTAAAAGCAGCAGCAGCAACATCACATGTATACCACCCAACCAGCGGCTATGTATATCCCCACAAAAGCTGCCACGTTCCACCAGAATACAGGCGTTGAAATGTGGGAGGAGCTCCAAGCATACGCCCCAGCGCTTTACTTATTTATATGCTTCCTTTTCGCCACGACCGCCACTGGTATCCTTCCTCCCCCCATCGCCTCGCTGTTCCACTGAGCCCACTAGCTGCTGCTTTTGTTCGGGATTTGAAACGGGCGCCTCCAACAGGACAAAGACAGCTCAATAGCCGTGAAGTGTGGCTTCCCATCGAGGGGAGGAAACCGTGCTGGGGAAGGAAGCCCGAGTCTCAGAGAGAACAACGGACAGAGTGCGGGGATCCTCGGGAGACAACGGAACGACGGAAGATGGAAGGAATGTTGGAATGCTTGTGTAAGTGGATATGTTTTTTGTTGTGCTTTCGAAACAAAAGTTTCCCCATGAACAGTGAAATAGAATTGCTGGTGCAGTGTTTTTTTAGTACAAATGTTTTCGCCTGGAATTGAAAGCTACCTTTTTTTTTTGCTTTAATGAGTTTTCTATTGTTCGGGTGAAAAAACATGAACAAAATAGGTTCACTATCCACCAAAAGTGAATATGATATGAACATATGAGCTCATCGGAATAGTGGAATTATTCATGTTCTGTCGACCAGGCACATTCTTTTTTGTATCCATAACCAAAATTTGACTTTCTATTAGATTCTTCGAACTGCATGTTAGTTGTTACATCATGTTCACATGATATTGCGGAAAATCTTATTAATTTCTCTTCGCTTATCGATCAGTCCCTGTTCGTCGAGGGATTATGTTTTGAAAGCCTTAGACATTTTTGTGAAATTTATTAAAAATGTACAGTTGCAAAAATTAACATGCGACACTTTGCCACACTTTGATGATGCCAAAGCTGGTTGGTTTATGCTGATACGTGGTTGATGATTCCGCCTGGACTTTGGACTGTGCAGAATTTCACCTTGCGTTGAAAGAAAACGTTTTCTGTAAACTTTCCGATTCCATGAGATTTCCAGAACACTTTATAGTTTTACTTGTTCACTATTTCACTATTGGCTACGATGGTTTATTTGCGACTTTCGTGTCCTGTTTATATGGTTTATATGGCTACGATGAATTTTGTTGTTGCGTCTTTGCTCGTGTATTCTAGAATATTCCTTATGAGCAATGGAGCTTTGTTTTATAGCGAGTCCGTTTCCATCCGTTTCAATTCGATTGTCATTGTTTTGATTATTTAATTATTGCTATGTTATTAATTATGTTATTGTTTGTTGTGATGATTGATTTAGGGTACATTGTTGCGGTTTTTTTCCAAAAGCGTTTATTAATTAATCTAACGTTTACAGAGTCAAATTTCACCTTCAAATAGAACTTATTTATATAGAAAATAATTAAAACTACCAATTTAGTAATAACTAAATCTAACACTAGATTAATTGGACAGGATTAGGATTTAGGACTAGGATGGAGCGAGTGGGATAGTTTGGTTTGATGAGAAGGGAGATTGTTGCGGTTTTTGGATTAATGTTTAGAAGTGTACTTTATTGTTAAGTGTTTGAATTGTGTTGTGGAATTAGTTTTAATAAAGTGACTTCAAAATGAATATGTGGTCCGGACCGGGCCGTAACAGGTGAAGAAACATCAAAATTATCACTAACTTCAATTCCTAGAAATTTCTACATGTGTATTCTATGTATTGAACAATTGAACAAGTCTTATACCACAAGAACCTTCCACGACCACAAAAACCCCTACATACCAATTTTCATGTCGATCGGTTCAGTAGTCTCCGAGTCCATAAGAATCAGACAGACAGAAAGACAGATAGACATCACTCCATATATATATATATATATATATATATATATATATATATATATATATATATATATATATATATATATATATATATATATATATATATATATATATATATATATATATATATATTGAATTTTCCGAATTTTTTCATTTCCCTTCAAACTTTTCGGAAAATTTTCAATGATCGTGTTTGGTTGTGTAATATTTTTATTTGTATGTTATGTGTAATATTTTTATGTGACCCTCTCTCCATTCCAGAGGAGGAAGGAGTGTCATACCATCATATAAACATTTCTCATACCCAAAAACCCTCACATCCCAAATTTGGCTCCATTTGCTTGATTAGTTCTCGAGTTATACAGAAGTTTGTGTTTCATTTGTATAGCAGCGTGTCGAACCACCATAGAAACATTTCGTGCCCTCTAAAACCTCCATATGTCAAATTTGGGTTCGTTTGCTTGATTAGTTCTCGAGTTATGCTGAAATTTGTGTTTCATTTCTATTGATGATCATGTCAAATCGTGAGTTTTATCGATTACGATTATTGCTATTTGAAAATTATGAAATTACGCAAAAATTAAGGATTATTCCAAGAAACTCATATTGTATAAGTATAAGTAATAATATAAATAAAAATTATTCGGTGTCCGAAAGTCATGATTCAACTCGAGAACGGATCAACGGATTTGAATGATTATTTTTATATTTGTTTTGTTCTGCTGGTTCATATGCCGAGAAAGCTATTAAAATCAATCGGAAAGCTTGAAAACCACCTAAAATTACAACGATATTATTTTGGCGTTTTTTTTTTGTTTCACTGATCCACTGCTATTGTCAGCCTGAAGATATTCATAAAATAAGTAAAACAAAACTTTTTAAATTAAACGGTTTAATTGTGATTAAACATAATAATGTACTAAAAACTAGAAAATAATTAGGCAATTAGCAGTTAGCAGTTATCACACCTCTCCTTCATTAGTCTAGGGCATTGATAAGACTGAAATAAAATCGTGGGACCTGTGATGAAGTCGCTAATTGTGGATAGTGGAAATCCAACGTGCCCCACGATTTTATTTTAGTCTTATCAATACCCTAGACTAATGGAGGAGAGGTGTGATAACTGCTAACTGCTACTTGCCTAATTATTTTCTAGATTTTAGTACATTATCTGTTCCATTAGAATATTTATGTTTAATCACAATTAAACCGTTTAACTTAAAAAGTTTTTTTTTCCTTATTTTATTTCCTAGTTATTAGTACACTATCTGTTTCATTAGAATAATTCTCTACAATGAGACCATTGTACTGTATTCTATTAGTCGAATCATTTCATTTGATACCGATACTGAGTGGACTGCAAATAATACATAATATGTTCTCCAAGTCAAGTTCGTTCGTTGGATACACATATTAGGCTGTCAAAAAAATCCTGCGGTATTTTTTTTGAATTTTCATTTGTTCATAAAATTTGTTACAATCATCTGTTTTAAGTCAAATATGCGCCGTTTTGTTCCACGACTTGTTCCCAACGAGATGCCAACTTCATAATACCCCTGTTATAGAAGCTCGCTTCCTTATTGGCAAAAAAACTCGGCTAGCCAATTTTCATAGACCTCTTTTGTGGCTAACTTCTGACTACCTAGCTCGTTCGCCATGGACAAAAACAGGTGGTAGTCACTTGGTGCAAGGTCCGGACTATACGGCGGATGCAAAAGAACCTCCCATCCGAGCTCCCGGAGCTTCTGGCGCGTCACCAAAGAAGTGTGTGGCCTGGCGTTGTCCTGGTGGAAAACAACATCATTCTATTGATCATTTCTGGCCGTTTCTGGTCAATCGCCTGCTTCAAACGGTCAAGCTGCTCACAGTACAGGTCCGAATTGAGCGTTTGGCCATAGGGAAGCAGCTCATAATAGATTATTCCTTGAAAATCCCACCAAACACCGTCTGAGCCGCTTCAGCGGGCTTCGACCACGACCGTTTGCGCTTCACGTTGTCGTAAGTGACCCACTTTTCATCGCCAGTCACCATCCGCTTCAGAAACGGGTCGATTTTGTTGCGATTCAGCAGCGATTCACATGCGTCGATACGGTCAAAGATGTTTTTTGCGTCAACGTATGTGGCACCCATACATCGAGCTTCTTTGTGAATCCAAGCTTCTTCAAATGGTTAATAACGGTTTGATGACTTATCCCCAGCTCTTGGCCGATGCTACGGCTGCTACTATGCCGGTCTTTCTCGGCTAATTCAGCGATTTTGTCGCAATTTTCGACGACAGGCCTTCCGGAGCGTGGCGCATCTTCGACGACCTCTACACCAGAACGAAAACGTTGAAACCATCATTGTGCGGTGGAAATGGAATCTGTATCGGGTCCATAAGCTGCACAAATTTTATTGGCAGCTTGAGATGCATTTTTGCCTTTGTCATAGTAGTACTGTAAAATATGTCGGATTTTCTCTTTATTTTGCTGCATATTTGCGACACTATAACTCACGAACGACTTAACCAAACAAAACACTGTCAAGGACTATATTATAGCGCGCAAAAATACCTTTCCAACAAGCTATAGTATGACTCGATACAATGAATTCAACTAGAACTACGCGCTTACAACGACACCTCGCGGAAATACCGCAGGACTTTTTTGACAGCCTAATATTTCAATCATCCTTTTTTTGAGATGATATGGAATCAGCTATTTTGTAGCGGCGGTCAAATTGGATTTTTCAAGATAAGCAGTTTAAAAATGACAGCAGAAATAAAGGTGTTTTATAAATTCGGTCAGTTCCTATTGGTCAAATTTCTATCAATGTGGGACAACCCTATAGACGTACAAACAATTCAAGCTAAATAAAACCGTTTAATAAAGTATTTTGCTGTTTTGTGATTTCGGTCATCTTGGATTTGGATGTTTCATGATCTACTGTGATCTACTATTCAAGCCCTTTCATTTGATACCCATATCAATCGGATTTTGAGAAAATATGTAGCCCGCCATTTGGTAGTGGCAGCCATCTTGGATATGCATTTTTCATAAATAACTGTGTTTTACTAGTCAAGCCCTTTCATTTGATACTCATATTAACGGGGTTTTGGCATGATATGTAGTCCGCCATTTTGTAGAGGCAGCCATCTTGGTTTTGTATTTTTCATAAATAACTGTGTTCTACTAGTGAAGCCCTTTCATTTGATACCCATATTGATGGGGCTTTGGAATACCCATATCGATGAAGTTTTGAGAAAATATGTGATCCGCCATTCTGTAGCGGCCGCCATCTTGGATTTTTCAAGATAATGAAATACGCAGTTTTATAATGACTACAGAGATATAGGTGTGTTCCAAAATTCAGATCAATCGGTCAACAGAAAGGGGGTCAAATTTCTATTAATGTGGGTCAGCGCTGTAGACAAACATGTTACAAACATACAAACATACAAACATACAAACAGATTACAGGACAAACTAAATAAAACCGTTTAAAAATTAGATTAGTTTCATGCAGGTGAAGTGAGCGGGTTCAAAAAAAGGTGTTTCATGACGTACACGATTCCAGCCCTTTTGATTGGCAGAAAAAAAATGAAAAAAATGTGCCAGACACATCAACCCTATTCAACCCTATTGAAAATATACTGAAGGCCGATGTACTGCTAAAAGAAGTGGACACTACCCATTTTCGTATGTGGTGGTGCAAAGCAACAACATTATGATTTAATATCGTGAATAAACATTAATATTGGAAAAGTCTAGAAGTAGTCACGGTTAAGATTAATGAATAAAATTAAGAAGGTGATAGTCATCCAAATGGAAATTGTTTTCTCTTTTGCGATCGGGAAATTGCTAAAAATTTGTGCAGATAGACTTGCAAACCAAAAAAAAAGGAACTCGATTTAAATATTTCTGATAAATTTTATCAGAGCAACAAATCAATTTCTCAGTTTCCAGGCTGTTTTCGGCACACATCCAATTTCTCCAAACATGTTGATAGCATCCTTTCATCATCGATTGAAAGATGCTTCCCAAAAACCGACAAGATCTTCCAAGAAAGCTTCCCTAGCATAAGAATATATGCCTCTGACAACCGTATGGAAATTTACGTATTCTGCTACCTGCTGCGGCAGAAAAGTATTCTCGCATCACAGATTTCCCCTCCAATTTCGAACCGATACCGAAAGATCATACGCCGGAATTCCATTACCGCTGGGTTTTCAAATTTTCCCAGCATCACTCGCCCATACGCCACGATATGTGAGCCACGACGCGAGTGGGGAACCCGTAGTCGACCATTCCTGAGCCATTCCCCAGTACATGCGTGAGGGTGTGTGTAACACGTACGTATGCAAACAAACAAACAAGTCGCCCGCAAATTCGGAGTCGTGCTGCGGGTTGGTTTTTTTATTCACTTAAAATACACAAAATTTGGAGTTCCTCTGGGATATTTACGTCCGCATGGAGTGCGCCCCGAACGGGAGGATAGGAAACAAAAATGACTGCTGCGGATACGAATTATGGGTGGAATAAAATTTAATATGGTTACAAATTTGGATGATATTCATTCGTATTCATAACCTCCGCCAGGATTCGGACTGCCGGCCAGGAAAAAATTTCGTTTGATTCGTTTGATTCGCCGAAGTTCCATGGTTATCGGGGATAAAACGACGCACCGAATACTACACTTCTCCTGCTCCTGGATGGGGCACGTTTTGAATAATGTAGCATAAACAAAGCATAAATCAAATATCAAACAGTATAATTGATTTGTTTGCTGGAAAACTGGTGGATTTGGGTAGGATTTGGCGAGCTTTGTGTTTTGACGTTGCAGCTCGTAATTGTCGCCTGGAGAATTTGTGGATAGGTGGCGGCGGAAATTGTTTGTGGAATTTTCAGTGCAAAACCCCCGATACGGTTATGTAATCTTTCATAGTATATATTTATATACGGTAATAGATGAATTGAAAGATTGTTGTCTTTTACCATGCACAGCAATGTATGCATAAATGAAACAATTCACCTCACAATGTTTTACTACTTCAAGCAAGGAAGATTCGACTTCCCAACTGTATTGCGTCCAAAATAAATAGGGTGACCAAATAGTTCAGGAATAGAAAAAAGGTAAAAACACCTAAGCCAAACAAATGTTGATATTGTTCGAAGAATCCCAAACAAATCAGAAATTTCCTAAGATTTGTTGGATGTGCTATACATTGTGATTATCTAATCCGCAGGGCTGACCAAATAGTATATTAGAATATTATGAACTCGTGTCTGGTTGCATAATCTGGTCGTTTTACTGCAGTAGCACGCTTCAAACAGATCAATGGATCCGTTCATTTTTTGACTTTAACACTAAAATCACCTTAAAATCTAAACCGTTCCCTACAAAATCAATGGAAACAGAAAATCAAAACTTCTGGCAAGTGGTGCTTATTTGCAACGAAACTCGACACGCAGTAAAAATTGAACTAGTTTTATAAAACTCAATGCCTTGTAAACGATATTTGTTTGACAGATGTCGACAATTTTATTGAATGAATGAAACCGTGGAAAAAGCAAGCAACATTCTTGTATGTAAATGCTTTTTCCTCTACAACGAAAGTATATTCAGATAAAAAAGCAAGTAATACAACTGTCACGAATCTTTGATCCACCTTTCTATCTCATTAATAATAATTCCTTCAATCATTGTCCGCTCATGAAATAATTTTTTCATCTATCTGAACAGGAAGATATTTACTCATGCTACTTTGAAACAGTTTGAAGAAATTTTGCCTCGTGTATTCCATCTGAATCAACTGGAATTTTAAGAATGGATTGCACCTCATCAGCCAAAAACATTTCTTCCCTTTTATGTAGGAAGAATTCTATTAATATAATCAAAATTAAAAAACAATTTCAGTCAAGTTATGTTTGAAAAGACGCTTACGATCTGTGGTGAAAAGTTGAAACTATAGTTTCAGACCCTGGTTTCCAAACTAATCGCTTACTACAAGTCGTTCTTCTTGTGAATGAAAATAGGAAGGTGAACGGTGAAAAATAATGAGAATCCTCTCGATAGAAAGTCCAAGAAAAAAAAGTCACAGGAGGGTTGTGTCCGAGATACGACCGCATAGTTGACGTAAAATTCCGTTAGGTTATCTGTTGATTTTGGATATGTTTGAAGAATTACATCGTTAAACTCTTGGATAAGGATTTGGTGGCCCGGAAAAGGGCTGTTTTGTTTGATTGTTGGGTATTGTTTGTTTACTCCACCATTGCTTGCAACCAAGTGGTGATGACAGAAGGATAGTGATTGGTGATTGGTGTGTATCAGATAGAAGATGCCGAAGTGAAATGAGATATGATGAAAACCGCCCTATGTGACCCTAGACGAGATACCTCCTGTATTATAAATGGATGAAATAAAGAAAAAAAACTCACCAATGTAATATGAGATAATCATCAACACCGAACACAATTATCAATTTTTCTCATCAGTAAAACATGTTACTTTAATATAGAGAAAACATATTTGAAATGGAAAAGGTAAATTTTTTACATAATTTTTACTTTCTGAGTGTTTATTAAACCCAATGCAAATTTTAATTAGACTAACAATACCTAATACTATATGTCCCATAGACTCGGAAATCACCTTTTCGAATATTTCTTCACTTTTTCAATTCTCCTCACCGTATGCATTTTCCTTGTGTGAAAATGAACACAGCAAAACAGACAGCTTGAACCGAACGACCCGTTCTCGAGCGGGAACATACCTTGGTTTTTATTTATGAAAATTAAAATAAATCGATTCATATATCAAGTCATTTTGAACACAACTGCTACCATATACAATTTTACACTTACAATTGAGTCGCCTAGGTGCAAAATCGGCCAACTCCAAAAAGAAAACGCATTTTCAAAAGCATGTTTTATGGGGAATTGATCGATATTGGTGCTGTTTCTCGCTACCAATAAGTGGAAAAATGTATCTAAGGTCTACAAAACCGAAAAAACGAATTTCTCAAATTTGTGGAGTTGGCCGGTTTTGCAACTAGGCGACAAAATTGTGCTAAATTTTTCACAATACATATGAAATTTCACGAAGCAACCAACATTAAAATTCCAAATTTTAATTTTATTTGCTAGAATTGATCGTATGACTTACCTTACATGCAATATAGAATGATGATGATGATATTGAATTAGAGAGACTTTAAATTTTTGAGTTCATTCGTCTCTAGCCTTGAGAGAGGTCCTTGGAAAACTTTACTCTACTCCTGCATTACACCTCCACCCTCGCTGCCTTGAGAAAGGCACTCGATCCCTCGTTGTTCAGCTCGTCCAGCAACGATGTTGTCCAGTCGGTGTCCACACAAAGAATGGCAATATAAAAATTCCCCGCCTTGCATATATCTGCAATGTTGATTTCCCCCGGGCAGCTTGATGTCTCTGTTAGGGAACACATTTCGGTAAGAACGAAAATTAACCTTCTTTTATGTATTTTCAATGCCGATTTCCCACAGGCAGCTTGGTTTTGATGTCTCTGTTAGGGAACCGCAGCATGTATCGTCAATTTCGACCAACTAGAAGAGAGTATTCCCGTTAGGATAGGGGTTGAGATTTTTCAATTGTTCGATAGTTAGTTTCATGACATATATAATTTTATTCAATTGTCATAGAGTGCCGAAATCGTTTGACGCAAAAATTTCATCAATCCATCATGAAATGAGTGAGTAATAAGCGTTTGAAATTGGACAATTTTTACGATGTGATCGGTTTTCAATTAGTACCCCAATATGTTACCGAAAGACGTAGTCCTACGTCAAAAATAATGCGTTGCCATGCACAAGCAATTTAGCATAATCTTCACCGACGAAGTCGCAAAAATACTTCAATGATTCTGCATTAACACACAATTGCCAGACAAACTCTTTCCCTGCTAACACTCTGAGCAAAGTTAAAACCCAAATTCCAATCAGTTCATTCGAAAGAATTTTTTTTTTTCAACCTGTAATAATCGCACGTCAGTAAAACCTCATTGGTTACGATGCGCACCACTGCGCAAAGCTATAAAGAAAAATATTGATAGTAATGATAACAAAAATAAACATATATTTTTCTATACCCAAAATACGGTACAGATTGGTTAAAAGACTGGACAACCAAAAATGGTCGGAAAAACGAAAACGAAACGCATTCTCATTGTTCCATACATTTGTTCTACCAATTTGTGTATTTAGTAGAGGTAAAACGGATATCCTGCCTATTCGGTCATTATTTGCTATCCGGCCTTGATTGATGTTCTTGACAAAAACCTCATTATTGTAATAGAAAATCCTGTTAAAAGTCTGTTCAAGATTCCTTGCAGGAAACTTGATACTCTATTAAAGGAAACTCATTCTAAACGGAAAATGTAATCATCGTTCATTATTTTTAAGTAAAAATGTGTTTATTTGTGTCTAAAATTTATTTGCTTCATGCACACATGCAATTTCCCCTAGTTTCCTATTCGCAAATATAGAGCCGAATATCCGGGTTCTATCATACAAATGAAGCATAAATTTCTGCATGATTCAAGAACGAATCAAGCAAACAGAACCAAATTTGGCACGTGTACGTGTATTTGGCTTTCGCGTACGAGAAATGTTTCTATGGTGAAATGACACTTCTCCCTTCTCTGGAATAGAGACGGAATCCCATAAAAATAATACACATATTGCAAACAAACCTATTCCAACCAAACATGACAAATTAAAATTTTCGGAAAACTCTGAAGGTAATGGGAAAATTCGAAAAATTCGATTCGGATATGTTCTATAATTACATAGTGACAAACGTTCTTAGTCCATTCGATTCTTTGCGCGAAACGAAAAAGAAACGAACCAAATTGATCTTCGTTCGAAATTGGAAATGGATTTTAATGTGATAAAACACACTCCTATTTCGTATTCTATCTATATAAATAAAAATGGATCGCCGAATTTGTTGATAAGAGCAAAACTCGAGGAAGGAATTGTCCGATTTAGGGCTGTGTATGTCATATCATATTTCCTGTATCAAACATTTATTCCATGTAATGGAGCAACATGGTATTTGCAAGTGGTTGAAAAATCTTGAACGAGAATTGTGTCTGGAAATAATCTGATATTATCATAACGAGTTTTGGTAGAAGTACTAGGAATTTTATAGTAAAAAATAATTTCAAAGGATAGATTAGAACATCAATCAATGAACAGTTCTGCGATTGGACCCATGAACGTGCGCTTAGTAAGAAAACGTGGATGTGATAACGAAACATGAATTTTGGGCGAGACGAAGTTTGCCGAGTCAGCTAGTTTTATATAATATACAATAACATAATATAAATAAATGACTATTTTGTGAATTCAGGGATGTGTTCGAACTTATTAGTGATTTTTTCTGATCGTTCGTTCAATTTTCGTGAAATCGACCTTTGTTACCGAGTTAAAAGTGGCGTCAAAGTGCAGTGTACTTCAAGCCGGATGTTTTTGGCAACCGGTTCTCGCGTGTGCTTTATTGGGAATTGCGTCAAGAGGGGTCTAAGTGCTTTGCGCTCCAAATGTATTTTGTGCTAAGCTGAAGGGATGCAGAAGATAAGATTTTAACTTCGTAAAAAAATCGTAAAAAATATCACAAAAGTTAATATTTTCATTTAAATGAGTCCGACACAGCACCATTCTATATCAAATCTTGTTAAATTGAAAAGGGTTTCCAAAAAAATATCGAAGGGTATATGTTTTGAGTTAAAAACATTTTTAATATAAAACTCAGTTTTTGAAAAAGATTTTCTAACGTTGTATTTAAAATGTTATTTTTCCAGGAAAATTCATTGATTTTCCAACAACTTTACCGTGCATCATATTTCAATCAGACATCTGTATTTCTAGTTATGAGTTTTCGCAAAGAAGAATCAATGATTCAAGATACACCCTTGACGGATTTCGCGCCAACTTGTCTATGGGATTGGCATGACTCTCTCAGAACTCAATGAAACTTTCTGGGCGTGAAAAACTTCCCTAATTAAGCAACTTGGCATACATAGTTTTCCGAAAATTTATCTGGACTAACATATGGAAAGGGTCAAATATTTTTGATCAGTTTTTATACAATTTTTTACTTGAAAATGGTAAATTCTACAAAAAAGTGGTCTGTTGCGTTCAGTGTTACTTAATGACCCACAAATGCATTCGCGCTGCACTTGCATCTGGAAAGTTCTAGCGCGTTTGCTAGCATCCGCTGTCACCAACACATACACAAGAGGAGCAAAATGTGCTAGTTTCCCCCTCCCATGTTAGAATAAATTTATTCTAGATCGATCACCGCACAACGAAGGTTCAGTTTTATTTTACTCCCGCTTATTCCCGAACAGTGCAAGCACGTTTGTACTTGTTCAAATTTGGTTTGGTTTGGTGAAAAATTGTCCCGCTTGGATTCCCTCCCAGTCACAACATGGTCTATGGCAGAAGTTTAGGAAAATAATTGATTATCATATTTACTGTGATTTACAGTGACTCTTAATAGATACCTAAATCTACAACAACTATTCGATACCTGACCGACCGATCAAAAGATTTTTGGCAGATGGCTATTGTTTGAGAGCTGTCGTTCCTTTCTGAAATGAAACATATTGTACAAAACAAGTTGAAAACATGGCTATCCAACTCTTGACGAGTAAAGTTCAGTGTCGGTATTGTGCGTTGCCACTTTTGCTATTGTGCTATTGGTACGAGTGAATCGTGTACGAGTGAAGGTCATTGCTGTCCGCTTTCGACCTGACCTTTTGTGAAGTGGAACGAAGGAACAAAGGAAGCAGCGCTCTTGCAGCGAGCCGGATTGCGGCTGTTGAACTGATTCGGCATAACGGGATCGCCATCGCGTGACTGTCGCAAACGGGATTCATCATCACGTGGCTGCGTAAGCTATTCTTGCGCTATTGTGTTGTCTCCGTAGCGCGTAGCCTCTGTCTCTCCCTGATTAGGGCAGTAGAGCGCATTATTGGAACAACTTATATATTAAGGTACACATATTTATTATTAATATTATTATTCAATTCATTTGTTCATTGTTTGATATTATTATCATAATTTTTTTTTGCTATTTTTTTTTAAGATTATTGTTAAAATCAAAAATAATTTAGAAATAAAACAGAAATTTTTGTAAAATGGAGAATAGTGGAGGATCTCCAGAGATGGAGATCTCCGATAATGAATCTCATACAAGATCTGGGAAAAAACATAAACGAGTCCCTCATAAGGAAGATAATTCTTCTGGGGACGAATCCGCTCATCCTACCAAGCCCCCCTCTAAGAAAATTGCAAGCCTCCCTTCTCAACCCACTGTTACTTCCACTCCCCCTCTCCCATCATCGATTTCGCTTCCCCCTTCTGATGCTTCCGATCCAACCCAATCCTCGTCCTCGTCCTCATCCTCATCCTCGTCCTCGTCTTCCCCCTCTGTTGTCTCCGCTCCACGTGTCAGAGTTTATCCAGAAGATGCACCTGGAACTGGCCCTTGGGTTGTTTTCCTCCGGCCAAAACCGAAAGGAAAAAACCTTAACGTGATTCAGATCATGAAAGATCTGGCCAGATACACTTCTGTATCTGAAATTCGCAGGGTTAGACCGAACAAATTGCGAGTTGTCGTGAATGAACGGAAACACGCAAACGAGATTGTTGCTGATCAACATTTCACTCTCGAATATCGAACATTTATACCCTCCCATAACGTAGAAATTGAGGGGGTGATAACTGAAACGGGTCTGACGAGCGAACAAATAAAAGCAGAAGGAAAAGGCAAGTTCAAGAAGCTCCCCTCAATGGAAGTGAAAATCTTGGACTGTCGCCAACTCGGGAAACTTTCCCATGATGGGGACCAAACTAAATTTACGCCGTCCGACTCGTTTCGAGTCACCTTTGCTGGTGCCGCCCTCCCTGACTACGTTATGGTGGACAAATTGAGACTACCTGTGCGACTCTTCGTGCCAAAGCCCATGACTTGCAACAAATGCAAGTCAGTTGGTCACACTTCGGATTATTGTGCCAACAAGGAGCGCTGTGCCACTTGCGGAGAGCAACATGAGGGGAAATCCTGCAGTGCGACTGAGCATAAATGTCCATATTGCGGGGGATCCCCACACGAGCTCTCAGTTTGTGAAAATTACAAGAGTCGCTGGGAGAAACAGAAGCGCTCTTTGAAGGAACGCTCGAAACGCACTTTTGCGGATATTTTAAAGGGCGCTTCTCCACTGGCCCAACAACAACAACCAATCAACACACAAAATGTCTTCGCCACGTTGCCCGTTGACGAAATAGAAGCGGACACAGCTAACGGGGGCACACCGTTCATTTTCCAAGGGAATCCCCGGCGTAAAAATGTGACCACTCCCAAAGTTCAAGGACAAGCCCCTCCGGTGATACCCCCTGTTAGCATGCCTAAAAAATCGAGTGCAGCGGACAAGCAAAATCAGGTTCCTCCTGGTTTCCGTGGGAATAATTCACCTTCGAATGGCCCAGCACTCGAGGGGACATCAAAAACCCCAACTGTCCCTATTTTTCCGTCCAGTTCAACTTCCCAATCGGGATTTATAAAGTTGTCTGACCTTTTGGACCAAATCTTCAAGTGTTTTAATGTTTCCGACTCCATCAGAACCCTTGTCATCTCAATGCTTCCAGTATTAAAGACAATTTTGCAACAATTGATGCAAACATGGCCCCTCCTTGCAATGATTATCTCTCTTGATGTCTAATTCAAATAGAGAGGTCGGAGATATCACTGTTTTACAGTGGAATTGTCGTAGTCTTATCCCTAAATTGGATACATTCAAAATTTTAATTCATAACTACAATTGTGATGTTTTTGCTCTGTCCGAAACTTGGCTTTCTTCGCGAGATGATATCTCTTTCCACGATTTTAATATTATACGCTTGGACCGTGATGATAGATACGGAGGGGTGCTTTTGGGGATCGATAAGTGCCACTCATTTTTTAGAATTGACCTTCCACCTATTGGAGGGATCGAAGCTGTTGCTTGTCATGCAAACATCAGAGGCAAAGACCTCTGTATTGTCAGCTTGTATTGGCCTCCGAGAGCTGCGGTTAGCCGCAAACAACTTGATGACATGTGCTCACTCCTTCCTGAGCCACGATTGATCTTGGGAGACTTCAACTCTCACGGAACTGCCTGGGGGGAACAGTACGACGACAATCGTTCATTGTTGATATATGACTTTTGTAACAGCTTCAATATGACCGTTTTGAACACTGGGGAAACAACACGTGTACCTAAACCTCCTGCTAACCCAAGTGCTCTTGACCTCTCGCTTTGCTCGAATTCACTATCGTTAGATTGCAAGTGGAATGTAATCCAGGACCCCAACGGTAGTGATCACTTGCCAATCAAAATTTCCATCACCATTGGGTCGAATTCTTCTGAATCTATAAACATGGCATATTACCTCACAAGACACATTGACTGGAAAAAATATGCGGACGCGATTGCTCTAGCCATCAATTCCAGAGATGGTTTACCTCCATTGGAGGAGTATAACTTCCTTTCTCGTTTGATCTACGACAGCGCGGTTCGCGCTCAAACGAAACCCATCCCAGGTTCCACCATTTCCCGAAGGCGTCCCAATCTATGGTGGGATAGCCAATGTTCCAAGCTTTATGTAGAAAAATCGAATGCATTTAAAGCTTTTCGGAAACGTGGAACCCCTGAAAATTTTCAAACGTATTTAGCCCTTGAAGATCAATTTAAAAACTTAATCAAAGGGAAAAAACGTGCTTATTGGCGAAATTTCGTGGGAGGTTTGTCACGAGAAACGTCAATGAAAAAATTATGGAAAGTGGCTCGAAACATGAGAAATCGCTCTTCAACGAATGAAAGCGAAGAATATTCACATCGATGGATTTTGAATTTTGCACGGAAGGTTTGTCCTGATTCCGCTCCTGTGCAAAAAATTGTTCGAGATATACCACAAGATAGGTGCGATCTTGATTCCGAGTTTTCGATGGTAGAATTCTCTCTTGCTCTGCTCTCATGTAACAATTCTGCTCCGGGATCGGATAGAATTAAGTTCAACTTGCTGAAAAACCTCCCTGATGTGGCGAAACATCGCTTGTTGAATTTATTCAATCGGTTTCTGGAGAATAATATTGTTCCAGATGATTGGAGACAAGTACGAGTTATAGCTATTCAAAAACCCGGAAAACCCGCGTCCGACTTCAATTCGTACCGCCCAATAGCAATGCTGTCTTGTATACGGAAATTGTTGGAGAAAATGATCTTGTTTCGCCTTGATCGATGGGTTGAAACGAATGGCCTACTCTCAGATACACAATATGGGTTCCGCAGGGGCAAGAGGACGAATGATTGTCTTGCGTTGCTTTCTTCAGAAATTCAAATGGCTTACGCCGAAAAAAAACAAATGGCTTCAGTATTCTTGGACATAAAGGGGGCCTTCGATTCTGTTTCAATAGAGGTTTTGTCGGACAAATTACACTCTCGGGGTCTGCCGCCTCTATTGAATAATATGTTATATAACTTGCTTTGTGAGAAACATTTGAACTTTTCTCACGGAGATTCGGCAGTAAGTCGGGTCTCTTACATGGGCCTCCCCCAGGGCTCATGTTTAAGCCCCCTTTTGTACAACTTCTATGTAAGCGACATCGACAATTGCCTTACACAAAATTGCAGCCTAAGACAACTTGCAGATGATGGAGTGGTGTCTGTCGTAGGATCAAACGAATCCGACCTGCAAGGACCCTTACAAGATACTTTGAACAATTTTTCAGCCTGGACCATTGGTCTAGGGATCGAATTCTCCACGGAGAAAACAGAGATGATGGTTTTTTCTAGGAAGCATAGACCAGCAAAACCAAAGCTTCAACTTTTGGGTAAACCGATCACTCATGCTATGTCATTCAAGTATCTAGGGGTCTGGTTCGACTCCAAATGTACTTGGGGGGCCCATATTAGGTATCTGAGTAAAAAATGCCAACAAAGAATAAACTTTCTCCGTACAATTACCGGCACCTGGTGGGGAGCCCACCCAGAAGATCTTATAATGTTGTATCGAACAACTATTCTCTCAGTGATGGAGTATGGCAGTTTCTGTTTTCAATCAGCTGCCAAAACACACCTCATTAAACTCGAGCGAATTCAGTATCTTTGTCTCCGTATCGCGTTGGGATGTATGCCCTCAACGCATACCATGAGTCTCGAGGTTTTGGCAGGCCTACTCCCACTAAAAGATCGCTTCAATTTATTATCTCTTCGGTTCTTCATCCGGTGTAAGGTCATGAACCCATTGGTGATCGGAAATTTTGAGCAGCTGATCGAGCTAAATTTTCACTCCGGATTCATGAGTTCATATCATGAATTCATCTCCATGCAGGTTGATCCTTCTTCGTATATTCCCAACCGTTTTTGTTTCCCTGACTACATCAATTCCTCTGTGCATTTTGATCTGTCCATGAAGCAAGATATCCATGGATATTCAGATTACCAACGATCGAGGATCGCTCCAACGATCTTCGATGAAAAGTATGGGGGTATCAATTGTGATAATATGTACTTTACTGATGGGTCCACTATAAACGAGTCCACAGGATTTGGAGTGTTCAACGAATTTTTTAGCACCTCACACAGTCTTCAGAATCCTTGCTCAGTGTATATTGCTGAATTGGCAGCAATTCATTGGGCGCTGGACAGCGTCGCCTCACGACCTGTTGAACACTATTACATTGTAACGGATAGTCTTAGCTCTGTCGAAGCTATCCGTTCAGTGAGGCCAGAAAAGCACTCGCCGTACTTCCTTGAGAGAATACGAGAAATTTTGAGTGCTTTATCCAGACGCTGTTATGTCATTACCTTTATCTGGGTCCCTTCACATTGCTCCATTCCGGGTAATGAGAGGGCTGACTCATTAGCAAAGGTAGGTGCAATTGAAGGCGATATTTATCAGCGTCAAATCGCCTTCAATGAATTTTATTCTTTAGTCCGCAAAAATACCATCGCCAACTGGCAACGCAAGTGGAATGAAGATGAATTGGGCCGGTGGTTTCACTCGATTATCCCTAAGGTTAGCCTCAAACCGTGGTTCAAAAGTCTGGACTTGAGTCGGGACTTTATTCGCACCTTCTCCCGACTCATGTCCAATCACTGTTCGTTAGATGCACTACTCTTCCGTTTCAATCTTGCCAGCAGCAATCTCTGCGTTTGTGGCCAAGGTTATCACGACATCGAGCCCATTGTTTGGTCGTGCGAGGTGTATCTGGTCGCCAGATCGAATTTAAAAAACTCCCTTCGGGCCCGAGGAAGACAGCCCAATGTGCCGGTGAGAGATGTGTTGGCTCGGTTAGACCTTGATTACATGTCCCATATATATGTTTTCCTTAAAGCTATAGATCTTCGTGTGTGATTGTCCCTACATCCTTATACCCTCCTTTCCTTCCTTTGCGGGTAATTCGTCCCCTTGCTATAAATAGTAGAATAAGTTGAAATGTAAGTACACTATAGATATACGAATAGATTTATAAATTGAGTGTTCATCAACATTGTTACAATTTCCTTATATCCCATCCTTCTCCTAAAAATATGTCACCCTCCTAAACTCGAGTACACCGCGAGTAATCGGTTTTCCACCTTACTAACCATAGATGTAAGAAAATTGTTTATATATATAGTTTTAAAATTATATTTAAGAATTCGGCTCCTTTAAACTTAAGTAACTGAGCCTGTAAAAATAAACGAATTGAAAAAAAAAAAAAAAAAGTTGAAAACTGAACTTTAGCATCCAAGGGTCACCATAAATCCATTTCTACCTGTTATTGATTATTTCTATAACTGTACACTCTAAAAAAAAAATAGAAAATTTTCGAGAAAAAAACTTGAAAAAGTTTTTGATAGAAAAACTATTTTGCCTTAAATATGCACAAGTTGTGACGTATGGAAGAGTTGTAGGGTACATATTTATCTACCATTTAAATACCATTTCATCAAAATCTGAGATGACCATTTTGAGAAAATCAATTTTTAGTTTTTGAAAGCGATTTTTTTTTTCAGTGTTGAATTTCAAAAATATTTTTTTTCGGTATTTTTTCTGAAAACTCAATTATTTTCCTAAAACTCTTCCATAGATCAGATAGATAGATTTCAGGACTTACCATTTTAAAGTAAAAAAGATTATTAAAAAATTATCAAAAATATTTAATTGTTTCCATATGTTAGTCTAGATAAATTTTCGGAAAACTAAGTATGCCAAGTTGCTTAATTAGGTAAGGTTTTCACGCCCAGAGAGTTTCATTAAGTTCTGAGAGGGTCATGAAAAAGACAATTTTATTTATATGCTTTGGAACATTTGAATACCTGATTTGACACAGGTGTGCTGAATTTGCTTATCAAACAATATATGTTCCACTATTTGAACAGGGCGTCCAATTTTCAGCCTTCAAATATTGAATGTATTGCAACGCAGTGTCGAAAAATTTTCCACAGATTCAATAAATTTAGCACAGATAATCTTATTAGAATTCTTCAACATGAATGAGGAGAATAATGTTTAATTAGTGAGGTGCAAACTGTTCTTAAAACTCTAATTGATTCAGGGGAAATATACCTCACTCACTAACCGAAATTATGCTCCCCTTTCATGTTGAATAATTCTAATAAAGTTATCAAAATTAAATACAACTTCAGCAACATTGCAACAACTCTTCCGATAAGACCGATGAATATCTGAAAGGTCACTAACCGATTTCTGGTAAAAAACACAGTTTGAGGCACGGAGTTTCGAACAAATTGAGGAGAATGACACATATTTATTTTCGCTTTATACTCAAAATATGGTACTATTTAATTAATAATAAGACGGGACGATAAACAATGATGGAAAAAAACGGTACCGTCCCGTTCAAAACGATACGTTTGTTCAGCCCAATGAAGAAGAAATCGCTCAAATATATCTTTTTTATTTACTCACGCATGACTACCGGATACACCCCTTGAACTTTTTCAATCTCTTTCCACTTTGTTTATTACATGAATATGTTACAATGATTCACAAATAGTTGGAGTGAAAAAAATACTAATTGAAAAATAAGCAATAATTTTCCTTTCATTCGGAAATATAAGAGATAAAATGCAACATCGGAAAAAATAGACAATAACCAAAAAAATTCTAGCAGCCTTAAGGGAGTATTCTGGTCTAGAAATTTGAAAAAAATAAAAAAAAAATTCCTTCATATTTCTGTAGTTTAGGCATACAGGAAGATACCCTAGAAAAAAACTTATCGAAAATCCTATTATTTACCTAGTTAGAGCCATTTTAGTGATGCGGTATATAACCTGGTACGGCCATAACAATGAACTTCAAACGCGTTTTTCTCGAAACTAGCTTTTTCAAACTGGCGTACACGATATCTCAAGTTCTACTGAACCGATTCATGTCAAATTTATATGGGTACAATCTGCAGGCATCTCTCTATCGCATGAACCTCTAAAAATATTTTTTTTTGAATTTGACTATTTTTAAAAAATTGGGAAACGTCAGAAAAACGTTTAAACCTCATTTTATCTTTCAAACGGTCACCATTTTGTCAAAAAAGATGTATTTGACTTGTCTGAGGTTCATGCGATAGCGGTATCTTCACTGATTCAGAATCTGTTCGAATTTTTGGTTTCAGATAACCAGAAGGTCTGGAATCGTGTTCGCCATGACACAACTTTTTTTGAACCTTCTCACTTCATCAGCTCTCAACTATTCCAGTTTTGAATGTTTTTTCTCCGTTCAATTTTTGTTTTATTGTTAAAAGATAGATGAACAAATAATGATATAATAAATAGTAAAGATACTCTTTGTTTTTTTAACGGTGCTCGAAAAAACGTCCGAATTCGTGTCTCTACACTAGGATACTCCCTTAATTTTTACAAAAAAAAAACAAAATCCTTCCATATTTATAACGAAAGAGAATAAAACATATTTACACTCATAGAAATTCAGTTTGTTTGTTCCTACCATTTGGCAATACATTTGAAATGATCACAGTAAACATAAAGTACATTCCGTTCACAACTCCTAAGCCATTACAATAATTTGCATAATCACAATAAGTCGCAATCAAACACCACCTCCTCCTCCCGAACAGCAGAGCCTAGCAGAAGAATATAAAAATGCTTCATTGTTTTCCTTCTCGAAATCAACTCATCCCTCACACACACGCAAGAGAGTCAAATTGTAAGTGGAAAACTGAAAAAAAAAATCCACCCCAAAAAATCAATTTACACGCCCACCTCACTCTCGCTCTCTGCCACCATATATTCGCATAAACACACGTAGGAATATGTATGGCGAGAGCATTGCAGCATTTGGTGGCGACGAATAGAGTGACATTTGTTTATGGTTTTCCATTCTTTCCGTTTCCTCTCCCGTTGTCATCCACCCTTCCTTGAAGGTGTGTTTCGTTTCGCATCTTTTTTTTTTGTTGGAAATTAAAGAATATGGAGTGTTTTGCAGCTCGTGAAAATTCATACAACTGTTTTTTTTTTCTTCCTCTTCCCGCCTTATGATACCGTTCTGCAACATTTCTCTAGAGATTAGAAATTTATGTGTGGACTTGCATTAAACAAGAAGCTCGTTGTCGTGTCGTGTTCCTTCATTTGCAGTATATGTTTATTTTTTCAATTTTAAATGTGAGTACGATTGAATTTGGGGCGAAAAAAACCCGAAACCGATGTTACGAAGCATCATCTCTGACCGCATCCAGGCGTAGTCTAATTCGGGCCCTCGTAATGCCGCTTCCGCTTACCGTAGGCAATGATTTCCTGAATAAAAAATGAATCCTAAATAATGCAGTTGTGGCTTTGCTTTGCGACGGTAGCCGGATTCGCGCGAACGGCAACGTAATTGAATATTCGAGGTGAATTGAAACGCAACGAACGGATAGCGGAAGGATTCCGTTGTTTTTTTTTTCGCGGGATTCGCTTGCTTTAGTGGCATCAGGCAGTAGGCTTTTTCATGTTACCTGTGGCCAGAGATGCCAACCAAATTTTTGAAAAAGCTGGAAAAATTTGAAAAAAAACTGGAGAAAGCTGGACAAAATTTGAAAAAACTGGAAAAAATGGGAGAATTGTTTTTCTTTATTTTTTCCTAATTTTTTATATTAACAATACAAATAAGGGGCTGTCCACATACCACGTGGACAGAAAAAGCTCGATTTGAGACTCCCCCTCCCCCTCCATGGACAAGCGTGTACATTGACTATACCCCTCCCCTGTTGACCACGTGGACATTCTTCCATATATTTTAATTGGGAAAAAAGAAATAATTGCATTGTGTCTATATTCAATTTTAAATTAGTCTTAGTTTTTTGTGTTTTTATAATGATAAAAAAAAAAAGAAAAAAACAATTAAAAAAAAGAAATCCTTTGTTTTGGGTTTTTTCGCGTTGAAAACTTGTTTTAATAACAAATTCCTAGCGACCATTCTGCATTGAATATCCAGATTTCTCTCGGAGTGCTCGTGAGGCAGAATTACACTAGACAATTCTTGACTCAGGCAGCGCATCTTTTTTCCGACGCAACGCAAACTGCTTCTTTTCCGGAGCCTGCAACATTGAAATCGTTTTATTCGGATCATAATGCAAAATATTTTTTTGAAAAGAATAAAATACTTTATTAGTAGTTGTGGTTGTTTTCTATTCTTTGATTGATTGCACCTCTTCCTACCAATATATCATAGAGTTTGAAAATATGTGAAATCGTTGGCTGCAGGAAAAGCTCGGTGGGTTAAATTTGCTAAAAAAAATTCGTTCTTTTCCATCTCATTTGTTCTAATCCGTATGGAAATCTATTTAATGATTCATGTAATAATTCCACTATGATAACTGGTATTATGCCTAAAATATTACTCCTTCAAAATCGTTTTTCGGGAACATTCGGGAAAACCAACAACAAATGCATATCTGCTTTTCTAATGGTTAAAACGGTACGGCAGTAGAACTGCACAATCTAGCAAAAACTTTTTTTGTAATCGTAAAATCACAGCTGAATCAATAAACTATAATCAAATTACACATGGAATAACATCTAAAGAAACTTATTTGGCAATAGAATCATTCGCCTGCAGAAAATCTCCGACAAACAAGTGTCTATCGAACATAGTTTTTCAGAAGACTTCTGAAATGATTTAGCACGATAGAATGTTGTTTTGAATGAAGCTAATCGAGATACTATTAAGAAAAATGTGTCGAAAGCATTCCAATGGAGAAACAATCAATGGATTTCGGCATTCTTCTTTATTGAACTTTGACAGCGAGATACAAGTTCGGATAATGAAGCGAAAATTAGAACAAATAAAACAATATTTTGGATACCTAAAATGCTTCAATTTGAAACAAAAATATTTTCGATGTGGTTGATTCCATAAAAAGTGGAATTGTCAAGTTCGATTTCAAATATAGGGAGACTTATCGCTTGTGATTTCCACTCTTGGCTGTGGTGCAAAATATGTGATCTAATCCCGGATTTAAAGCCTCTTGAAAAAAAAAACACGAATGTTGTAATAACATGTACTAATTAACGGAAAACTCACTTGTAACATCCTAATGTTTCGTTCGGTAGGACAAAGTGATCCGCAAAAAAACCGCTCACCAGTGCTGAGCATGCGTAACTCAGCTGAATTAAAGATAACGTCGCAAAATTCGGGAAATATTCGGGAACGAAGGTACTTAGAAAAGATGGACTGAATCTGCTTTTTCTATTTCACAAGTGTAGGTATAGAGATTTGTATAGCACCCGTTTCCCTAAGTCCTTCCCAAATTATTTAGATAATCCTCCAAATATTCCGGTCATTTCATCATGTTATCAACACCCCACATGTACTCTGCAGATAAAAATGTATCAGCAGTTCGCCATGTCAAATTTACTCTCCGTAGACATGAACCTATAACACAAAGTTCATTTTATGCTAAAATGACGTAGCTTAGAAGTTGAAAACAATGATCCTCTACTTCCAATGGAAACTTGATCGCTCACCGTGAGTTGCATTTAGAATACATATTTGAGCGGAGAAGTTCAAAAATATTGAAAAATATTCGAAATAACCATTTTATGAATAATTATGGAGTACTCAAAATGGGTGAAATTTTAAACATTCTTAAAACTGCAGAAAAAATTTCATTTATTTTTGAAAACACATCTGAATGTGCTTTTAAAAAACTTTTGTTTAACGTGTCCACGTGGACATTATCTGAAATCCCTCCACCCTCACCGTGGACAAATGTGGACATTTTTGTACCCCCTACCCCCCCCCTAAAGTTGTCCACGTGGTATGTGGACAGCCCCTAAGGGTATACAGTGATAGTGTCATTATGTAGCATTGGTACTTACGTATTACTGCCACCGGAGCGTTATTTTCAATATGAATTTATTTTTTTCTTATCGAGACTTATTGTTTACAATTTGGGGAAACAGGTTTGCTTGCGAGAGGCCGCCGCTTCTGACAGCGAATCTGCGGTCGACTCGGATTGCGTCACCTCGATGAATTGGGGCCGTCTCTGTTTCTCATCCTCGTTAAATGGGACCTTCGCAACCCTATAACTTTACCCTCAGAATCAATTTTATAGCAAAAAAATAAACTCATAAAAAATCGCGCTTCATTGACGTTAATACGTAAGTACCGTAGCATTTTTAAATTTTCTCAATCTGTTTATGGTCATTTTTAACATTATACGTTTGTTTTACATTCTGAGTGATTCTTACTAACCCTGGACTGGATTTTTGGAAGCTAGAATTCCACGCATAGTTTTTGTTCCTGTTCTATTTCTTAGCTTTGTTTTGTTCAAATTGTATTCTGAAAACAATCGTTCAACGATTGCTAAGTAATGCAGCAAAATCAAAAATATTGGAATAATATTTTTCAACTTAGGATAAGCAAAATGATTGTCATTCCTTTTTAGTGACAAAATTTAACCCCAAAAGAAAGAAGCCTCCTTGCGTTCGTTTACAGTGAAGTCAGTAAAATCCATGTTTCGGATCTACTTTGGAAGACTTTGTTGAAGGAGAACAATTGACATATGCTTCCTTTTTATGACATTAGTTGGATACATATTCGTCATGTTGATAATCAAAGGATCATTGAAATTAAATGCAAGATTTTACATGCGACCAAATATTCATTGATCAACAATTCAATCGAGCCACCTACATAAACCTTATCCAAACTGACATAATTTTCCTGATCAAACTGCACGTTGTTCAGATTGATTATATTTTTCATATATGTCTCAAAAAAGTTATCCAAAAGTGTCCTGAACAATCTTGAAATGCTCGAATGCAAAGTAAATAGCTCCGAACTTCTGCTTTGAAATATTCTGGTAATATTGTTCACCATACTTAGAGTATGAGATGAGAAGGTTGAATAAATGATCGTCGTAGGATTATTTAAACCGTCATAGATCGATCTTACTCGGATGTTCTGTACTTTATCACCATTCAAAATAAATTCGGAGCGGTTCGTAACGTTCCAATATACGTATAATAAAACATTTTCTAATGAAATCCACCGCGTGGCTGATGGATGCAGCATTTTCAACGGTTTCAACTCTAAGAGAGTTTGAATTTCAGCAAACTTACTGTATCGTAAAGGACTACAGCTAAGATAGGAGTAGATATCCTTACACAGCTGCTCAATTCTATCAGGCATGTGTTTACATGCATATATTGCACACAGAACCATACTACGGTAAACACATTTTAATGTGAACAAACTTGGGCAGTACTTTTCTAGATACGCTCTTTATGACTTCTCGGTGCCGGTCATGTTATTAGCCCCTTCGGCATCCTAATATCCTACAAGAATATCCTGCTTGCATGGTATTCGGTCTCTATTAAAACAGGCAACCACAGTCTCGTAAAACGTTTCTGAGTCAGTTTCGATGACCTCAATCAAGTCGTGGAAGCAGTCTTAACAATAGGGAGTAAAAAACTTGAAAATGCCGAAAAAATAAAAAAAGCTGGATAAAACTGTGAAAATTTTAAAAAACTGGCTGTTTCGCTGTTATGCTCAAAAAAACTGGCAATATACAGGAAAAACTGGAAGGTTGGCAACTCTGCCCGTGGCCGACCTTCCTTCAATGGAAAAGCATTTTGTTTCAGTTGTTGCTGCTGAGTTTATACTCTGCTACCATGTTCCGGATCGTCCAGACTTTTCATTCATCGAGAATAGTTCGCCCATATCAGAGTAAATTTGGGGACTTTGGGAATTGGATCTGCTTAATATTCCATGCAGTGAAACATTGAACCTGATTTAAGAATAGATTATGATGAGACTTTGAGTTCAAATAATTATATATACAAAAGGTTTCAATAAAACAGTGTTCATCTTTAACCGTACCTATTCTCGCTTGGGTCAAATAGAATTTCTCCAATCTGAATTTACCACTCAAAAACAATCAAGAGAAATCTAACTGAAAAAATAATATAAAGCGAATCTGTATCAGCGATGTCGATAAATACTTAAAATAACAGAAAATCGAAGGACATATGTGGAGATGTGTTTAACACATACAACGTAAAGAAGTAAACGAGATTTCCAAGGAAACGCTAGAGTCCAAAACAAAATACTTGTGATGTAGCACAAGAGGGTCCTGGCGATGGCGTCTACACGACGATTACCGCCCGCTTTTGGAATCTAATATGGGTGCAAGTTGTTAAAGTGAAAGTGGAAAACTGTAGGAGACTTTGAAATCGGTCCTATTCGGGATGACGGACATATACGAAATATGTTTAAATTTTTGACAAATCGCATGCAATCGCTCTTGTACGGCAACTTTAAACATAGTTACAAAGAGCGCACGGTACTTCAATACATAAGGCATATCCATGTTTTGACATCTGGATTATGAGTTACAATTTTTTGAAAGAAGGATTGATGATCAAGAAAACGCCTTTCTAAAAAATCAATCGCGATTTAAATTGATCATATGATAATGAAAATTGTGATTTTAGATAAGTATCATGTTTCAAAAAATCGGCAAGGGTTGGGTCAGCGGCCGGCTATCATATTGTTTACCGAATTTCACAAAGATTTTCAGATTTTCGAAATTGTTACTGTACGCTTATCTGCAGTAGTATATCATCAACATAGTACTAAGGCGTTTATTAGAAAAAAATCTCAATAATACGATGTCGGTGATAGAGCATCCATTCGTCCATGCTCGCACTTCGACATTTTGGAATCGTGTGCCACCGAGTAAGAAAGAGTATCTCATTCTTTATTCGTGCGTCATGTTTTACAGAGCACAAAAAAATTGTTTACGCAGGTAATTGTATATGTTGACCGAATTATATTGAGAAATACCAATACTAAAAAAAATTGTTTTTAGTTGCATCTGAATCAGTGTTGAAAAAAATCATCTTCGTTTAGCTCAAAAGCTTATATTTTCGGGCTAGGTTGCATCGAAAACATATATACTCCAAACGAAAATCAAAATGACAGATCCAAGCAACCAGTGAATATGATCAAATGAACTTTTGTTCATGAATATGTTTTGATGTTTATTTTTCCACCCAATGTCATTTTCATCTTGATTATTCAGAATGCCAGAACAGAATTTCATTTTAGCCAAATGAATATCAGCTGTTGTTTACTTTTAACCAGAGGTAGCTGTGTACGGTTGGTTTTTAAGTAGGTCAGATTGTACTGATGCTTAAGTCCTTCCAAATCAACGCAGGCAACAAGAAGATTATGATATGTTGTAATCCATTTGACCATCGAGTCTAGGAGCAATTGTTATTCAATTGCAATACGGTGTTTAGGGATCATTCGCGATGCCGTTGTTACCGTCTCGCCAAACAAAATCCTGCGCGATTTCTTGCAAAGATCGTTTCATCGAGCTCTGGCGTTTTGTTCTCTAAATGATCCAGCCTGACTAATTTTATTTTATTTTTGAATTTTGGATCGAAATCAATGCCAGAACGAATATCGTTTCGAATGTGAGAAATATCAATTTGTTGCTTTTGATATTCAAAGTATAAATCAAGGCGCCTAGAAGTATATCCTAAGGTGGGCCAACTTGCAAAAAGCACTCTTCAGCCATCTTGGAAGTCTACTGTGTTTTGTTTGTAAACAAAACACAATACGCTAGTGCCGAAGCTCGCTTCTGTTCAGTCTGTCTCTTTCACGCTTCAAGCAAATAATTCCCCTTCTGCCTTCTTCCGTACTATTTTCATATACCGCTCCCATAACCAACTTAGTGACGAAACGGCCTCACCTTAGGATATATATCTAGGCGCCTTGGTATAAATAACAGCGAAGTTATGAATCCCACTCAATGCCGCATTCATTCATTATAGCAAAGTTGTTCATACATCAACGATATGAACTAAATGAACTCGTTTGTTATTGTCATCAATATAATGAGGGCAGTGTGTTTCGAGCTGAAAAAAAAGTCATTTACACTGAAATAAAATCATATTCGTTACTCGTGAATATTTGTTGATATTCTAAGACACTGATCTGAATCAATTCTGAATGAATGAATAAATTAATATTTGGGGGACTTCGAAAACGGGAGTGTTACGTTGAAGGCACAATACTCAGCAAAAGAAGCAATCACACGAAAGTTGTAAAATACATAATACATTGCTTGTATTGTGATATGATTTATATTCAATTTCCAATAGACAAAATATCTGTTGCATCAAATCAGTGTACATAATTTTTGCGTTCGCTCATCCTTTCTCACAACACCCATTTCTCGTTTGAGAAATTGTGGAGTAAACATTGTTTGTCAGTGCGCGTAGAGCGGGAATTCTTTCTTAAGATTCATTGCACCTCTAATAAATTGCCGAAAGACGTGGTCTTACGCACGGTCGCATTTGATTGAACAATCACAAAACCAAATGTATTTGGTCGCAGTATTATATGGATACAAAACATAATAAACTTTTTCGCTTGAATGTAATTTTCAATTCCAAGGGAACTGGCAGATTATTTTTCGGCAACGATAACATCTTTCCAGATTCTCCTCGACACTCGAAGCCCACTAGTGGTTAATGCTAACTCGATAACCAACTGTTCATTGCACTTGATTGAAAAATCACGAAATCAAATGTATTTGGTTGCAGTGTTATATGGATATAAAACATTGAAATAAACTCTTTCGCATGAATGTATTTTTCAATTCCAAAAGGAACTGGCAGGTTAATTTTCAGCAATGATGAAATCTTTCCGGAATCTTCTCGATGCTGGATGGCATTCAAACGAAAATAGTTCCACGCGTGTATGTGTGTGTGTGGTGGCTGCTCCGATGTCTCAAGCGGAACCGTTTGTGGCATCACTTTCCACCTGATGGATTCCCTTCTGGCCTAAGGTGCACAAACAGACTCTTGGTGACACCGTTCATCAGCGCTTTCATGATGAACGAAGTTATCTTCATCACAACAGATACAACATACTCCAATCGCTGTTCAATTTTAACTGAGTGGTTTTCCGAGCGGTGCTCGTTTATGTACCGATTAGTGATTTCAATAGCCGTTTTTGAAAGCAAATTAAGCAATTTAAGGCTATTAAAACAAGTTTTTGGATGATAAAGTAACAAATATATAACGCGTAGACATTTTATTTTTCGAATGGAAAGAAATGGAAAAATTGAAAGTGTTTATCATTCCATTTCGTTCAGTTGTTTAGGAGCTATTAATGCTCAAAATCTCGGTCTCCGGCGTAACGCTTTCGTTTTCGAAACTTTGATTTTACACCCCGGTATAGAAATGAAAGACGTAGTCCTACGTCAAAGAATACCGAATAAAGTAGTTTTTTAAACATTTGCGAGCGGAAACTAATTCAAGATTCAAAGATAAAGTGTGTTTCATTTATAATTTGGTCGCTTATGTTTATTCACTGCAGCGCCCCTAGTAGTCACATCGAGAAACTATTGACAGCGTTTTGATCCGGATGGTTTGTTTATTCAGTAGTGAAAATTTCATCATGATTGAAGGACACATTCAAAAGTTATCGGCAGTGGAACGCGAAAGGCGGGATAAAAAAAACCGACACACGTTGAGAAACCGATGTGGTCAAGAGGACATCGCAAAATTCCTGAAATTTCCACAATAGACTGTGAATACCGTACTCAAGCTTTACCGGGAGACCCTTACGTTGGATCGGGTGAAACCAATCAGATGTAGAGGTGGAGCATACGACCGGAATCCACGAGCAAAGATGATTCGAGCAGTTCACAGCAATCCTGGGCACTCACGACGTGCCACAGTACAGTTCGGAGAATTTGTATGCGAGATGCGAGGCTTATGGTCGTATAATGCTAGCAAACTCCCCAACACAGCGATACTCAACCTTTCCTTCAGAGGGACCACAAACACGTGTTAGTAATGGTGTTGCGGGCCGCAAAAAATAGAGGAAGAGAGGTAATGTCCAAGACCGCATTGTTAACGTAGGACAATGAAATTTTAACCGGAAACTTTGGATGAAACTTTGTACACAATCTTTTGGTAGCATTGATAAAGGCCGATGAATGAATGGTTTCATTGAATGAGAGACGCATGCGTTTCGCGAAGCCATAAAACGACAATTTGAGCTGATTTTCGAATTTACTCTCAGAACTAATATGATATGTTGATTGCTCGCTCTCTAGAGCGGCATTAAAACACTAAACCAATATCCAAGTAGTTTTTCAGTATTTCATAACACTCCAACATTCCAACTTCCAACGCAGCTCTCACCGCTGAAAAATGTCTTCTCCACATTCGGCTTGAAATACATTTTGATTTGATGCCTCTTACTTAGGCTGACCAAACGTACCGTTTGTAACGGGACAGTACCGTTTTTTATACCGATATTGATTGTCCGGTCTTTTTATTAATTTGTACCGTATTTTGAGTATACACTCTATCCAACTTCTATAAGACCACCCTGATTATATGTCGTTGCAACACAAACAGTTAGAATTTCCACAAGATACATTCATAAATTGTAGAATGCTTAAAATAAAGTACATTTAACGTCAATTTCGTTCAAAAGAGTTGTTTGTTTATTTATTGTGCTTGAATATGATAATTTCAGTTGTCAAGTTTCCATAAGACCATTTCAACATTCATAAGTATTATCAATGAAAATTTCAAAACGATCGGCTGATTGACATGTCAATAATTGGCAACCTTGCCATTTTTGCTAATAACCTGGAAAATTCGTGCTGGCATAATATCTACCAAATTCTGCTGAACGGATTTCACGATGTTTTTCCATGTTTCCGAAATTGCGACCTTGAGCTCTTCAACAGAATTCAAGTCTGGAGAGCGAACCGGTTAGTTAAAAAAATTAAGTATTTGGTCCTTAATCCATTGCTTAGTTTCCTTGCTGGTATGAATAGTAGCATTGAAAGCTATCTTGAGCCTTCCGGTTGCACAGAATTCCGTCCAAAACCTTGTACGAGCATCCACCAAAATTTCTAGTTGGAAAATACTGTTCCTTCTTCCGTGAATCACCCTAGTACCCGTTGAAACCATCAGGACCATCCAAATTGAACTTTTTTCCGTCAGTGAAGATAACCTATACATTGAAGAACTTTTCGTTATGGTATATAGCGAAGTATATTCTTTTGGAAACATTCATTGCCGTAACAAACCATGCCCCACTGTCGGTTCATGTGAGCTTTGGCAAAACTCAGACGTCTCCCGATGTGAGATGGTGTAAGATGAGAAGCTTTTACCTTTTAAGGTGATATTCTCGTGTAGAGACACGAATTTCGGACGGTTTTTCGAGCTCCGTATAAATAAAACGAAGATTATTCTTACTATCCATTATACCATTATTTGTTCATCTATCTTTTGACAATAAAACAAAAATTGAACTGATGAAAGAGCTGATGAAGTGAGAGAGGTAAAAAAAACTTGTACCATGGCGTACACGATTCCAGCCCTTCTGGTTATTTGAAACAACAAAATCGAACAGAAGCAGTAAAGATACCGCTATCGCATGATCCTCGGACAAGTCAAAAACATCTTTTTTGACAAAATGGCGGCCGTTTGAAAAACAAAATGCGGTTTTAAATGTTTTTTCTTACGTTTCCCGATTTTTTAAAAATAGTAAAATTCAAAAAATATATTTTTTTAGAGGTTCATGCGATAGAGAGATGCCTGCAGATTGTATCCATTGTATCCTTAGAGGGGTGACACCCATGACCATGACGAGTATATAATATTAGAAAAAATCATGATTTAGAATGAAGGTAATCGGTTATTACATATAACATTATCTAACAAAACAAGTCATTATGGAAAAGTCTATGTTATAGATTTTTTCTTATTTTTTTTTCTTCATTATTTCGTCATACTACATCTTTCATTCTTGTTCTGGGATGTAAATTCAAAATCTCGAAAACGAAGGGGTTACGTTCGAAGTACAAGTTTTCGAGCGTTAATGGATGAACGAAAATAACATAATTCGAGAGATAAAAGATCTATGAAAGATGTTATTTACTGATTGGCCATAAAACCAAAACCAACCTCTGCCTGTTTCTCTTACGCTGCAGTGATGAAATCGCTTGCTTGTGAATCCACCCAAGCGGTGAAATATGATTTCGCACACATTTGGGCAAGTAACTAGGTGTTCCCGTAATAATGTTTTATATTGCACCCCAGAACAGAAATGAAAGATGACGAAATAATGAACAAAAAACCAAGAAATATTTATAACATGGACTTCGGATGTACGGAGGATTGAAAAAGCTTGTCTTGATGATTAGAATGTCGAACATCGAAAACCACATGCGAAAGAATTGTAGCGGGATAACCTATTACCATTATCCTTTCCCACTTGTCATAAAATCCCAACGATCCTATTCCCACAAATTCATTCCCACGCCATAAATTATCGTCATACATGTTTGTAGGCCAAATGCATTTTTATGTCACAAGCTCACAGCTGCATACGATAATATTAAATAACAACCACTCACCCTTGCAGCGTAACATTATGCAGAACTAACCCACTTCAACCAAGTGTGAAATGACAACACACAGAAACAACCACTACCCTTTTGTTCTCCGTATTGACCCGTTCGAACCAATCGAACGCGCTCACATATTTCCTTGCTGGCTCCTCCTCCTCTAGAATAGAAGCTACCTTGTGTAGAGTTTTAGTTTAAGCATTATAAAAAGTACATGTCGAATGCAAGCAGAGGTCGTTTACATTTCCAACCAATCAAGTTAACAAGTGTCGAATGCACGCGAGGACGGAACTAAGAATATAGTGATATTTATATTAGTGGAATGTGCCTGAGTTCTTTCATTCCGAAATATATCACAAGTGCCCCAAAGAGATAGAAATTGTATACTACATCGGGTTGAACTTCCACATGGCGACCGTGACTTTAGCCTGAATCTTCGGCTATGAGTGAAACCAAACAATTTTTTTGTTTTGACGAAACAGTGAACGTTCAAAAATGGGCTTTTTCTCGGCAGACGAGATAGTGTCGAGCGCCCCAGTGTCGAGTTCACCGCAAACGATTGCTTTATGCATCCTTGCTGGTGCTGCGTTAGGTTACGGTGTTGTGCGGTTAATGCACACGTTTTATAAGAATCACTCGGAGAGAGTAGCCTCCCGAGCAGTGAGAGCGGCACAGCTCAACCAGGTATAAAGGGCAGAAGTGAACTATTTTTTTTTCAAAATTTGAACAAAGTGAACTAATCAACGAAGACGTGCCAACTAGACCAAAGTGAACCAATAAACGGAACTGTGCTAACCACCCATGTGAACGAACCAATAGAAACTCATTACACGAACTAGTGACCATTGGAAAAACTAAACATGTGGAACGAGAACATCAAGGACATCTTGGCCCAGGCGGAGGCCCAAGCGGAACACATCGCATTAGTGGAAAAAATCGGATGGCGGCAATATAGGAAGCAACACCCGAAGCAGCCGAAAAAAGGTTTCAATATCAAAATTGAAGACATCCATGGAGCAACCATCTATGTGACACCTTTCACAAAGCTCAGCCTTACTGATACTGTAGTAGGATACCGCCGACAGAGATGGTAAGTCAATTATAAGATGTAAAATATGAAAAAAAAAAAAAAATTTTTGAAGTAAAAATTGTTAATGAAAAAAAAAAAAACACAAAATGTTCATGTAAAATATGTGCTAAGCTGTAAGACTACTTGTTGTAGACATCAACAAAAACAGAAATAAAAAAAAAAAATTTCGCCTTTAATTTAATGGCAAGTTTAATAGAAAACAAAATACAGAAATTACAAGTAATTGCAAAATCACTGCGATCCGAGCAAACTAAAAAGTTAAGAAAAGCTACATTGAGAACCAAGCTCGCAGAAGCTGAAAAATTAGCTGAAGATATCAAAACAATAGTAGACCCTCTCGTACACAATAAAGAGGCTGAAGAATTGTTATTGCTTGCCGAAAATGCTAATCTAATATATCAAGATATTAGAAATAAAATAAACATTATCATTAAACAAAAATCTTTCAAAGAAGTAGCTCTTGCGATATTGTTCGTTGTTGGAATACAAAAACCGAAAATGTCCAAATTCGATTACAAAGAGGCAGCCGCAATGGTGCCAATCTACGACGGCTCACCTGATGGACTCGATATGTTCATCAGTGCAGCCACACTACTAAATGAGATCTCCCCCAGCGCAAACAAAGCGTTGGTATATCAATTCCTACTGACCAGACTCGACAAAAAGGCCCGAAGAGCAATTAATAATAGCGTGGATATACCTTCACTGCTAACAAATTTAAAAACTACATGTATATCAAAGACTAGCGCCGACAGCATATTAGCGAAGTTGAAGTCTTTAAAAAAACAGTCAGCAGACGAATTATGTAAGGAAGTTGAAGAGCTGACCGAACAACTCATCGACTTACACATCAAGGAAGAGACACCACCGCAACGAGCAGCAAAACTCGCTTGCCAAGCAGGAATCGATGCCCTCATTGAAGGCATTGATAACCCTGAATTAAAAACTATATTACGTGCGGGAGCCTTCACCAGCATAGCTGACGCAGTGGAGAAGGTCAATAAATATAAATCGCTGACAACCAAATCAGCAAATGTGCTTATTTACAATCGCGGGCAGCGACAACCGCCCTACCCGCATCCTAACCGTTTCAACCAGAACAATCGTGGTAGAAATTTTAATAACTATAGAGGAAGAGGTGGTAGATTCAATAATCAACCTCAACAAAACCAAAATTTTAACCAAAATCGCCAATATCATCAACAGAATTTCCCTAACCAAAACAGAAACTTTAGGGGCAATGGCAGCCAAAACTATTACAACAGACCGCAACATTTCATTAGAATTGCGGAAAACTCCGAAAACCCGGCTGCGAACCTCCGCGCGTTGTCGGACGAAGAACAGGAGGAAAACCGAAATCAACATCAAATATTTTCAACCTAAATATTACTTGTTCAATGTTTATTATAGTTAAATTAAGCATGTGCGAACAACCATGCGTTCTTATTCTTGATACAGGGGCAGATATATCAATCCTAAAGGAAAATTTGATCAAACGTACCCAGAAAATTAACAAAAATAATACATGCATAATAAACGGCGTGACCGAAGGCAAATTTGAAACAATAGGTAGTACCAACACTAGTCTACTTATAGAAAATAATAAAATTCCACACCAATTCCATTTGGTGAATAAACAATTCCCAATTACAGCTGACGGCATTCTAGGAAAAGACTTTTTAACAAAATATGAATGTAATCTGTGTTTGAAGACATGGTTACTATCCTTTTTCTTCAATGAGACTAATCTAGAAGTACCGATCCATGACACATGGGACGATCATCTAGTCATCCCCCCCAGATGCCAGATTATCAAAGAAATAAAAATTCCACATATAAAAGAAGACACTGTCATAATTTCTCAAGAAATCAAACCTGGAGTATTTTGCGCAAATTCCATAGTTAACTCTAAAACACAATTCGTTAAAATCATTAATACCAATACGTCTGAAATACTTCTACCCAAAAATTTCAAGCCACTAACCCAACCGTTAACACATTTTACAATCAACCACAACACAACTAACAACCCTAATCGTATACCAAAATTAACTGAAGAATTAAATCTAACTAACACTCCCCGTGAAGCCCAACACAAACTGATAAATCTCTGCAGAAACTATAACGAAATATTCGCTTTAAAAGATGACTTCTTAACTACCAACAACTTTTATAAACAAAACATTCAACTCAACGACAAAAACCCCGTCTACATAAAAAATTATCGAACTCCAGAGGCCCAAATAACAGAAATAAATAAACAAATATCAAATATGTTAGAAAATAGAATCATCCAACCATCAACCTCTCCATATAATTCCCCTATACTTTTAGTGCCAAAAAAATCTAATACACAAGATAAAAAGTGGCGATTAGTGGTAGACTTTCGCCAGCTCAACAAAAAAAATTACACCAGATAAATTTCCCCTTCCAAGAATAGACGAAATACTCGATCATTTAGGAAGAGCCAAATACTTTACTACTCTAGACCTAATGTCAGGTTTCCACCAAATAGAACTTGACGAAAATTCCAAAAAACTAACAGCATTCTCTACTGCAAACGGTCATTTCGAATTCAATAGACTACCTTTCGGATTAAATATTTCCCCAAACAGCTTCCAAAGAATGATGACAATTGCACTCAGCGGCTTACCACCAGAGTGTGCTTTCCTTTACATTGACGACATTATAGTAGTCGGATGTTCCATAAATCATCATTTAAGTAATTTGGAAAAAGTTTTTAAACAACTCCAAAAATATAATTTGAAACTTAACCCCGCAAAATGCTCATTCTTTAGACCAGATGTCACATACCTAGGTCATAATATATCCGCATCTGGCATCCAACCAGATAAATCAAAATTTTCAGTCATATTAAATTACCCTACACCAAACACATCGGATGAAGTCCGTCGATTCGTTGCTTTTTGCAACTATTATAGAAGATTTATTAAAAATTTTGCCCAAATTGCGCATCCCTTAAACAAACTCCTTCGAAAAAATGCAGTCTTCGATTGGAGCTCTGAATGTCAGCAAGCATTCAATTCTTTAAAATCAGCACTGATTTCTCCCACAATTTTACAATTTCCCGATTTTAAAAAAGAATTCACACTAATAACCGATGCATCAAAGACTGCCTGTGGCGCAGTATTGGCCCAAGATTGCGATGGAATCGAATTACCGATCGCTTACGCAAGTAAAGCCTTCACCAAAGGTGAAGCAAATAAATCAACAATTGAACAGGAACTTACTGCCATTCATTGGGCAATAACATTCTTTAGACCATACTTATACGGAAGAAAATTCACGGTAAAAACAGACCACAGACCGCTTGTTTACCTTTTTTCAATGAAGAATCCATCTTCCAAATTAACACGAATGAGACTAGATTTAGAGGAATTTAATTTTGACGTACAATATGTACAAGGAAAACTAAACGTAACTGCCGACGCATTATCACGAATAGCAATTGATTCTGAAACTTTGAAAACAATAAACGTCCTAGCCGTTCAAACAAGAGCAATGACAAGAAAAGAACAAAATATGAATCAGACGGAATACGAACATTTGAATAATAACACTGTACTCGATGTCAATGAGCCTGATCAACTCAAAGTATACGAGGCAGTTGAACCAACCGAATGGGAAAAACTACCCAAACTTCAATGCGGACGCGCACTCGAAGATAATGAAAACGCTAGCGAGAATGAATTTAATAAAATGAAATGCGCAATTAAAAATAAAACAGGATTCAAAGAATTAATGTCGACAAATACAAAAATTGCAAGCAACTCGAAAGAGACCTTAGGGAATCTATTACAGAAAGTTGAAAATATGGCCAAAAAATTAAGAATAAGCGCGATAGCTCTAGCGTTATCAAGCGTGATATTCCAATTATGCAGCGTTCAATTCTTCAAGAAGACTTGTAACGACTCGCTAAAAGACTTGCAAATAGTGCTCTACACACCCAAGCGTGTGATAGAAAGCCAAGAAGAAAAATTAAAAATCCTGAAAAATTATCATGATGCACCAATTGGAGGACATATAGGTGCCAATCGATTATATAAAAAGCTCAGTAGACTCTATTCCTGGAGCAAAATGAAATCAGAAATTTATGAATATGTTAGAAATTGTATACAATGCAAACAAAATAAACACAAAACCCCGACCAAGGAAAACTTTTTAAAAATACCCACCCCAGAAAAACCTTTTGATTGTGTATCTATTGACACTATCGGACCTTTTAACAAATCTAATTCAGGAAATAGATATGCATTAACTATCCAATGTAACCTCTCCAAATACGTAATAATAAAACCAACCCCAGACAAACAAGCATCCACAATAGCGAGAGCATTTATAGAAAATTGCATTCTCGTATACGGTACTCCGTCAATTGTTCAAACTGATCAAGGAACCGAATACAAGAATGAATTATTTGACAATATTTCAAAATTACTCCAAATTCAACAAAAATTTTCTACCCCCTATCACCCGCAATCAATCGGAAGTTTAGAAAGAAACCATCGTTGTCTTAATGAATACGTGAGACAATTCATCAACCCATCGCAGAGCGACTGGGATGATTGGTTGCCTTACTACGCATTCTGTTACAACACCACTCCGCATACAGATTTTTCATACACACCTTTTGAATTAGTTTTCGGCAGAAACGCAACACTGCCATACAACCTAAAATCACACATTGAACCCGTATACAATATCGAGCAATATCATAAAGAATTACAATTCAAACTCAAAACGGCAACAAAATCAGCAAAAGAAATAATTGACAGAATCAAACAAAAGCGTCGTGAAGATCAGCAGAAAGATACAAACCCAATACAAATACATGAGAATGATTTAGTTATGATGACTAACGAAAACAGAAGAAAACTAGACAAGGTATATCAAGGACCATACAAGGTCATATCAATAAATCACCCAAACGCGACATTATTAGATGAGAAAACCCAAAACACTCATACTGTACATAAAAATAGATTAATTACTTATAATTCCCTCCTCCGTTAGGGGGAAGGGGGTATTAGAAATTTGGTACGTATCAGAGATTAAGTTCATTTTTACTCAATTATTTCCCAATTATAATTATTATTAAAATCATCACTGTTATTATCATCATAATTATCGACAATCATTAAATACAAATATTATACAATAAGCATCACAGAACAAATTAAAACTATTATAAATTAAATACACTATATAATTAAATTTACGAATTTATCACAACCTGTAAATATAGTTAGATAACCATATGTAAGAGGAGAAGCTATAACACCCAATAATAATGAATATAATAATAATAAATGATTCCACCCGGTTACATCATTCTCCCAAAGAGGGATGGTGTAGCGGGATAACCTATTACCATTATCCTTTCCCACTTGTCATAAAATCCCAACGATCCTATTCCCACAAATTCATTCCCACGCCATAAATTATCGTCATACATGTTTGTAGGCCAAATGCATTTTTATGTCACAAGCTCACAGCTGCATACGATAATATTAAATAACAACCACTCACCCTTGCAGCGTAACATTATGCAGAACTAACCCACTTCAACCAAGTGTGAAATGACAACACACAGAAACAACCACTACCCTTTTGTTCTCCGTATTGACCCGTTCGAACCAATCGAACGCGCTCACATATTTCCTTGCTGGCTCCTCCTCCTCTAGAATAGAAGCTACCTTGTGTAGAGTTTTAGTTTAAGCATTATAAAAAGTACATGTCGAATGCAAGCAGAGGTCGTTTACATTTCCAACCAATCAAGTTAACAAGTGTCGAATGCACGCGAGGACGGAACTAAGAATATAGTGATATTTATATTAGTGGAATGTGCCTGAGTTCTTTCATTCCGAAATATATCACAAGTGCCCCAAAGAGATAGAAATTGTATACTACATCGGGTTGAACTTCCACAGAATATTATTTCGTATATATTTGAACAATCAAGACAATTCCAAGGGAAAACATAATATCCATCATCCATTTATTGAGAATTGATTTAGATGCAACTTCAAACAAATGATTACTAAGCCGATGGAAGTCCTATGTTAACCTTGCGGTTATATCGCAAATAGAACCCACTTCTAGTTTTTTTCGTTTTGGGTGGGAAATGCTGCAGATTTGAATAACGACATCTTCCAACAACTGGAAGGTCAGGATTTAGTTTTCATGAAGTTCCGTTCGCAGGCTATCGACCGCCCAACCAAGTCAGGATCAAATGTAGAAGTTCAGGTTTTGTTGAGAAAGCAAAACAAAAAAGCCGTATCCATAGGGTAAGTAACGTTGTGATCAGTTGTGATCAATGCACTGGTAATTTTTTTTTCGCTGATGGAAGGAACAGTCTAGTCGAAATGTTTAAAAAGGGTTTAAAAAGATTAAAATCCAACGATTAAAAATTTGCTACTAGTAATGCATCGAAATCCGGACGCTTAGGCGCTTACGAATATAACATCAACTACTGAAAAATACTGACATATCATAGCACTAAAAATTAGCTTTCCTAAGGAATTATAAGGCCTTCATCTATGTTATGAATCACAGAACTCCACAAAATAATTTTATATTTGTTCAAAATTTGAAATTTCTTTCATCGTATCGTGATTTTAAATCCGAACACTTGTTTTTTGCAATTCTTTGAGAGAAATTATTTATTAATTATTGTAGAACTTATTAACGGATGTGTCATAAGTAGCGGGACTAAATGGAAACGGGTTTGGTACATTTTTTTTTTTATTAATTCAATTATCTATTGTATTTTCACAAGATGACTACTACAAGACGGATATATATTTTCAAAATCCTATCAATATGGGTATCAAATGAAAGGGCTTGATTAGTAGAAATACAGACGGCCGCTACAAAATGGTGGATTATATATTCTCTCAGAATTCCCTCAATATGGGTATCAAACCAAAGAGCTTGACTAGCAGAACACAGTTATCGATGAAAAATGTAAATCCAAGATGGAGGCCACTATAAAATGGCGAATTACATATTTTCTCTAAACCCCATCAATATGGGTATTAAATGAAAGGTATTGACTAGTAGACAGTTATTCATGAAAAATGGAAATCCAAAATGGCCGCCACTACAAGATGACGCCATATTTTTTTCAAAACCTCATCAATATGGGTATGAAATGAAAGAGCTTGACTAGTAGAATACAGTTATATTGATGGGGTTCTGAGAAAATATGTGATCCAGCATTTTGTAGCGGCCGCCATCTTGGATTTACATTTTTCATCAATAATTGTATTCCACTCATCAAGTTATTCATTTGATACTCATAGTGATAAGATTTGGAAAAAAAAAATATATATGGCGCCATTTTGTATTTGAATTTTTCAGAAACAACAGTGTTCTACTAGTCAATCCCTTTCGTTTGATACCCTTATTGATGGGGTTCTGAGAAAATATGTTATCCACCATTTGGTAACGGTCGCCATCTTGGATTTACATTTTTCATCAATAATTATATTCCACTTATCATGTCCTTTCATTTGATACTCATAGTGATAAGATTTGGAAAAAAATATATATATGGTGCCATTTTGTGCTGGCGGCCATTTTGTATTTGATTTTTTCAGAAACAACAGTGTTCTACTAGTCAATCCCTTTCGTTTGATACCCTTATTGATGGGGTTATGAGAAAACATGTTATCCATCATTTTGTAACGGCCGCCATGTTGGATTTACATTTTTCATCAATAATTGTATTTCACTAATCAAGCCCTTTTATTTGATACCCATATTGAAAAGGGTTGGAAAAAAATATATTTGGCGCCATTTTTTGCTGGCGGCCATTTTGGATTTGAATTTTTCACAAATAACTGTGTTCTACTAGTCAAGCCCTTTCGTTTGATACCCATATTGATGGGGTTTAGAAAAAATATTAAATTCGCCATTTTGAATTCAAAAGATTATGAAATACGCAGTTTTATAATGACTGCAGAGATAAAGGTGTGTTCCAAATTTCAGATCAATTGGTCAATAGGGAGGGGGTTAAATTTATAATAATGGGGGACAGCGCTACAGACAAAGTTACAAAGTTACCCACGTACATACAAACGGGTCATTAATCGACCCCGTCCTGTATACCAAAGAGTTTTGCGGTTTCCCGGATCGAAAATCTTTGCTCCACACTCCATACTCCATACTAAGGCATCTAACATACCCTACATTAAATGAGCTGAAAGATAACATAAAATGTTCTACTCCCCAATACATGTATATCATTTGTATGATATATATGCTAGAGCCAATATGAGGGAGCGAAGCAGGAGACACATTTAAATGAAAGCTTTTCGTATAGTTTGCCAAATACACGGCCCAGACAGAGAAAGATATATTCTCGTTCATGTTCTTCTTTATCGGCTTAGAAAACACCTTCCAACTTCATTTTATGATGAGATGTAATATTATCACGCTCCTTTATAATAGCGCTGGCAGCTATATGGATAGCGTGGTCGTGTAAAGTAACTTCGCATTCCAGCCGGCCTTGGTTCGATCCCCATTGACGTCGTATGGACTTTTTTTTGCACAATCCCAAATGAAAAGAGAAAAGAAAACAGAAAGAGATGTCTGCACGCATACATACAAACCATTTTTAAGCTTCAAAATAGCTCATTTTTTGCGCATTTGACTCTCATGACCAGGAAATGGCATCTTTTCTGCCAAAGATGGCATGTTTTCTGCCAACGCTAGTTTGGGTGTAGGTACTATGTTTGACACTAAACTAAATTGACACAATAATAACTATCAGTCACATCAATTAAATATGTAAAAAATGTCATGATTTTGGAATAATATTGAATGTAAGGAAAAAGTGTCCGGATAAAAAAGCGTCCGGATTCAGAAACATCACTGTATCCATAGTAACGTTGTGATCAGACTCAATGCACTGGTTCTTTTTTTTTCGCTGTTAAAAGGAACAGTCTAGTCGAAATGGCCATTAAGAAAGTTTAAAAAGAGGAAAATCCAATGATTAAAAATTTGAAAGGAGAACTCCTCATAAGATGAGCAAACCAGGCGAAAGACCTTCCGGACCCGGTCCAACGATGGAAGAAGAAGTGTTGGAGTGCATTCTTCATTTTCATCTGGAATTACAAGAACATGAGTAACTGAACTGGCAACTACGAAGTTTCGGAAGGCAACTTTTGTTAGGGAGACTAAGACTCCGTAGACATTTAAAGGCCACTGAAATTAATTCTAATGTTGTCATTAATAAGATTGCATTGGATGTGTTACGGTTCGTCATGAAGTGGGACTCAAAAGAATCGATTCGAAATCTTACAGAGATTTCGAAGCTGTTTCTAACCGTGTAAGTTTCTGTGGTATCTTTGTGGAGTCTTCTCAGAGTTGAAATTAATTAAAAATTTGCGGTCAACGATGGGCCAGGCATGTTTGACACGTTGAGTCCCGTGCCGTTTTTGCTGCGCATTCCATTGAGCCCGGAACAAGAGAGCGAAAGCGCACAGGTAGCACTTGTACAATATCAATGTTGGTCTCAGTTCCCAAAGATATTTATTTGATAAGATTTATTTGAAACACATTTCAACATCCACAAATAAACCATATTTTGATTATTTTATTATCTTGTAACTGCCAGCCCCAATGACCAACACGTGAAGACTTTGTGATTTCTTGTCTATATATTAGGCTGTCAAAAAAGTTCTGCGGTATTTTATTTGAATTTTCATTTGTTCATAAAATTAGTTACAATCATCTGTTTTAAGTCAAATATGCGCCGTTTTGTTCGATGACTTGTTCCCAACGAGATGCCAACCTCATAATACCCCTGTTATAGAAGCTCGCTTCTATATTGGCAAAAAACTCGGATAGCCAATTTTCACAGGCCTCTTTTGTGGCTAACTTCTGACTACCTAGCTCATTCGCCATGGACAAAAACAGGTGGTAGTCACTTGGTACAAGGTCCGGACTATACGGCGGATGCAAAAGAACCTCCCATCCGAGCTCCCAGAGCTTCTGGCGCGTCACCAAAGAAGTGTGTGGCCTGGCGTTGTCCTGATGGAAGACAATGCGGCCTTATCAAAGATGGCCTCTTCTTCATGAGTGCTACCTTCAAGCGGTCCAGTTGTTGGCAGTACAGGTCCGAATTGAGCGTTTGGCCATAGGGAAGCAGCTCATAATAGATTATTCCTTGACAATCCCACCAAACACACAGCAGAACCTTCCTGGCCGTTAATGAGGGGTTGGCCACCGTCTGAGCCGCTTCAGCGGGCTTCGACCACGACCGTTTGCGCTTCACGTTGTCGTAAGTGACCCACTTTTCATCGCCAGTCACCATCCGCTTCAGAAACGGGTCGATTTTGTTGCGATTCAGCAGCGATTCACATGCGTCGATACGGTCAAAGATGTTTTTTTGCGTCAACGTGTGTGGCACCCATACATCGAGCTTCTTTGTGAATCCAAGCTTCTTCAAATGGTTAATAACGGTTTGATGACTTATCCCCAGCTCTTGGCCGATGCTACGGCTGCTACTATGCCGGTCTTTCTCGGCTAGTTCAGCGATTTTGTCGCAATTTTCGACGACAGGCCTTCCGGAGCGTGGCGCATCTTCGACGACCTCTACACCAGAACGAAAACGTTGAAACCATCGTTGTGCGGTGGAAATGGAAACTGTATCGGGTCCATAAACTGCACAAATGTTATTGGCAGCTTGAGATGCATTTTTGCCTTTGTCATAGTAGTACTGTCGGATTTTCTCTTTATTTTGCTCCATATTTGCGACACTATAACTCACGAACGACTTAACCAAACAAAACACTATCAAGGACTATATTATAGCAAAAATACCTTTCCAACAAGCTATAGTATGACTCGATACAATGAATACAACTAGAACTACGCGCTTACAACGACACCTCGCGGAAATACCGCAGGACTTTTTTGACAGCCTAATATATAAAAATGGATTTCTGTCTGTCTGTCTGATTTTTCTGGACTTGGAAACTACTGAACCGATCAACATGAAAATTGGTATGTAGGGGTTTTTGGGGTCGGGGATTGTTCTTATGATAGATCGAGACTCCTCCCCCTCTCTAAAGGGGGGCTGCCATACAAATGAAACACAAATTTCTACATTACTCGAGAATTAATCAAGCAAATGAAACGAAATTTAGCATGTGGAGGTTTTAGGGATCGATAAACGTTTCTATGGTAGTTCGACATTCCTCCCCCCTTTCTAAGGGGGCTCCCATACAAATGAAACACAAATTTCTGCATAACTCGAGAACTGATGAAGCAAATGGAGCCAAATTTGGGATGTGATGAGGGCTTTTGGGTACGAGAAATGTTTCTATGATGGTATGACACCTCTTCCTCCTCTGGAAAAGAGAGGGGGTCCCATAAAAATAATGCACATATTTCAACCAAACATGATAATTGAAAATTTTCGGAAAACTCTGACGGAAAATGGGAAAATTCGGAAAATTCAATTCGCATGTATTCTACAATTACATATTGACAAGCTTTGTTAGTCCATTTGATATTTGCGGTAACGAAATTGATCTTCGTTCGAAAGTGGAAATGGATTTTAATGTGATAAAACGCACTCCTAAATCGTGTTCTATATAAATAAAAATGGATCGCCGAATGAGTTAAAATAAGAGCAAAACCTGAGGAAGGAATCGTCCGATTTAGGGCTGTCATCATTCTATCATATTTTCTGTGTCAAACTTTTATTCCATGTAACGGAGAAACATGTTATTTGCAAGAGGATGAAAAATCTTGCACCAGATTTGTGTCTGAAAATAATCTGATATCATAATGTCGAGTTTTGGTAGAAATACTGAAATTTTATAGTGAAAAATAATTTAAAAGGGTACATTAGAAGATCAATCAATGAATAGTTCTACGATTGGACCCAAGAACGTGCGCTTAGTAAGAAAACGTGGATGTGATCACGAAATTTTTGGGCAAGACGAAGTTTGCTGGGTAAGCTAGTATTATAATAAATACGTTTGTTGTTTAGATAAGTTTGATTTTTCATTCAAAAACGAAAACTATGTATTATGGAGTGGTGACATCCAAGTATCCCGCCCCGGGTGGCGACCGGTCGCGCTACGCCACTGAGCTGCCCTAAAAGGGAAAAAACGAAACCTGATTACTAAACCCGTGCAAGAAAGCTGTATGAGCAAATGTTGACCAAGTACAAAGAATTCATTGTGATGGACTATGAAACATACGTAAAAATGAGTTTCGGACAAATAGCCGGTAACAAATTTTATCTTGCCAAGCCCAAAGGAGGTGTTGCGGGTAGGATCAAATATGTTTACCTAGATAAATTTGTCCGTAAGTTGATGATTTGGCAAGCGATCTGTAGATGTGGAGAGAAGACAAAGATTTTCATCACTGGGGCAGCAATGTTTATAATGAGGAGTGTCTTAAAAACATGATCACACAAAGGGCCGGTGAATTTCTGCCCTGATTTGGCAAGCTGTAATTACGTCCGGGATGTCGTCAAGTGGTATAAGGAGAACAAGATCGATTTCATTGACAAAACTATTCCCTTAAAATCACGCACGGTAGCTTAAGGCGAAACTATGTTCCTTGGAATCATGAACACAGTAAATGCATTCGAGCATGATTTTCCTGCATACGCACCCTCTCGCAGATTGCGTTCATACATATGCAACACACAATTGATGTACGCCCATGTATAATAGATGTCTCGTAAGTGTACACTCGTAACTCCACCGGAAGCTACCGCAAGTCAAAGGAAAACTCCCTCCCCGTCCAATTTCTTTCACCCAGTGCTGGTCCTGCCCCGCAATGCATACCTTTCCGAGACGATCGGTCCTTTTTGCAATATTGCGAAACACAAAATACACACTCGACTGATAAAATATTCAAATGCAGTAAAAGACACTTTTATACCTATCATACATTGCGGAAATTTATGTTTATTTGATTTCAATACATTTCCCAGCGAGTTATCTGATCCCCATCGAAGACGGCAGTCGCATTACCCGCATATTCAAACACACGACGCAAACATCCTCCTCCGAGGGTGTGCTTCTTCTCTCGAGAAAATCCCACCACAGCTTGACACCGTTGGAATTACCTCCCTCGCATTACCTTAAGCGCAGAAAGACGGCGAAAGCTCGCGAACTCGCGAAATGTTGTTGGCACGCGGTTCTCCCGCAGTTGGAAGGTGTCATTCCGAATCATTGCGAAGTCGTTTTCAATCGAACAAGAAAAGGGGAAGGAGTGGAAAAAGACACGTGTAAAAGCGGAGTTTGGTTGCCCTCAAGGATGGAGAGAAAGAACCGTAGACGAGTGATAAAATTGAAATTGGATCAACACGATAAAGCTGCCTTTATGGGTGCCCTTCTATGCCGTCATCAAAACAGACGAAATGGGTAAAGGTGTATGATTATCACATGTCAGTACCACCAACCTTCAGCAAACTTTCTTTGCTGGAAAAAAAAAGTACGGTGAAGGAATAAAAGTGCGTTGGAATGGCAATTTGATTGGCTGTCAAATGTAGCTTATATGGGCAATGTTATAAGGCCATAACAATCGGGAATTTATTGCTTGAATGTGACACGATAAGTATTTGTCAATACAATTCGGGTGGAATTGATTGCGTAATTGCGGTTGAGGAAATTGTCGGGAATTTGCAAAAATGATGCATACAATTGGTGGAAAATGATAATCTCAATGAGAACCGATGTAGAAGTAGATTTTCCACAGCACATAATACGATTTTTTGCATTGATACTACATTGATTCATATATTCATGCGACTCACAAATTTCATGGACTTGATATACATAAATAATTTCGTATAGATCGATTCTATGATTTTATATATCATAAAACTGATGCTTGTTACACCGAATTGTGACTTAATCTACAGTGATAAATATAGTGATAAATCGCATTTTATGCGATTTTAGATGTACACAATGTATCCTTTGATCGACATTATATATGATTTTGATTCGATCTCACTTTATATGTGACTCAGGATATGGCAAATTATGCGATTTAATGTTTGCTGGGATGCTCTTGACATATTTCTGAAGAGGAAAAAGATTGCAGAACATGTCCATTGAGAAACGTTAATTTTTATTTTCAAAATATGTTCCTCCTCAGTGTAATTTAAATTTAAATTAATTTTGATATTTTCAAATATCAAAACCTTGAACGATTTCATACGTTTTATTTTTTTTATACAAATTTTATAGTTTTTAGTTTAGTTTTTGATTGAGATTTTTTTTTGTAAAAAATTAAGAGAAAAATATAGGACCTTTTAAAAGGTCGTTTCACTTCAATCCGAAATGGTGCTGCAAATGGCAAGTGGCCATAAACACGTGTTAGTTATGGTGTCACGAGCCGGATGAAGAAAGTAAAGAAGGTGATGTCCAAGACAAGACAACATTTTTACGCACGACTACGAAATTATAACCTGCAAAGACAAACATTCTAGAAATTCAAGAATGAAACTCTTCAGTACAATTATTTGGTAGCACTGACAAGTACCTTCTTCACATTCGGCTTGAAATTCGTTGCACTTCGACGCCACTTTGAAACCCAGAAACAATGCTCGAATTCCCAAAAAATAATTGATCTTGAACTTAACTATACCACTTATTAACCGCAGAGATGTCTTAATCAATCGATTTGAAATATTAAAAATAAATTATAAAAAATATATATAAAGAAAATCCCATGTTCTGATATGTTACTGTACCGACCAAAACGATCAACTAACGTAGAGGTAGTGGGGGCAAATTGGTCACCTGCTTGTTTGGTAGTATATCTATTGACTATAGATGCCGTATTGATAGTCACCTTATGTTTGAAGAATTTAATGACTTTTGAGTCACTCTGTACTTCAGTAGAGCTCTCGCATGTCAAAATACAAATGAAAACAGAAATTACTCTCTCGATAGCCATTTGGCCGTAGTTCTGTGCGCATGGAAATTTAGTTTATTCAATCTGATATTTTGGACAAATCATCAGTTTGGACGACTGTTCACATATTCTAGCAGAGGTGAACAGATATTTTTTTTAATCTCACTGATTAATTAGCATACAAATTATTTTCATGTTTGGGGGCAAAGTGGCAATAGGTGAATAACAACTTACAATGTTCTGTTTACTAAAGCTGATATACCTCATCACATTCTGCTCTTGAAGAAGATCCTTGGTTTTGACCCTGGATAAGTATGCCACTCCAACTAAACCAAGCCTCATTATGCGGAACGTTATGTGTTTCTTACTACGTTTTTATATGCAAGAGAAAATTAAAATTGAGACTCTAGGTGAACAGACCAAGCTTATTTCATACATGTACCTACTGTAACAAATATAATTTAAACAAATTTGGACGAAAAAAACGCATAAATCTCTCCCATTTAGCTTGATATGTGTGGGTGACCACTTTGCCCCGACTAGGTGACCACTTTACCTCCAAACAAAAAAAAGTTCGTTGCTAATTAATGGTCAGCTGCATCCCAATAGGAGGTATTCCGTGTCGGGCATACGTACATAGCATTGGAGACAGCAACATCCCAATTACGAGAACACTTGTAATACTAACCTCGAACCAACCAAGAGTAATCGGTTACATAATACTAACATAGATAATAAGAAAAATTGTCAAAATATTGAACTAGGCTAACAAAAATATATGATAAATATATATATATATTGGAAAATAAAATAAATTCAGTGAATATTGAAGAAAACATTGAAACCATTGAAAATACTGTTGATAGCTGATAATACTCAGTCTCGTCTCGTTCGTCTGTTCAAACTGTTCATAAGACAAGTAGACAATTTCAGAATTTTTTTTTTTTAATTATTTCACATCTGTAGCATGGATGAGGAATTATCGAAAGTAATTTTTTTCTTATTTCCATATTATCACGAATATCCTTATTTTTTTTTCTATTTGGGTGAAACTTCTCCGCCATGGAGAATGTAATCTGATGACTACACTTCACTACACCACACAAGCCACACACAACACTACGGAATAAGCAGTAATGACTACCGGGTGCAAACCTTTCTTCTGAACCAGCCGTCATTCAAACACTTTTCTGCATATTAAAGTGCGACAAGGCAAACGCAGTCAGCTATGTATGAAGCGATCACTACTACTAAGGCGTTGCCTTGCGTGAAAATGATATTTGAGGTTCATAGTTTTCTGCTGAACGAAACCGATTGAAATGATAGAAAAGATACACACCATTGTTGATTGAATATTGTCGAATGCATAATAACTATGCCAATCAATGATACTATAACTGAGATTATGCTTCAAAATTGGACTCGAAGAGTTAAGCGATGCGATTTGGGCAAACGACGCGCTCGACGGGCGTTCAGTCATAGAATATATTTTTTTAGAGTTTTTGGATGTATATCAACAAAGAAGCAACGAACGATTTTGTTGCCGTCAACCGAATCGAAGCTTTTGGTACTCTGTGCAGCTGTGGAGTCTGGTTGGTTAGGCTACTGGAGATTATACCAATAAAAACGACACAAGTAACACTACGTTGAGACGGCAAAGTTCACTCTGGAATCGTTGGTACCACGAATAAAAAAAGAAGATTCAGCACAAACGTCTAAAAAAGGTCAAACCTCATATCTCTTTGAAAATACGACAATTGTTTTGGGCTTTGGCTGAGATATGCTATCCTACCCACTATCCTATACGCTATACTGAAAGCAAATTATTTATTTATATAAAAACGATGCTTATGATGTTTTTCCTTTAATAATCTGTGCAAGGTATCCAGACAAACCAACACAGTAAAACACCGATTATCAGCGAAAATTAAAATTACACCAAAAAAATTAATATTCAATGAAAATAATTATAATGCAATTAATGCGAACGTTGAAAATTACTGACGGGTTTATTGTCCATCGCAGCATTTGATTATTTCAAATATTCGAAACGCATTGATTGTTGGCACTTGAAATCGTCATAAACATGTCAACATGCCAGCCATGTTTTTTATGATTTACTAGCTGACCCGGCAAATTTCGGCTCGCCCAAAATTTGTTTTTTGTTATCAATACCTTCAAACATTCACGTTTTCTTACTAAGAGCAAGTTCATGGGTCCAATCGCAGAACTGTTCATTGATTGATCTGCTAATCGACTCCGTTGAATTTACCTTTTACTATAAAATTCCTAGTATTTCTAACAAAACTCATCATTATAATATCAGATTATTTTCAGACACAATTCTCGTTCAAGATTTTCCAACCACTTGCAAATAACATGTTTCTCCGTTACATGGAATAAATGTTTTTTACAGAAAATATGATAGAATAAAGACAGCCCTAAATCGGACAATACCTTCCTCGAGTTCTGCTCTTATCAACACATTCGACGATAGATTTTCATTGGTATAGATAGAAGAAGATATAGGAGTGCGTTTCATCACATTAAAAACCAGTTTCGAACAAAGATCAATTTCGCTAGCGCAAACATCAAATGGACTAACAGCACTTGTCACTATGTAATTGTAGAACATATGAGAATTTATTTTCCGAATTTTCCTTTTTTCCTTCAGAATTTTCCGAAAATTTTCAATTGTTAAGTTTTGGTTGGAATATTTTTGGTTGAAATATGTGTAATATTATTATGGGACCCCCTCTCCATTCCAGAGGGGGGAGGGGTGTCATACCATCATATGAACATTACTCATACCCAAAAACCCTCACATCCCAAATTGTGCTTGATTAGTTCCCGAGTTATGCAGAAGTTTGTGTTTCGTTTGTATGGCAGCCACCTCCCCCTCCCCACACTTAGAGAGGGGAGGGGGGGGTGGAGTGTCTAACCATCATAGAAACATTTATTACACCCTAAAACCTCAATATGCCTAATTTGGTTTCATTTGGTTGATTAATTCTCGAGTGATGTAGAAATTTGTGTTTAATTTGTATAGCAGCCCCCCTTAGAGAGGGGAGAGGGGTCTCAAATTATCACGAAAACCTTCCCCGGCCCCAAAAACTCGTACATACCAAATTTCATGGTATCGGTTCAGTACTTTCCGAGTCCATAAGAATATATATATAAAGATAGATTATTTTAAGCGGAGTAAATTTCCATCCTGCTCGAGAGAGAGACTTTTAAAGTCCCAACCTTCAAAATTAATGCCGTAAACCTTTGCAAAACACATCACCTTTCAGTTGCGTTTTATAAAACAAACGCTTAGGTGAGCTATTAGAGGATTTGCTACAAAAATTTGAAACGAAATTCTATTGAATTCATTGTTGCTTTGATTCGTTTCCATTTCTGTATCATATACATCCATATTCTCTAAAATGACGTTTGGACTTTATTCAAACATCCTAACCGAAAGCTCCAGCTGGGAATTTTAGTTGGTCTGAAGCAATATTTTTGAAATATTTTACTTTTTAATATACAGGTTGGCGCAGAAGCCACGCAATCGATTTGCAAAAAAAAAATGCGTATTTAAAAAATGTCTCACGATACAAAGTCTCTATCCTCGAATAAAAAACGATACAAAGTCGACAACTGAACCGCTTAGGAACCAAGACACTCGATAGTTGCAGCGCGATCGTTATTTTTTTTCCTTCAGTGAGCGTTGCATGCCTTATGCGCCACCACCCGAATTCGATCGGTTACATAATGATACACTATGATAAAACCCTTCTTCCACTGTTTAAAAAAAGACTAAAGCATTTGCCTTATCACCCAATCCAACTGCAAAGTAAATTCAAACATTCCAGAACACTCCCCTTATCACCACCGTCTTCAATGCAAATACTAGTCCAATGGAAGCACCTGTTTTCGCAAACATATCATCCACCCTAAACACACATAATCTAATGCACTTTTCCCTGTCCTTCGTCTATATTTATTTGTCCTGTTCTCTGTTTTTGACCGGCAAAAGTTTCCGAGCTGCCGAGTAAAGCCAAAAAAAGCACACCTAACCTCACCATACATGCCCGCGTGTTTCTTCTACTTTACCCGGCAAGCCAAGCAAAACTTTTATTTTAAATGTAATATGGTAAAGAGGACATTTTTCAAAACTCCCACGGGGAGCATTTATTTGCTTATAATGTAAGTAAATGTTTTTCTGGATCACCGACAAAAACTCCATCCACGGCGCGCTCCTTCTAACTCTAAGCCAGCAATCCGCCAACCAAATGGTACAGGTAGTGGTGGTGGAAGAAAGGGGTTGCCTTTAAAAAGAGGCCACCGCCAGCTCGGGTCCACTCGGGCAAGGGATGCTGAAATGCCGCTGGATGTGCGGATCATTGTGAATATTTCAGGAGTTTGTTATCAAAAACTGTTTGCGGGGAATCCTTTTCGGCTCTGTATATCGTCCTAATTTCAGAGCAAATAGAGAGTCCATACGTCGGCGTGTAGCTCATCTCCCTCCACGAGTTTATAATCTTGCGAACGATATACGAGGTCGTGTGTGGTGTGTAAAGTTTTGAAATATTGAAAAGAAAGTATTTCTAACCTGTCGGCGTTTGATTGACTCTTTTAGCGTACGCCGGAAGTTCCATTCCGATCGAATTTGATTGTCAAACAACAAGCGGAAGCTTGACAGCAGTTGGTATGGGTAAATGAACGTAATGTCGTTCTAGTCCGCATCACGTTTACCGACCTGCGGTCGCACAAGAATATCACTAACGATAAGCGACCGTCCGAAAACTCACTCTCAGCATCACAACAAACCGTCCATCCAGTCATTCATCCATCAAGAGTAGGCCAGACTTATCACGCACATATAAACGCGTCCAGCAAAAGACCGGCGTCTAGCGCAAAATAGATTAGCCCCTCGAGCCGTGCAGTGAACACAACGTAAACACAGTCGATCATCTGTTTGTTGATTATCATCCAGCTTTATCTCGGCCCCGCGCGTTGCCACGAGAGGCGCACTTAACGCCGGAGAAAAGACAGCATTAAGTCGAATGAGCTTCAATTTAAGAAGAGCACGCTTGCGTGCGATACCGTCGCAGTCGATGGCCAGAAACAAGCAAGTGCTGTGCAGTGGTCGCATCATTCCGGCCAGTCTAGGTGATAGAATGATACCGACTTCAACGGAGGAACTTAACTAAGTAGTAAGTAGTGAATTGTGTGGCAGATGATGGAGAAATTTTCTAGCCTCGCTAAGATGGCTCGCGAACCGAGAATGAACGCGCGGACAGTATTATGGTACTTAGTGTTTGTGGGATTCGCGGTCAACTACATGATCAGAATTAACATGAATATCACCATCGTAACCATGGTGAAACAAACAGGCGGTAGGAGAGAATCCCAGCATGTCGCATCGGATATGAGTGTCAGCGGATTGAACTTCACGACAGTATTACCCACGCAGCAGCAACAACCGAAGATGTACGCTTGTTACGTAGAAAGAAACGAATCCTGGACACCGAGTAATCTGGATGACGGCAGTTCCCTTGTGACATCCCAACAGATGCAGCCGAAGCTTCTATCGCCGGAAATAGTACTACTCAAAGCGCTGAAGGTAGAGTTAAAAAGTTATATGCATAATAGCAACGGGTTCCAATCGATATACGTAATCGAATGGACATAATTGGTTGTTAATCACTAACTACACATCGACAAAATTCTTAATTCTGCAATTACGTTTTGCCATATATGTGCTAATCTACACAATAAATTAACTGAACCGAAGAACCATGGTTGACACGATTATTGGGCATTGGACTAGATAATTGTTGCCAGTCATAGCGAAATTATTCAAGTCGGATTGAGTTGCGTCCTCAGTAAACCAGATAACAACATTCGAACTGTAACATCTTTCACTAATCTGTAACCCAATCAACCCTTTAGGATCACCGATTCTTACTCGATTCTCGACTCAACAATTGGGACAGAAAGACAACTCCATTCGGTGTGGCAGAATGGCGACACCAGGACTCTGCATAGTCATAGTCAACTGAGGATAGTCAGCTGACTAACTGAATGACTATATCCATAGTCAGTTAGTAATGACTTTTTGCTTCTTCACGCAGTTTCTCCGCCAAAACGACTGAACAATCAGTCGAGCGTTTAGTCGGTATCTCCCTCTACCAACTCGACTATATCATTTCATTCTTCCCAGTCAAATTGTCCTCATTGCATTTTGAAGTGACTTCCCCCAAAATGAATTCGTTCCTCTCTTTCTCTGTCCCATGTACATGTGTATGCATCGTGTTTGAGTTCAACGTGGTTTGACATACGCTACAGGTGAGCTAGATTCTTTTGTATCGTACACGAAAATTACTTACACGTATAAAATAACGTGCAGTGTGTGTGCGCTATTTCGCACGCCTAATACTAACTAATACTAACGCGAGGACCTTTATAGCATACTTGATAAATGTTCGTTGTTTTGAGTTCACGAAGGGTAGACAATATACCGTCCATTGATGGGGTAACTTCTTTTTTTGCATCAGAATCATGTTTTCGTTCCTTTTTATATGGACGTAAAAATAAGATTGTGTAAGCGGGTATGAATTAGTGTCAGGGGGAAATGGAAGTGTGGATTGATGTCAGTTGAATGAAGAGGCAGATTTGTATTCATTAGTCGAGTCAGTTAAAATAACCACTGACTGGACTAGTTCACGAGTCATCCTCGCTAGTCAACGCTAATCAATTTATTTTCTAGTCTAGTCACTTTTTGTTGGCGGCGACTGCCGAAGCAGTTCTAGTCGAAGCGAAGCTGCTAAGAGTAGAGTCGGTCCTCATTTTTCACCTTCGAAGATTTCGGGCCCTGCTTCCAGCATTATATTAGGTTGGGGAAAAACTTATCCATTATTTTCTCGTTGGTTGGCTTTAGTGATCAATATCTCGCGTAATATCGATCATACAATTTCAAGTTTAGGCCCGTTAAAAAGGTGACATTTCACACTAGGAAAAATCTTTTGTTGTTTTTTGTTTGTTACATTCAGTTTTGAGTTACAGGGTGTTGACAATGGAGGTCAACAAAGAGATAAAAATTCGGTACATTTTACGCTTTTTATTTTATAAATGCGAAAATGCAAGCCAGACCGTTGAAATTGTGATTGATGTTTATGATGCCGATACTGCAACAGTAAAATACGTGCAATTTAGTTTATTTTCAAAAAAATATATTTGTCTCTACTGTCAACAAATGGACCGTTTGAAGCTAGCGATTGACCAGAAACGTTCAGAATTGGCCAACAGAAGTGGTGTTGTGTTCCATCAGGACAACGCAAGGCCACACAATTCCGAGAGCTTCACTGGGATGTTTTAATGCATCCACCATATAGTTCAGACCTGGCACCAAATGATTATCACCTTTTTCTCGTATTGTAAAATTTCCAAAGTAATAAGAAATTTGGATCAAGAGAAAATTGTAAAAATCCATTGCTATCGCTTTTCGCTAATAAGGATCAAGACCTCTGTGGTAGAGACATTATGAAGCTACCTTTAGAATGCCAATACATTTTTCAACAAAACGGTGTGTATTTGATCGGACAATCCGAAGCATATTAAAAATAGTATTAAATTTCACCCAAAAATAATGGATTACTTTTTCTTCAACCTAATATTTTGCTTATGATATACTACTGACGCTTCACCCTGTGTGACAGCTGTTTTCCATTTGGATGATTTCTTCCAACTCTATTTATTTTTCTTGGATAACAATATCTTCATATAAAATAGAGATGAAACGGATATCCGGTAACCATCCGGTATCCGGTCTATCCGCCCAATATTTACTATCCGGCCGGGTACCGTATATTAGAAAATATAAATAATTTCTCATTAACACAAGATAAACCATGACAAAATAGCCCATCAACATCATTCATACATAATTGAAAATAATATTTGGCATTTCAGATTTTTTTTTCAAAATCAAATTAATATTAATTCTAGCAAATCTTGGTAGTTGATGATACTCTTTAGAATGGCCACCAAATGTAAGGATCGTGATTGCGTTCGATTCGAAGTGTTTTCACATAACGGTCGATTTCTTTAGCATTGTTATATTTTTCCTGAACCCTACGCTGACTATATCTCGTCTTCGTCCTAATGCTTTTTATGCAGAAAAATGATAAATTACCTCAAATATACAGGAGAGGTTAGAACTTATAATTCTTGTTATTCCATCAAACGAAATCGGAAGCCAAACGTATTGCTCCATCAAGCCATAGAGCATGTTTTGTAGTGAAGTCTATCAGATCATCCCTGAAGACACTCCCTACAAAAATCTCATCATTTCGATAGAAAATCCTTATCAAGAAAATATCTGTTCAAGATTCCTTGTAGAAAACGTGATACCTTGATGGAAAATCTTATCATCGTTCATATACAGTGACATTCGTTTAGCCGCACTTGAAAAAAAAACTTGAAACACTTACAAAACAACTAAGAATGTTCTTTTTATCGGGATACTTATTTGCTGTAGTGATAGTATATTTAGGTCAATTTTATTGAAAGGACGTGCGTCACAATCACACACACACAAGGCGGCATCGGTGGATATAAACATTCAAACGTCGTTTTTTCCCGAGACATACGTTTAACCGCAGGGCATAAAAATCGAGTTTTCGCATAATTTTCAAGCCTTTATCTGTCTTTTTTGAAAAAATACTTGGGAATGTTCAATTTACAAGATAAATATTACATGTGCAACGTAAGAAATTGGTCAGATTAGTGATTTACGTAGAACTTAAGGAATGGCGAAAGGTATTCTATTGACGGAAGAGGGGCGGAAAATAATAAAGATATTCAGTGAACAAAAGTTTTCTAATCGCTCGATCGTAGTAAAAATTGGTCGATCTGCGAAAGTGGTACGGAATTTCTTTAAATAGTGCCAGAAAAATGGGATATAACGACCAACAAATGGGAACACCAAAGTTACTTTGTGTCTTTAAGGTCGAATAAGACACGAAGCAACCAAGAAACGATGTCCTGCTCATACATTAAGGCAGAATCGGTTGTTCCAGTAACGAAGAGGCATATTGCGCGCATCTTGAACGATTCACCAAACATCATGCGGAAGAAACTTCAAGGGAAGCCGAAACTGACCGCCACCCATAAGCAGGAGTATCTCATTTTCGCCCGGCAATACATGGAATGGAAACTAAAATGGAAAAATGTTGTATTTTCCGGCGAAAAAAGTTCAATTTGGTGTTATAGTTGCTATTGGTACAATTTAAGTCAACGGCATGTCGTGAGATCGCGAAACATTGGGGGCGAAAGTTTGACAGTATGGGGAGCCGTTTCCTATCACAGCGAGCTTCTCATTTGTTTCATTTTCACCCGAAATAACTTCGAAAAGTATCTTCAATTACTGGAGGACGTTTTGGTTGGCCATATTGAGAATAACGCTACCGAGGATGTCGTTTTTTCAGTAGGATTATGCATAGATCCACGTTTCCAAGCAATCGAAGGCATGGTTTGCCGAGAAGGACATTCCGTTTCTTGAATGACCTGCTGGCAGTCGATGGCAATCCCATAGAGAACCAATGGAGAATCTTGGCCGAGATGGTCTATGCAAACGGATGACAATTTGACAACATTTCAAGTCTCAAGACAGTAATTCAGGAATGTTGGGCTATAATCAATATGGCAACAATTTAAAAGCTGTCTGACTCGATGCCAAACCGAGTTTTCAAAGTGATCCAAAATGGAGGTGGACATACTAAATATTAGCTACCGATTGGACTCGAAATTTGCCGCACAACTTTTCTTTTATTGAAATTATAGGATGGGGCTAAACGAATGTCCACCCTGATTCCACATATTTGAATTATTTAGAAAACAAAAAGTGATTTTATACTTTTTTTAGAATTAATTCGATGAAAATAAACAATAATCGTCTTTTATGAGCAAAACTGTACAAAGAATTGACTTATTTTTAAAAATATTGAGAAAAAATAGGGTGCGACTAAACGAATGTCTACCACTGTATTAATGCAAAAATATGTTACTCTTCCTCCCTAAAATGAAATCCTTTTTTTGGTTCATGCACACATGCAGTTTCTTCGAGTTTCATATTCGCAAATAAAAAGCCGAATATCCGGCTATCCGGCCTCGAAGCTTTCCGGATATCCGGTATCCGGCCAAACTACTATCCGTTTTATCACTAATATAAAGCATCTATAACGCACTATTAAAAGAGGACAAGTAGTTCACGGCGAAATGGATTGCTGAATCATTTGGGCCATTCCATTCCCTACATTGTTTTCGCATTTAGGGAGGTGAATTATATGAATTTGTGTTTACCGGGCCCAAAGGTAGATTTTCGATGCATTCTAAAGTAATATCCAAAGTGATAATCAAGCGAATTGAATGATGTTATGACGTAGTCCTACGTCGAAAATGCAATCGTGTCCTAGACATCACCCCTAACATTTGTTTCGTGTCTGCTACAGTAGAACACTGTTTACCCGGATTAGTGCAATTATTATTAGTGCGCCACAGCAAGTTCCATATATATAGTTCTATAGACCTTTTCGGAATTTGTCAGTGAGTGGCTCATGCTCTTTTGTTTTGGTCATGGCTTTTATATTATCTGACCAATGGTGTACACGACTTCATAGTTGGATAGTTTAATGATTTCTGTATTGATAAAACATAGTTTTCAAGCTCAAATAGCATTATTTCGTGCTTGCACCTCATTTTTAGTCCTTTATTGCATTATCCGCGATTTTCGTTATTTGCGGTGAGCTTGCCAGACTATTCCAAAGATAATCGGGGTTCTACCATATTTTGTTAATGCTATCGCTTCGACAGCTGTTATTGCGATGAACGTCTCCGGTTTACCCGAGTCAGCTGTGTACCTAGGATACCTCCTTCCACACACGCTACTTCTACTTGCAATACAGTACAACCCCGATTATCCGCGAAAGCAAGTTTCATAGTAATTCTATGAACCTTCCGATAATCTGTACCATCTAAAGTATTCGTTGTAGAGAAAAATATACTTTTTAGCATGAAAAAATAGTCACTTGTTTACTACTAATACCACATCCACATTCGCAAGTCAATCGTGTGTTTGATGATGCTTACACATAGTTTTTCTGAATCTAGATAGCATATCATTTATGAAAATTTTCGAGCTATCGTAAGGATGTTCAAACAACTATTTTGATCTCAAAATAACGTTCATCGTATCGTTGCAGAGCCAATTTAGAAGTTTATTTTTGTTCTGATTAAGCTCAGAGAAAATTCGCATATTCGCATTCGGTATAGTGAGAACGTTACAAATAAAGCATCAAAGCGCCGAAAATGCGAGCGAACCGTCAATTCTTTTTAGGCATCCAATTTTTGTCCACCAATCCTGCACATGTGCGTTTTCTAGAACGTTTTCTGGAAACAAAATTGGAAAAGTTTGCATGACGCTGCCTTAAGCGTTGGATCATCAAAATCAAATCTTTTCCTCATTTGCTTGATCATCTTATCCTTAAAAATAATCTGCCTTTCGCTGTCCATTGTTCTGATAGTATCTTCTGCTGCCATTTCAATCTTAAAAATTATTGCCGCTTCTCAGAAGACCTTCAAATTTAATAGCATTGGACATTGGAACAACGTAAGATTCCTTGCAGATATTAGTGAGAATGATCCAATAAAAATATTTCTGCTCTTCATGTAGCATCGTGAATTCAGGTTCTTTAGGCTGGAACAAACGATTCAATCTGTTGACCCGGGGCAAAACACTGGGCGGGAAGACTTTACCTTGGCATATTTAGTTTCCCGAAAATTTATCAAGACTAACATATGGAAAGGGCCAAATATTTTTGATCATTTTTTATAATTTTTTTTACTTGAAAAAGGTATGTCCTACGAAAAAATGATCTATGGAAAAATTTCAGGAAAAAAATTGAATTTTCAGAAAAAAAATAGTGAAAAAATAGAAATCCCACACTGAAAAAAATCGATTTCGAGCTCTTTCTGACATTATTTGTGGTATAGGCTTCATTTTAACATCATTTACAGATATCGACAAGTATGGTAAAGTTCATTCGCTCATTTTTCCACACCTAATTATAAATTATTCTTGTATCTGCTTGGAATAATCATGGCGAAAAGAATACAGCAAGCAATCGTGAGATTGCACGATGAATCATTTTACACTTACCATCTTCATTCGGGACTGATAGTGAACATAACAAAACAAAAAGTGGAAAACAACATTCAATGAATGGATACTCCTTTTGGAAAGATCGCACGAAACAAAATAACGAGTGAGTCAAAATAGACTCAATCTGCGTGTATGTATGATTTTATTTTCCCTTGTACTCTTTTCCTTGTCGGCATTCAAGTGCACATGAATCTACCTTCCCGCTCACCAATAACTTGCGTTAATATGGTCTTTTGCGTTGGCTTAGATCGTTTCATACTAGAAACAAAAAAAAAATGACACTGCAATAGTGCACAGAAAACAACTCGATTTCAACTATCTACCTATATTTTAGTGCCACGATCGAGATTCAATGATCGCTCATTGAGTGAAAAACGAATGATTTTACAGAGACACTCGCTGGCTCAAGCAAAAGTTTCCAATTTGATTCTCTCACCATCTAACGTCATTTCGAGAGGCAAATGAGGGAACGCAAAATTCTCTGAGAATAGATGAACGTAATCGATACAGTATTTTTCCGTTCAAATCGAGAATGAACTTTTCGAAGATGATAGGTGAATGTTTTCTGTCTCAAATAAAGTGAGGCATAAATGGAGAATAAAAGGTGTGTCACATCAAATTGCATCACGGAAAAAACGCTGTAGAAATTCGCCCAGTAGACCGATCCTTTTGAAAATTTTAGACAGTAAAATAAAAACTATTAAACAACCTTTGGCATTTTCTTTTTATTCATACTTCGAGCCCAAGTCCGTATGCTCGCACCTTCCTCTTTACCCCGTCCATAAGGTTCTGTACAACGTCAGGTTGTAGTTTTTTTTGAACAGAAATCCATTTTCTCTTGAAGTCCGCCTCCGATTTGACAACTTTTGGGTTCTTCCGGAGGGACTGCTTCATAATCGCCCAATATTTCTCTATTGGGCGAAGCTCCGGCGCTTTGGATGGGTTCACACTCCAACACGTCCTTTGAATAGTGGCACGAAGCGAGATCCGGCCAGAAGATGGTCGGGCCCTCGTGCTGCTTCAATAGTGGTAGTAAGCGCTTCTGTAGGCACTCCTTAAGGTAAACCTGCCCGTTTACCGTGCCGGTCATCACGAAGGGGGGCGCTCCGCTTTCCGCAAGAGCAGATCGCTTGCCACACCATGTACTTTTTGGCAAACTTGGATAGTTTCTGCTTGCGAATCTCCTCCGGAACGCTGAATTTGTCCTCTGCGGAGAAGAACAACAGGCCCGGCAGCTGACGAAAGTCCGCTTTGACGTAGGTTTCGTCGTCCATTACCAGGCAATGCGGCTTCGTCAGCATTTCGGTGTACAGCTTCCGGGCTCGCGTCTTCCCCACCATGTTTTGCCTTTCGTCGCGGTTAGGAGCCTTCTGAACCTTGTATGTACGCAGGCCCTCCCGCTGCTTGGTCCGCTGGACGAATGAACATGACAAATTCAGCTTATTGGCGACATCCCGGACCGAACTTCTCGGATCACGTCTAAACTGCTTAACTACGCGCTTGTAATCTTTTTCACTGACGGAGCATCCATTTGTGCCGTTCTTCACCTTCCGGTCGATGGTTAGGTTCTCGAAGTATCGTTTTAGTACTCTGCTGACCGTGGATTGGACGATTCCCAGCATCTTACCGATGTCCCGATGTGACAACTTCGGATTCTCGAAATGAGTGTACAGGATTAATTCTCGACGCTCTTTTTCGTTCGACGACATTTTTCCAAATTTACGAAAAATTGACAGTGAAGCATGGCCAACGTGATCTATACACTCTTATTTGATTATAAGCGAAAGCTGAAGATATAATTCCTAAAAATTAAATTTCTACAGCGTTTTTTCCGTGATGCAATTTGATGTGACACACCCTTTAGAAGGGTGAGTTTTATCTGTGGATGAGTGTTGTTGAACGAATCTCGATGCGATTCTGCCCATACCTGGGTATCGATACTGCCTATAACTTATAATACTAAGCATTTGCAAAAAAGTGACTGCAATACCAGCCATAAAATGTGTGCGTTAGCAAATTCGGAATTTGAATCAAGTTTCGAAACACAAAATCCAAATTTTTGGGAGTATAGTATTTTTGCAAAGAAGAATAGCTAATTGGCTTTAATTTGATATATCGATCATCTGAATCGGTCTAGTAGCTCAGAAGTCATGATTTTTTTTCAAAATTGCTTTTTGGTGTTTGGAATTTGAGACAAATGTAATCAAACAAAACATTAGTTTTTCACCATGAATATGTATTTGTATATGAATTTTAAGGTGGAAAAATGAAAGAAAAGGCTCTATTGTATCCAAAAAAACATAAATTTTGTGAAAAAGCATCATTTTGAGTAATGAGACACTGTTTAATGGCCAACAAAGCTTAAGTGTTCGGAATTTTAGACAAAACGGTACATTCGACGATTACTAGATCTGGGCATCGATTTTTATCAAGCGAATAACGGAATTCGAAACCCCCATCATCACGTTCGCACCGTCCGATGCGAATCCATTTTGGACGATCCTTGTAAGGAATTCCGTCTATCAATTCCGTCAATTATTGCTTTGTAAATGCTTTTGTGATCAGCAGCACCAAGCGATACTGCGGCGTAAAGGTCATCATGTACCTTAATGTAGCTTTGTTCAAATGTAATGTGTGGCAATACTGGTTCAAGAGTGTAATAAAAGAGAAATGCAGGGCCCAAATAACCTTTTTTCAAAATGTTTGAAAATGATGGTCCTGAAGCGAACCAGCAGGAATCGCAGGAAAAAGGTTACCATACAACCAAATTGTCAGCGTTTTGACTCTAAAGACGCCATTCTAAAGATCCAAAGGGGAATCGATTCAGGTCATTCTCCCCTACATAAAAGTTCAACGGGATTATATTGAATAAAAAAAGTGTCTCAAATCATAATACTGCAGACGAATGACTACAAAAATGAAAGCCTCTCGAGGAGAAACATTTTATAATCTCACATCATAAAGTCGTATTTTTAAACGAATGACAAAACTTACAGAATATCCAAACATCCTGTTCATTTTTGTGAAGCTTGCACATGTAGTTTCTCTATGATAAACATGTGGAAAAGTAAAATCAAGAAGTAAAAAAAAAAAATTTGACGCCTCTCTCTAGACGACACTGTCGTTTTGTGGCATCAATCTTTGCCAACAGTTGCTAAGTTAAAGAAAGATAAGTCTTACTGTTTACCAGACCAGAGAAAACAATCGTCATCCCCGCCATGTAATATAAGAGCTATATGAGATTATCATATGAATCATATAAATCATCACTCGCAGAACAGCGCAAAATAAATCCTGTCGTAAACCCAACAGAGCGAATTTATTAGCCACGCTTTCTCGGCGTGATAAATATAACAAACGCCGAGCAATTAAAATTACGCTCTCTCTTATTATTGCTACCCACGATTGCTAGTAGTAAACAATTCAGTTATGTGTTGAAATTCAATTTAGTTCATTAGACCGCACCTAATCAAATCATTACCATAAACATGAAAGTATTTACAATCAACTGCTTTTTTGCATTATCCTCAGTTTGACATCAGCGAAAAAGGCTTCGAATGGGACGAATATCAGCAGGGTCTAATTCTGGGAGCGTTCTTCTGGATCCACTGGATAACGCAAGTTCCAGGTGGAGTTCTGGCGCGAAAATATGGAACGAAGATGGTTTTCGGCGTCGCGAATGCCATCGGTTGCTGGCTGTGCTTTCTAATGCCACTTGCTTCATATGTGGACTACCGGGTGTTGATTTTCCTGAGGGTGATCCAAGGGCTGATTTGTGTGAGTGTACACGGAATAACGAATACAGGATTTTGGGAATATTATTTGTACCTTACAGGGGGTCGCATGGCCAGCAATGCATCACATGGCCGGTCAGTGGATTCCGCCCAACGAACGTAGCAAATTCGTCACAGCATATCTAGGTAACGAAATTTACGATCTACAAATAACTGAAACTTGCTACTTAACCCATCTATCCAAGGTAGTTCCGTTGGCGTAGCACTCAACTTCCCTCTGTTCGGGTACATCATATCCTGGACTTCCTGGGAGTACGTGTTTCACTTCTGTGGAATCATTGGTACGATATGGTACATCGCGTGGATTTATATGGTGTATGATTCCCCGGCGGAACATCCACGAATCCACCCGAAAGAACGAGACTACATCGAGAGTTCGCTTGGTATAACGGACAAATCTAAGATTCAAGAGCGGCAACAACGAACTCCGTGGATGAAGATGACATTCTCCAAGGCGATGTGGATGAATGTCATTGCCCAGTGGTCTGGTATCTGGGGATTGTTCACGCTCATGACACAGGCTCCGAGTTATTTCAACTATATCCACGGCTGGGACATAAAAATGGTTGAAACATTAGCTCCAACTAAAATTTTGACACTTTTTGATCATTCAACTTATTACAGACAGGCATCTTATCCGGAATTCCGCATCTCGGCCGGATGCTGTTCGCATACTTCTTCTCGATTGTGGGAGATTACCTACTGCAGCGTAACCTCATGTCCCGAACCAATGTCCGCAAGATCGGTGGTGTATTCTGTTGTCTGATAAACGGAATATTCGTATTGGCGCTGGCCTACAGCGGGTGCAATGCTACGCTGGCGATTGTTTTCCTGACACTAGCCACCATGGTGCACGGAGCTGTTTCCACAGGTCCTCTGGCGAACATTATCGATATGAGTCCCAAGTACGCAGGTATCCTGCTCGGAATTAGTGGAATGATTACCGTTGTTCCGGGTTTCGTCTCACCAATCATTGTCGGATTGCTGACGCTAGGGAATGTAAGATGCGTTCGACCTCAAATGTAGCTTCATATCCTACCATCAAGTATTTTCCCTTTTAGCAAACGGTTAAACAGTGGGAGTATGTCTTCCTCATAGCGGCCTCGATGCTGATAGTAAGTGGCATTTTGTATACGCTTTTCGCGGATTCTACGCTACAAGCGTGGAATTCTATGGAGGATACGGATGCATTGGATGGAAAGGAGCTAGTCAATTTGAAGGTTGATGTTGAAGATACAGTACAAAATACAGAGAAAAAGGTTTCGCAAGAGATAGAAAGATGAAATGAAACGAATGTGCAGAATTAGTGTAATAAATCGAATCCTACTACTTTAAAGGTATTAATTTATTTTCACATAACAGTAACAAAATATAACTTGTTACATCGCATCGTAAAGAATGTCAACGATCAGCATTCCAGACCAGGAACTTACGGAAACCGGAAGGAGAAAGGTAGATGACATTTACACTCAAAGCTACTTGGCTATTTACGAAAACCCTGGATTACTTTCGAAAAAACTCAATCGTGTAAATATCGCTGAAGACATATTAAACCATGTCAACTCTGTCGTGCAACAAAATACTGCCATCGTAAGGAAGAACGTCTGAATACACTATTAACCATGTATAGGTTAGCCAGCCTTCAGAGATGTACTGCCATACTGGTTGTAACACCTCAACAGTTCTCGTTGCAGATTGAAACCCTTCTTCGAACCAAACTTTGTCGTGAGCTTGCTCCGCCGGAGTGAGGGATCCTCATGTGCGAGTTACCTTCAAATGTCTATTGGGAAATCATAGAAGATAACTGAACCGATCCCCGAGTTGAATGCGTCCGTTTCTTCAATGATTGGTAATTTTGGACCATAATAAGTCAAAGTAATAGCGGAAAGCCGAATTCGCTAGAACTGCTCAAAATACCGCTGTCCGTCGGTAGGGGCAGCTTCGTATTCTTCTTGAGTAACGACTAGCGTCACGCGGGAAGCCCGAAGGGGTTGGTTGGTGCCGGAATAGAGACGATGACTTGGAACTTCTCAGGATCGGACGGATGCCAATGCTGTCGATGATGTGCCCCAAGTTTGTTTCAAAAGTTCTTATCCTTAAAAGACAATCGCCCACTAAGTGTCTGGCACCATGCTGAATAGAATATTCATCACAACCTTCATGCTCAGGTACAACAACCCGCGCATGATGGGACATCCACAAAGAAGAGATGCATTATCATGCGCGGATTGTCATGGTTGTTGATACGCTCACATGGAGCAACTGCATGACTATTACACCACAACTACCATGCAGGCTGACAAGACGCTGTTCCGCCACGTATCCGAACAAGCCTTCTATTGCACACCTCATTCACAGGCTGACGAGACGGTGCTTCCACCTAGCCTAGCTTCCACAGCACGGTCAACACTCTGCAGAGACTACTCCTAAAATGAAGGTCAGTAAGTGTTGCTCGCGCGTGCCTCGTTCAACGCGTTTTGGGAGATCTTCAGGACACAGTTTACTCCAATCAAGAACATGTGTCTCAGCTACATTTTGTTGTCGGAGCGGCCATTGAGCTGCTGGCTGCGAAAATATTTATAAAATTAGCCACGAACCATGTTTCTTATAAACTCGCCATCGTAGACGTCGTAGCTTCCGAATTCCTTGAACTGTCCTTTTATAGTATGGAAATCTTCACGGTCGCCATGTGGTAGTTTCAGCCTTAAGTCAGGAAGCTTCCACGATGTCTGCTGCCAGCACTGCTCTAGTTGATGGTTTGAATTTCCCGCACTTTCGGCAATACAACTCAGTTCGCAACTATCGGGGTCGGATCCTGGATTTGGTTGTATGTGATGCTGATTGCAATATTGTTGTGAACGAAGCGATATGCCCATTGTTACCTATTGATCTGTATCATCCTCCGCTATTATTCTTCTTACCAACTCTAACCGATTGTGAGGATCGTGCTAACTGTGAATCATCTGACCCTATTCAACAGCCGCTAGACTACTCCAAAATCGATTTTGCCATGCTCAACGATTATCTGCAGAGTTGCGACTGGAACAGTAGGCTGACAACAAATGACGTTAATGATATGGCGGCTGCAACATTTTGCCATATTATTTGCAATTGGCTTAATGACAATACTCCGAGAAGAAAACCTGCTGCCTCTCCTGTTTGGAGCTCACCTCTCCTGTGACTTTTAAGACGCGACAAAAATTCCTGTCAGCGTAAACTCCACCAATATCGAACCACTGAAACTAAACGCAACTTTCATCGTGCTTGCAACGCCTATAGAAAGCTCAATTCAGCCCTCCACAAGTCGTATGTCTTGTGTGTTCAAACCAATTTGCGTCGAAATCCCAAAAGTTTCTGGAACTTTGTGAACTCCAAACGTAAATCATCGACTATTCCGAAGTCCGTGTTTCTGGGCAATTTGGAGTCAACATCTGTGCTCGAATCATGCAACCTTTTTTCTCATCACTTCAGTTCCGTTTTTTCGAATGCGACTGCGAATACGGATGAAATTGTAAAAGCAGCTAGCAATGTTCCAGAGAATCTCATTAATCTGCGCTTATTTGGGATTAGCTCTACGGATGTCACTAAGGCCGTTAAGAAATTAAAGAAATCGGTCTCTCCGGGTCCCGACGGTGTACCTGCAATAATTTTTTGCCGCTGTGTTGATGCTTTAGCTGAGCCCTTAGCCTGTATCTTTACTGCATCGTAGGATCAAGGAATTTTTTCCCGAGATTTGGAAGCATTCCTTTATGTTTCCTGTTCATAAAAAGGGCGACAAACGAGACGTAACAAACTATCGGGGTATAACAAGTCTTTCTGCTGCTTCAAAAATATTTGAGATAATTGTGAAAGAAGCTATCTTCTTTCATGTCAAAAGCTACATCTCTCCGTCGCAACACGGTTTTATGCCAGGGCGCTCTGTGTCATCGAATCTGTTGGAATTTACGTCAACTTGTATTGCACATTTGGAAAACAGAGTTCAAGTGGATACCGTTTACACAGACCTGAAAGCAGCCTTCGATCGATGAATCATGGTATCCTTCTGCGGAAAATGTCTCGATTGGGAGTCTCTGATAGTCTAGTGAATTGGCTCGAATCATACCTGCTCAATCGAACTCTCCGCGTTAAGCTGGGATCTTGTACCTCTGCGCCATTCATCGCAACATCAGGCGTTCCTCAGGGCAGCAATTTAGGACCATTGCTGTTCATAATATTTTTCAACGACGTGACGCTCATCCTTCTAACCTAAAAATCTACATCGTCATCAAGAACATCGAAGATTGCCTTCGGCTTCAAGAAATGTTGAATCTCTTTGTTAACTGGTGCCGCTTGAACAAACTTTCTGTCAGTATATCTAAATGTGTAGTAATGACTTTTCGTCGAACATGGACACCGATCACATCCGACTACTCGATTGATGAAGTTGTACTGGAGAGAGTTGAACAAGTAAGTGACTTGGGGATAACGTTGGACCCAAAGCTTTCGTTCGATTTGTATTGATCAATGGTAGTCACTAAGGCGAATCGACAGCTAGGATTTATATCCAGGATTTCGAGGGATTTTTCCGACTCGTACTGCCTAAAGGCACTATACTGTTCACTTGTGCGACCAATTGTCGAGACTGCGTCTGTGGTTTGGATTCCGTACCAACTGTCCTGTAGCATCAGAATTGAACGTATCCAGAGAACTTTCATTCGTCGAGCCCTAAGGCAACTTACTTGGAGAGATCCTTTAAATTTGCCTCGGTATGCTGAAAGATGTCGTTTGCTCAGAATGGATACATTAGAACGCCGACGGAAAATTCAACAAGCAACTTATGTCGCAAAGATTTTGGCCAATGAAATCGACTCCTTTTACCTACTCTCGCGCTTGAATCTGCGTGCACCAAGCAGATCTCTCCGGTCAACGTACCTGTTGCGACATGACCCACACCGCACTTCATATGGACAACACGAGCCTGTTACGAGCATGATCCACACATTTTCTTCAGTTGAGGAGCTTTTCGAGTTTGGAGAACCTGCAGCTCGTTTCCAGCGACGTATTACTGGTTCTAGGCTCATATAATATTAAACCCTCTAGTTCATTAAGACTTATGTCAGATGAATGTATCTTTTAATAAATAAATAAATGCATGAATTGACCTTACATGGCATTATACAACCTTTTTACTCACAAAGCAAATATATTGAATTCAATCGAATTCGGAAATTGCTTCCTTTAATGAAAAATTGAATCAATACAAACAAATGATTGCTAAGCTAAGGTAGTCCCACGTCAACCTTGCGGTTATATCATAGATATAACTCACCCTTTTTTTTTTTTGACGTAGAACTACGTCTTTCATTAAGGGTGCCAAATCAGAAAGCAGGTCACGTTTTTATGAAATAAAGTTAATGTTAATAACTATTTTTGCCGCGAACGGATTTTAGCGATTTACATACTAAACGAATCGGAAATTCCCTAAGATTTGTTTAATATGCTATACATCAGAATCCCCTGGTTTGTAAATGGTTAAAATTCATGAAAACTTTAGGCGTTTCCATTTTTCCATACATTTGTTCTGTCCATTTGTGTGCTTTCCCGAACAGAGCTGTCAATAACGAGCAACTTATCGACGATCAACGAAGGGGAAATCGTAGGATCTGAAGTCGCCGTGAACAAAGGAAAAGTAGAAGAACGAACGGGAATATTTGCCTTGAGTATAAACAGTGGATCTCGCAGAGGCAAACTTTCATTCGACATCGGACTGTTGAGCAATCCAGTTCACATTGCTTTCGCTGCGCTTCGATCTAAGATTGGACCCCACCAGTGGTAATCCAACTTGGATATCGTCGTTTGCTTTTTCTGTTCGGTATTCGTTATTCGTATCGTGTGTTTTTCTTCCCGCGTCATGAATTGGACGTTTCGCGTAGTGTGTGATGAGCAAGAAGAAGAGGGAGGCAGGCTCTAGCCCTGCAAAAAACGAACGCATTGCCAGAAGCAATGAAATTCCGAGGCAAGCGTCATCTAATGATGCACGCGATGTTGGTGTAGTGAAAAGCGCTCGCACTGAACCGAGCCTTCGCAAGTGTGACACCGCATCGAACAACAGCAAAATAGGCGATTTCGGCGCGTCGGTCGAAAATGTAAACGGCTTCTTTGGTGCCTTTGAGAATGCATAAATGTATTAAACTGACGTTATGGCGAAGCAGGCGTTAAGGTTATGCTCCAAAAAAATATTTGGGGAATACCAAGCATCTTGAATGTCTTACTGGAATGTTATAAGTTATTTAGGTTCGCGTGCCAGTCGCAAAACTGCCTTCAACTAGGATTGTATTTGCGCTAATATTGATCATAATGAAGCATTGCTACTGTTTTCGAGGTTGTTGATATTAACAAAAAGAGTTTGATTCGCTTGTTTAGTCACCAAGAAAGTAAATGTCGTTCTGGTGTTTTGTATGTGATTAGGTTTCGCTTACCAGTAGCAAAAATTCCTCCACTAAGGGTGACAGCTGCGCTTCTCTCGAGCATGAGAAAGTAATGCAACTTTTTTTGAGGACAGTAATATTAACAAAAGCGTTTCTTTTGAGAATAGCGCAAAATGATGAGAAGTATTTGTATTCCTAGTAGTTTCAAGCCACCAATGTATGGTTCTGTATGCATGCTATGGCGAACGCTTGTTTGGCGCTTGTTTTACGTTATACGAACGATGCCTAGAGGTACGATTTCTTTGAGGTAAAACTTAATAACATGTAGATTGATATTTGATACTTGCAAGTGTTGTCATTGTTGTTGTTTCCATTCGGTGCCAAAGATATATTGATGTAGTTATGAGATGTGGAATAATGGTGCTGGTGTAACATTGCGAAAAAGGCCACCGGAATAGCGTTCGAGGTAAATTTTCAATGCATTGACATGAAATAAATTGCAACATACGATCAGCTAGTGTATTGTTTTGCGAGGGCAAGAATGAATCATCAATCAATTATCGTCAACTGATTCTACAATGAAAAACCATTTCAAAGATTATTCTACTAAGCAGTTGTTTCGAAAATTTCACAGCATTATAAAATAATATCCGAAGGTATAAACAAACGACTTATATAAAATAACAGCGTAGTTCTACGTCAACAATGCGGTTGTATCTTGGAAACAACCTCCTATAATTTTTACTTGATTTGAATTTTTGATTTTTTCAAAAATTCATAACTTTTGAACTACTGGACCGATTTAGATGATCGATATATCTACGAGGACGGTCCGATAAGTGATTAGCCTCATCGCCCGATGGTGTCAGTATCGCAAGAGAGATTACTTATCGTGTAGTACATTCTCGTAATTTCAGCCGAATCGGACACGTAGTTTTGTTTTGACCGTGTGTGGAAGCGTGCTTTGATTCGCTATAGCTGCAAGTTTTTTTTTTAAAGTCGACAGCCATTCCATGCTGAACCAATATAGTGATTCTCTATTTTCGTGAAAAGTGGTAGTTTTGTTCTTTGGCACCCTTGGCAACCCTAATGAAAAAATAAAAAATACGAGTCTAATATGTAACGATAAGGAACACAATTACCAATTTTAATGGAATATTGGTTTGGCATGGAATTGCTGTATACATACACATATTTTATGTAACATGAAGTTGTTTCATTTTTGTTAATGGATTGTTGTTGGTTTTTGGAGTCTGTTATGATTTTATGTTCAAATATACGTACTTGTTATATATGTATTTTTAAATGAAATGAAAAGATAAAATGCATTTTGAATGATAAACATATTCAATAAATTTGGAACCAATCGTATTGAATTTGTATGGATTTGTATCAGAATAATTGATTCCTTATACGGCTTTTCGCTTTGCGGGCAAGTTTCGTGGAACGAATCTAGGCCGTAAAGTGAGGTATGGGTGTATATACCATTAGACGGCAAATTTGTCCAGCATTGTTTTCGCCTGAGTCATCAACAGTGGAAATAATTAAACAAGTGAGCAATTTAACAAATAAAAGAGGTTGAGAGCAATTTAACAAATAAAAGAGATGTTTTGCGAGCGGATGCGAAGGTAAATGTTGTATGCAACACAAAATTGTGTGCAATAATTCGTTCTGTCAAACTAATGACTATGACTAAAACGTCAAATCCCTCTATACTGCCAGTGTACCCAATATTGCTGCGGTTCACTGACATTTTGGTTCTGTCAATTACTGTTGCTCACAACTCGGTCCAGTTATATAGTCGAATAGTGGCTAACCTTAAACTCCATGTTAAATGTGAACACCTCCATGTGAAACCGAAATATGAAAATCGCTCATGCAGTTAGAAATAAAGCAGCGCATTTTTCTTTATTTTTACTATCTCCGTGATTTCAACGATTTCAATCCTCGCAAATGATATGTTGGTGAACAAATGACGCCATATTGATTTTGATTTTGGGTAGCCTATATTCAATTGATGTCTAACCCCTGCTATCAAACAAATTAGCAAGACCTTTTTCGAATGTAACCATGTTGAAGTAATCAGATGAAAGAGTTCATGCATCAGTCAAATTTCATGCAAGATTTCATCAAAGCAACGAGGAAAGTGTCACCCACACAGTGATCGTTCGTCAATTGGGCCGGAAAATCAATACAATTATCGAATTTTACTCGCTAACTGGACTGCAAAACAGCAAAAGCAATAATTCAAATTGAAGTTGACATCTATTATTGATACATAAGCCCAGTTAACGTACGCCCTGTTATAGATAAGTCCAGTTGAAGATAGTCCAGTTAGCGAATGACTTCTGTATATGACAGTCGAGTCTCAAGCGAGTGTTTTCCGGGCTGTGGCAACATTGGCAATTGTATGATATCAATACTAGGAGGATTACAACGATTATCATGCAAGGACTTATTAAGATCGGCATTACATCGCATCACAAAAATGAAATATTATTTGGGCCTGATTATCCTGCGCGAATGGATTGTGACAGAAATGAACTCCTCAAAGTCACATGACCCAAGTCACCGTATCGCCGAAGGCGATTGCTCTGACGTGAGAGGTTCATTTTGGAGTAAAGTACCCAATGGATGATGAAATGGTGCAGTGTCCATTGAAATATTTTGTTTCAAATATTCATTCCTTGTTACAAATATGTACAGGAAATAATTTCGTTCATCTTTATAAATGTTTTCCTCTTATTATTATTGATGAAAAAAAAAATTACTGGGATAAGAAGATAAAAAAATATATTTTCAAATCTGTTTTTGCATACTCCCTTTGCATTAATATGAGTGTATGTTATTTCAATTCTTTTGATTTCGTATCCGTGTTTTGACCTAGTCTCCGGTGCTAATTCCGTAATAATTACGCCAAAAGTTTGGTGAAAGGTTGACTGTTTTTTATAACATTGCAGTGAACATTAATTTTATAGTCGCCTCACATAAAAGTCATCAAGGTAAGATATATTTATTATCGCATTTGAATAAATTTAAAAGCTGAAATTTAACCATAGACAATAAGCCGATAAAAATGATAAAGCTGTCAAGAATCTTGTAATTCTACTGTCCGAAACTGCGCTGTTATCGTCTGGATTCTCACTGGATGAGCCAGGTGTGCACGCATCTCGCATCTCACCACAGTCGCCTTCGGAAATTGAGTGAGGCAATTTTTGCGAGCTGTCACTTCTCATTCGCGCATCAGAATCAGCCCCATTATCTTCATGACTCATATTCCTAATTCTCAATGATTCAATTCCTTCTATGATAGACTTGATTATGATAGTCTGCAAACGAACATTATTTCACCGCGAAAGCTACTGCTCCCGATGCCTTAAAATAAGACTAATAATAAGAACAAGACAATGAGAAGAAATCACAATACCATACTGCCAATGTTTGCATAGGTGACGTAGCCACCAACACCACTCAGTGATGTAACATGCTTTTTTCTTGTTTTTAGCTAAATAACCATGGCTGGAAACAATTTATATTGATTAATCTGTCTCTATTCAACAAATAATAATAGTCAAAAGTGACCCGGAGGAGTGATATGATTTTTGTTATTTTAATTCAATAGGAAAACACAGTTGGCGCTTACGTCAACCATGCATATTTGGGCAGCATAACTATCCATTAAAAATAAAGCAACTTCATGATTTCATGTGTATTTTACCTCAACATATCACGAAATCGTAAGTATTTTAAACTTGTTTTTGGTGCTTCCCCATAAACTTTATACTCAATGTAACCAATGACGATAAACTTTTTTTTGTTTATCGATCCATATATTTTTCATCTTCCATTCCACCCTGTTATGTGTCACACTGATATTCATTAATCATTTTCAGTTAGACAGTTGAACTTCCTGTCAAAAGCTAATTTTCTTTTTCTTTTTTGTTCGTTACAAACCATTTGACGGTTATGAGTACATATAACAAACAGCCCTTTTCAGGGCTACTATTTGTAGTTCCAAAGTTTCAAAAGAGTTAAACTAACAGATTTCTGAACAATGAGGAGAATTACATTTTAAAAACCAACTCTTCTGAACAATGAAAAGAATTGCATTTAAAAAAAAGGGTGGATTATATCTATGATATAACCGCAAGGTTGACGTGGGACTTGCATGTATTTGCAATGCCGATTTCCCCAGACACCTAGGTTTAGAAGTCTGTATTAGTTAAACACATTTCATTCGGAACAAAAATACCCCCGATTTGCATGTGTTTTCAATGTCAATTTCTCCACGCTCCTTGGATTTAAAGTCTGTGTTAATGAAACAAATTTCAGTCGGAACAAAAATGCCTCCGACTTGCATGAATTTTCAATGGCAATTTCCCCATGCTCCATGGATTAGATGTCTGTATTAGGGAAGCACATTTCAGTCGGAAGGAAAATACCCCCGACTTACATGTATTCGCAATGCCAATTTCCTCACGCTCTTTGGATTCCAAGCCTGTGTTAGGGAAACACATTCAGTCGGAACAAAAATACCACCGACTTTCATGTATTTGCAATGCCGATTTCTCCAACACTGTTTGGTTTTGAAGTCTGTGTTAGGGAACACGTTTCGGTGAGAACAAAAGTCTCCATACTTCCATGTATTTGAAATGCTGATTTCCCCAAGACTGCTTGGTTATGATGGCTGTGTTGGGGAAACCGTAAATCGGGCCAATCAAAACGAGGTAGTTAGGGCGTTTAGATAACGCTTAACATTTTGCAGTTATTCGATAGTTTATCTAAGGAAAAATAATATTTCATTTATTGCGATAGAAGTGTAGAAATATTCCCTATCAATTGATGGAAACATCTTTTCGATCCAGTAAGAAAAGTTCGAGTTATAAGCATTAGGAATCTTTCATTTTTTCCTGTATGTTCTGTGTTTAGGTTTTCATTTTACCCCCCATATACTCCGGTTAGACGTAGTCCCACGTCAAAAACCAACTGTTCTGAACAATCACAGTCCTACGTCAAACCTCCGTCCATGCCCCTAGGCTCAGACCTTTCTACTTTTTTATTGTTTTCATGACTTTGGACTAGAGGGCGCTGTATTGTTTTGTATTTTTTCTTGAAAGCTGAGGAGGATTTTTTACATAACACATCTCGATGTCAGAGATGCCATTTTTTTTAGTTTTTGAGATATAATTTTTCAAAGGTAACCGATGGTTCCATTTTTTCTCCTTTTTCTCACTATAAAAATTCATAGCTTTTGAACTACTGAACCGATTCAGATGACCGACACATCAAATTAAAGCTTATGAATTAGTTTTATTTGGAAAAATACTATTTTTGCGACTTTTGGATTTTTGTCGTTATAATTATTGATTGAGTTAGTTTTCCACAGTTTTCTCAGCTAAAGACAGAGAGCGCTATATTTTTTTGCTGGAAAGCTGAGGATTTTTTACATAACATATGTCGATATCAGAAATGCTATTTGTTCGTTTATGAGATATGATTTGTCAAATTTAACATGTTTTAAGTCTTCCTATGTATTCCTGTGACTAGACTAGACCTATGCGACCAGAATCCGATTTCCCCAAGTGGGATATTGTTTCAAAGAAGTTTAGCTCGTTGGCTGCAATTTGATATGCCCTTCATCTGAATCGGCTCAGTAGTTCAAATGTTATGAAAAACGTCATTTTAGCGCCCTCTAGTCCAAAGCCATGAAAACAATTAAAAAAACGGTTACAATCAATAATTACGAAAATAAAATTGATCTTTTTTGCAGGTTTGATATTTTTAAATAAAAAGCTCATTGGCTTTAATTTGATATGTCGATCATCTAAATCGGTTTAATTATTCAAATTAGAGATGGGCAAACTGTTCATGAACTGATCAAAAGAACGAGTTCACCCAAAAGAGTGAACGAACTGCCGTTCTTTTTTGCTGGGCAACAGTTCATATGAACTGTATACCCAGTTCAGAACGAGCTGTGTACGGTGAATGATGAACTGATAATACCGTTCAGAACGTACTGATCGCCGACTGAACTGTGCATGCAGTTCAGAACGAACTGTGTACGGTAAGCGTTGCGTAAGAGGAAAGAAAACGAACGAGTGATAGATGAATGGTGCTGCAAGGTAAATAGTTCTCAAATTAACGAATGGAAACAAACGATAGCCTCATGAAACAACGAAAATAATATGTCGGTATTGTTGCGTTTTTTTATGTTGCGTTCAGGATACGATGGTTTTAAATTGGATTGTTAAATTATTTATAAAATTTCATATTTTGGAGTTCAGGATAAATATTTCAGTAAATTGTTATGCCAATCTACCTCACTTATAAAATATAGTTGAAAGCTGGAAGTTGATTTAAACAGTCTTGTTAAACAGTAAAATTCTCGTCGCTAATATGAAATATGTTTTATATTATATCATATTGTGCTCGATAATTTTGAGATGGACGTTCGCGGTTTGGGTTCAGTTTTGCTATAGCATTTATTGCAATACATCGTAAGCAAAGCAGCACAATGCTAGTTTATGCTGAAAATAATGAATAACGACTCAAACAAAATTAAAATTTCAAAATCAAAGTTTGATTTTCTATTGTGCTAAGTCATTTCTAACAAATATCGGACATATCCCGCCACTGTACAAAAGAGTGAGTGAACTGCTCAAAAGAACTAGTTCACTTAACTTAACTTGGTCACTGAACGGTTCATTAAAGTGAACCGTTTTGCCCACCTCTAATTCAAATGGTTATGATTTTTTAAAGAAAGTCATTTTTGGGATATAATTTGTGGAAAGGTGGAAAAAAGTTGATTTTTTGGACCACCCTAAAATGGAAATGGTCACCCTAACGAAAAATTAAAAAAAAATGGGTGCAAAATAAACAACAAAACTACCACGTTTCATAGAAATCTGAGAACCAGTAGCTTAGAGGCGAATGAACTGCAAAGTTTAAAGCCTCTTAAAAACAAAGAAAGAAGAAGAAGAAGAACCAGTATATCGGTTTGGCATGGAATGGCTGTATGTGTGTCGATAGCTCTTTGAAGCCATGCGTATTTTTATTTGCGTAATCAAATTGTGCCCATTACTTCTTGCTAATATCTACAACATGAGTTTAAATGGATTTCGGCAATCAAAAAGGAAAGATCCCTTGAATATGAATGAATTTAATATAATGCAGTGAGACTACTGTTTCCCTCAATAACAGATGTAAGATATCATTAGTTCATTAATGAGACGACAATTACAAAACTACGAATCTCGCCAGGCTATACTCATACTTTATACAACTGTGCCGATCCGTTAACGATCACCTAGCTGCACCCTTCTTGATCTGTGCAACGTTTACCGTTCTCGTCACGCCTGACATACCGTCCACAAACTTGGTTCGAAACAGAACATTCGCATTGTTAAACATACCATCCTTGAGGGACACGATGATAAACTGGGAATTCGTGAAATGTGCCTTCAGCATGTTACCGATGTTTTGGGTGTGAGACAAATCCAACGCAGCGTCCACCTCATCCAGGATGTAGAGCGGTGCAGGTTTGTATTTCAACATGGCCAAAATTAGCGACAGAGCAACCAGTGACCGCTGGCCTCCGCTTAGCTCCGTTAGAGACTCTTTCCACATACCATTGAAACCGACCTTCACCTCGAGACCCTTCATGAAGTTTACCCCATCCGGAGGAACCAGTTGGGCTTGTGTACCAGGCAGCAGAGTGCTGAAAATACTCCCAAAGTTTTCATTGACTTCGATCCAAGCCACCTTTAATTGTTTCTTTTTCTCCTCGTCCAAGTCGGTGATGATCTTCTGGATCTTTTTCTTATCGTCCTCTACAACTTGCTTTCGACGCATCACCTCTTTGTACTGCTCTTCCTCCCTCTCAAGAAGAACCATTGCCTTCTGGTTGATATTCCTACTCATTTTCTCTTTTGAGTCCTGCAGCTTGTTCAACTTCCTTCCAGCTTCCTGAGGGTCTTCCTTATTGTAATCGTATCGTGTATTTTTCACCCCGAAAAATTCCTTGTCTTCGGTGATCCAAGGGTACTTCTCTTCCAAAGATGAAATCTTATTGTATCCATCTTTATTGTCATTCCTCACTTTCTGAATTTCGTTCTCCTTTTTCTTGATTTCCAGCTCCAGTTCTTCATTTTGTTTCAACAACTTGTCCCGTTGATGGTATCTTGCCTTCAACTCCTTGTTCTGGCTGTTGATCCGGTCTTTGTGTTCCTTGATCTTCTGTTTCACCGCGGCCACGGCAGCCGTCATCTGATTGCTGTTCTCACTTATGTTCTCCAATTTCTGTCCCAACTCCGCTATCGTTTGCTCAAGCTGGGCCGCCTGTTCCTTCGCAGCTGTAATGCCCTTCTGCAGCTCCTCAATTTCGAGCTTCAACGTTTCGAACCCCTGCTCGTGCTTCTTCCAGTTCTTCCGGCTGTCTTCGCTTTTCTTCTTCATCCGCTTCATGTCATCTTCGGCCGACTTAAGTTCCCGCTCGCGATGCCCCTTGCTGTCCGCCAACTTCGCCGTGAGATCCTTGACTTTCTCATTCGCTTGCACTTGCGCCTGGCGAGCATCCACCATGGTCTGCCGGAAGGTTTCTGTGGAAATATTAGCAGGGTTGATGTGGTTTGTAATAAGAACGAGATGGTCGAGTATGCTTACCAGATTTTTGCTTCAATTCTTCAATTTCTTGCTGAGCCTGCTGGAAGGTGGTTTGGGCTAGACGCTGTTGAAGCGTGTTCAGCTCATAGTTAAGCAGGTCGAGCTGTTCCTTCATTTGACCAAATCGATGTGCGATTTTCTCCAGTTTGCTGTGGACATTCGAAAAGAATTCAAAAAAGAAATTTACTCATCGCAGATATTTGAGCTACTCAAAGTTTTTTTTGGTATAAAAAAAACAAAAACAAAAACAATACTCAACTCTTTAATGAGAGACTAACGATTATAACAAATTTCGCTAAAATCAGAACCAAAGACGCCAGATCTATGCAATCATCCGTAGATCGTCAGATTTATCGGACAACACCACTTTTAATATCACGAAGATTTCAAAAAATTTAAACACTGACTACTTCTTGGTCGTTTTTATCGAGAACTATCTGACCCGGCAAACTTCGTCCCGCCCAAAAATCTATGTTTTGTTATCACATCCTCGTTTTCTTACTAAGCGCACGTTCATGGGTCCGGTCGCAGAACTATTCATTGATTGATCTTCTAATCTACCCTTTAAAATTATTTTTTCTATAAATTTCACTACTTCTACCAAAACTCGACATAATAATATCAGATTACACTGGAGTCGCTTTTTACGGATCGGTTTAGTAGATTCCGAGTCCATGAGAATCAGACAGACAGACAGACAGAAATCCATTTTTGTATATATAGATGTCTGCTTGCCAAGGCCCCCGGCCAATGGTGGGAAATCCGCGCTGTTCGATGCCGAATGTTCTTGTTCTTCTTATCGCGAAGGGGAATTAAAAAGAATCTTCGATTTGAATCACCATTTTTGATTTTATTTCTCGTCGATATCTTCTACAACACAGAGCAGTGCAATATTTGCTGGCCTCGCACAGATTACAAAGAAAGTGAAAGGATCCCCTGGTGAAGTTGTGCGATATGTTACAATGGCCGGTTCTTAGAACCTAGTTTTGGAGCTTTCGATTCTCGGGAAAAACAATCTCACTTCAACAGAACATTTCCCACTCAAAAAGTTCTGAAGGTGTTGGTGATACATAATTTGTGGTAATCCAGCGGCATTCACGCGTTAGATGTTGTACAATCGCTGTGATCGATTTCAATAAAACGGTCGCCCGCTATCCGTTAATATACATATCCTAGTGCAACATACCGCACATAAGAATCTATGGAACTCATTGAAGCAAAACTAACAGTTTAACTTTTCTTCCAAATAAAAACATGACTGAAAATATTAAAAGATATCTACTAACTTTTCTCTTTTTTTCATTATAAGTATTTCGCTATGAACGCTTACATTCATGAGGAGTGTTACCGAAAATATTTTTAACTTCAAATAAATTTCAATAAATTACCATTAAACCCAGCCACACTAAGATAAGGAAACAGCTTAGACATCTTGCATAAATTATGTCATTAGGCGTCGTGCACAAACAACGTAACGCTAAAAATCCGGATTTTAGACCCTCTCCCCCCCCCCCACGTCACGCAATTTCCTATCTCTAATACACAGTAAGTCACGCAACTTAAACAAATGAACTGTGGTAAACGTGTAAACTTCCGTTATACAAGGCGACAAAAGTGTAACAAAGTGTAAACTTGCAGAATATACAGTGAAACGTTTATTAAATTACTAGCTGACCCGGCAAACTTCGTCCCGCCCAAAATTTGTTTTTTGTTATCAATACCTTCAAACATTCACGTTTTCTTACTATGAGCAAGTTCATGTGCCCAATCACAGAGCTGTTCATTGATTGATCTTCCGATCGACCCCATTGAATGTACCTTTTACTAAAAAAATTCCTAGTATTTCTAACAAAACTCATCATTATATATCAGATTATTTTCAGAAACAATTATCGTTAAAGATTTTTCAACCACTTGCCAGTAAAATGATTCTCCGTTACATGGAATAAATGTTTTATACAGAAAATACTTTTATTGGTATAGATAGAAGAAGATATAGGAGTGCGTTTTATCGTGCGTAGAACATATGGAAATTTAATTTTCCGAATTTTCCCTTTTTTATTCAGAGTTTTCCGAAAATTTTCAATTGTCATGTTTGGTTGGAATATTTTTGGTTGAAATATGTGTAAAATTTTTATGGAACCCCCTCTCCATTCCAGAGGAGGGAGGGGTTTTATACCATCATAGAAACATTTCTCATTATGCAGAAATTCGTGTTTCATTTTTCTGACAGCCCCACCTAAGAGAGGGGGTGGAGGATCTAACCATCATAGAAACATTCATTGCACCCTAAAACCTATACATGCAAAATTTGGTTCCATTTGCTTGATTAATTCTCAAATAATGCAGACATTTGAGTTTCATTTATATGGCAGTCCCACCCACCTTAGAGAGAGGGGTGGAGAGTCTAACCACCATAGAAACATTTATTGCACTCTAAGACCTCCATATGCCAAATTTCGTTTCATTTGCTTGATTAATTACCGAGTAATGTAGAAATGTGTGTTTAACTTGTATGGCGGCCCCCCTTAGGAGGGGTCTCAAACTATCACGAAAACCTTCCCCGGCCCCAAAAACCCCTACATACCAATTTTCATGTTGATCGGTTCAGTAGTTTCCGAGTCCATAAGAATCAGACAGACAGACAGGGGTTTAGAATGAAAGGGGTGTAGGTGATTTGATCGATTTCTCTACATCGATTCTCTCTTTTCGTCATAACTTAGCTGCAAATACATTCTCAGCTGTATTTGACAATGTGGAAGATAGGTCAGAACCTCATCTATCGGATTCTATAGCAAACTTAAATTGAATCGTTTTTGCAGTTGAGTTATTAACTAAAGAAAACGTTGATGAAGAGAAATCGATCAAGGCATTTACACCCCTTGCATTCTAAGCCCCTCATATATAGATTTATCACATGAGCTGTAATACAGCATGTTATTACACAATGCAACACAACATATCGAGGTTATTTTTGCAAAGCTTTTCTCATATCAATTTCTCGTATATCTCTTAAAAACGCTCGTATACTATAAAAGTGATTTGTTCTGCGCGAATTATTTACTGTCATTCTGTGTGGATCATCTTCTGTGCTGATGTTTTTTTTTATTCTTCACTTGAGAGGTTTTCAGCCTCCTGGGCTGGTTCGCCTCTTTATCGACGGCATTGCAAGGTTTGGTTGGGAAGAGAAAGAGGGAGAGAGTAGAAAGCAGAGAAATTAGAGAGAGTAGAGAACAGAGAGTGCTCCCGTGGCCGAGTGGTTAGCGTCAAACCTAACATGCCGGGGGTTCGGGTTCGATTCCCGTTCTGGTCGGGGAAATTTTTCTTCAAAGAAATTTCCTCTGACTTGCACTGTGGTCACGCGTATTCTAGAGCTTGCCACTCAGAATGCATTCAAGGCGTGTTATTTGGCATAGAAATCTCAACTAAGTACTAATGAAAATGACGCAAGTAATACTACGTTGAGACGGCGGAGTTCCTCTAGGAACGTTAGTGCCATATAAGAAGAAGAAGAAGAGAACAGAGAGAGTACAGAGTAGAGAGAGTAGAGAGTAGAGAGAGTAGAGAGAGTAGAGAGAGTAGAGAGAGTAGAGAGTAGAGAGTAGAGAGTAGAGAGAGTAGAGAGAGTAGAGAGAGTAGAGAGAGTAGAGAGAGTGGAGAGAGTAGAGAGAGTAGAGAGAGTAGAGAGAGAAGAGAGAGAAGAGAGAGAAGAGAGAGTAGAGAGAGTAGAGAGAGTAGAGTAGAGAGAATAGATTAGAGAGAATAGTGAGTAGAAAGAATAGAGAGTAGAGAGAATAGAGAGTAGAGAGAATACAGAGAGTAGAGAGTAGAGAGAGTAGAGAGAGTAGAGAGAGTAAAGAGAGTAAGGAGAGTAAAGAGAGTAAGGAGAGTAGAGAGATTAGAGAGAGTAGAGAGAGTAGAGAGAGAAGAGAGAGTAGAGAGAGTAAAGAGAGTAGAGTAGAGAGAATAGAATAGAGAGAATAGTGAGTAGAGAGTTCCCAGAATAGAGAGTACAGAGAATAGAGAGTAGAGAGTACAGAGAATACAGAGAGTAGAGAGTAGAGAGCAGAGAGGAGAGAGGTGAAAGAGGAGAGCGTAGAGAGTAGAGAGAGTAGAGAGTAGAGAGAGTAGAGAGAGTAAAGAGAGTATAGAGTAGAGAGAGTAGAGAGTATAGAGTAGAGAGAGTAGAGAGAGTAGAAAGAGTAGAGAGAGTAGAGAGAAAAGAGAGTAGAGAGCAGAGAGCAGAGAGGTGAGAGTAAACAGGTGAGAGAGTAGAGAGCAGAGAGGTGAGAGAGTAAAGAGCAGAGAGGTGAGAGAGTAGAGATAAGAGAAAGAAGAGAGGTGAGAGAGTAGAGAGAGAAGAGAGTAGAGAGAGAAGATAAGAGAGAGAAGAGAGTAGAGAGCAGAGAAGAGAGAGAATAGAGAGTAGAGAGTAGAGAGTAGAGATTAGAGAGTAGAGAGTAGAGAGAGTAGAGATTAGAGAGTAGAGAGTAGAGAGAGTAGAGAGTAGAGAGAAAAGAAAGTAGAGAGCAGAGAGGAGAGAGAGAGTAGAGAGAAAAGAAAGTAGAGAGCAGAGAGGAGAGAGAGTAGAGTAGAGAGCAGAGAGGAGAGAGAGAGTAGAGTAGAGAGCAGAGAGGAGAGAGAGAGTAGAGTAGAGAGCAGAGAGGAGAGAGAGAGTAGAGTAGAGAGCAGAGAGGAGAGAGAGAGTAGAGTAGAGAGATAGAAGACAGTAGAAATTAGAGAGTAGAGAGTAGAAATTAGAGAGTAGAGAGATAGAAGAGAGTAGAGAGTAGAGAGCAGAGAGCAGAGAGCAGAGAGGTGAGAGAGAGAGTAGAGAAAGTTGAAAGAGTAGAAAGAGTAAAGAGTAGAGAGAGTACAGAGAGTACAGAGAGTAGAGAGTAGAGAGAATAGAGAGTAGAGAGTAGAGAGTAGAGAGAATGAAGAGTAGAGAGAATACAGAGAGTAGAGAGTAGAGAGAGTAGAGAGAGTAGAGAGAGTAAAGAGAGTAAGGAGAGTAGAGAGATTAGAGAGAGTAGAGAGAGTAGAGAGAGTAGAGAGAGAAGAGAGAGTAGAGAGAGTAAAGAGAGTATAGAGTAGAGAGAGTAGAGAGAGTAGAGAGAGTAGAGAGAGTAGAAAGAGTAGAGAGTAGAGAGTAGAGAGAAAAGAGAGTAGAGAGCAGAGAGCAGAGAGGTGAGAGTAAACAGGTGAGAGAGTAGAGAGCAGAGAGGTGAGAGAGTAAAGAGCAGAGAGGTGAGAGAGTAGAGATAAGAGAAAGAAGAGAGGTGAGAGAGTAGAGAGAGAAGAGAGTAGAGAGAGAAGATTAGAGAGAGAAGAGAGTAGAGAGCAGAGAAGAGAGAGAGTAGAGAGTAGAGAGTAGAGAGTAGAGATTAGAGAGTAGAGAGTAGAGAGAGTAGAGATTAGAGAGTAGAGAGTAGAGAGAGTAGAGAGTAGAGAGAAAAGAAAGTAGAGAGCAGAGAGGAGAGAGAGAGTAGAGAGAAAAGAAAGTAGAGAGCAGAGAGGAGAGAGAGTAGAGTAGAGAGCAGAGAGGAGAGAGAGAGTAGAGTAGAGAGCAGAGAGGAGAGAGAGAGTAGAGTAGAGAGATAGAAGACAGTAGAAATTAGAGAGTAGAGAGTAGAAATTAGAGAGTAGAGAGATAGAAGAGAGTAGAGAGTAGAGAGTAGAGAGTAGAGAGCAGAGAGCAGAGAGCAGAGAGGTGAGAGAGAGAGTAGAGAAAGTTGAAAGAGTAGAAAGAGTAAAGAGTAGAGAGAGTACAGAGAGTACAGAGAGTAGAGAGTAGAGAGAATAGAGAGTAGAGAGTAGAGAGAATAGAGAGTAGAGAGTGTAGACAGAGTTGAGAATAGAGAGAGTAGAGAGGGTAGAGAGAGTAGAGAGGGTAGAGAAAGTAGAGAATAGAGAATGGAGAGTAAAAAGCAGAGAGTGGATAATAGAAAGTTTTAAATGAAAAGCAGAGAGTAGAGAGAAGAAAGAACCAAGTGTAGTGTAGATAGTTGGAAATGAGAAGTAGAGAGTTAAAAGTTAAAGTCAAAGTTGAAAGAGAAACAATTGATCCAGAGAAAGAGTAGAGGACATCGAGACATTTGGACTAAAAAAGAAACATTGAATAAAAAATAGAATGCGAGAGTCTGTTCGAGTGCAACAGCAAAGCTATTCCAATGACTTTACGGTAAACTTGTTAAAATATAGAAATGGGCCGCTAGTTGACGAAATAAAATACTGTGCTACTGACTTTTACACGGATCAAACTTTAGAAACGGCACAGGCCGTACATCTCATTCTAAACAATCAAAGAGAAAGTTGTTCCGAATCATCCATAGTTTTGATTCTGAGCTTATGAAAATAGTACGAGAGGCTTTCGTTTTTTTTCTGCTTAATCCTCATTTTTTGTTCAATAACTCAACAACGAATTGAAATTTGCATATTATTTCATTTGTTTCGAAAATCGTGATATAAACGAAACATTTTCAGTAATTAAATCGAGAGTGATAGAAACGAGACGTGATAAAAACGCCCCGTGATATAATCGAGACGTCACTGCAATTCATTTATAATCATTTTTACGCAAAACAACATTTCAATTTTTTGTAACTGTGATAACTTGGTTGGGGACCTAATAGTTAGAAGAAATAGGGCATATTCTAGATTTGTAACAAGCACGCTACCAATCCTCATTGTGATCAATGGTAAATTTCAAGCAAATTTGAAAACTAATATTTGTATTTAACACGAAAGTACATATTTAGTCGAATTGATGATTTACGTGAAGTATGATTTTTTATTTGGTGTTTTGCAAAAAAATGAAAAATACGTTAACATAGGAGATTCTGGCATCTTTGATCAGGGGCAGATTATTCTCAAATAAATCAACTTACCTTATTTCCGCGCAAACTTCCTGATACTCCGCCTCCTTCTGGGCGAGTAATCGCTGAATCTGATTAATCTCCTCCACCTCAATCAGTACTGCTCCACCCTTCGGCTTAGCGCCACCGGATAGGGTTCCACCCGGATCCACAACATCCCCATCCAGGGTAACCGAACGACACATTATGCTCTTATGATAGGTCACCTGTTTGGCCACATTCATATCTTCCGCCAGGAACGAGTGTCCGAAAACGAACTTCATCGCCGGCTCCAGCTCAGGATTGTAGTCCACACAGGACAGTGACGTCACGGCACGCCCCTTTCCAACCAGATTATCCGCTATCCGAACCGTGTTCGGATCAATCGATCGACTGGAAATCTTATTCAGCGGAATCATCGTTGTTCGCGTCTGCAGTTGACCTCTCTGGAGCAGCTTTTTACCGGTGGTATCTGAGTCCACTACTACACTGTAAAGGCTTCCACCGGCAGCGGTTCCCAATCCAAGGGCATACTTTTTATCTCGAATCGTCACCAATTTGGCAACCATTCCTTTCACTAGCGACCGATCGAAGTTTGGCTCTGGATCGCGATATTGAAAGTCCCACCGATAGGCGTTTCTTCGGTCCAGTTCTCCCCGCAGATTGCGTATTTCGTGGGACAAAACCTGTTTCCTTTCGTGCAGACGCTCAATGCTGCCCTCTTCGTAGTCAATCCGCTGCAACTCCGCCGTTATGGACTGAATCTGCCCTTCGGTTTTTGTCAACTTTTTCTTATCGTCTAAATATGCGGCATCACTGGAGTTCATGTCGCCTTGTTTTTCCTTCAACAGCTGTTGGCAATGTTTCAGCTCCATCTCACACTGTTTGATAGAGGTGGCCGATTCGGCTGACTTCTGTTTGGCAGCAATCAACTGATCCTGCAAGGTAGCAGCCTCTCCGTCTTCGTTTGTGGACAAACCAGCGCTTACCGCTTCGAAACGTTTCTGAGCATCCGCGTAAGCTTTGGCGTCCGCTTCGTCTGCGTCCTTCAAACTTTGGAACGCGTCTCCTGTCCGTTGCATTTCGGATTCTTTCTTGCCCAAAGCATTCTCATCATCCTTAATACTTTTCAAAAGATTCTTAAGTTTCCGCTGCTCCACCCCAATGTTATCCTTGGTGCTGTTTCTCTCAGCCGCCACAGTAGCCTCTTTTTTGCTCTCCACACTCAGTTCTGCTTCCAACTCCGCCAGCACACCTCCCCCTTCCGTGTCGATTGTTTCCTGAAGTGCTTTGGTTCCGATATCGATTTCCTTGCATTCGTTGATATTTCCTTCGATCTTTTTCCGATTGCCCGCATTCACCTCATTCAGGGCTGTGATGTCTTTTTCTGAGTTTTCCACCGCCTTCAGAAACTGCAAATACTTGTGGGAAATATAAAGCCGCGTCAGATACTCAATGTCGCGACAAATTTTCTGATACTCAATATAATGAGCCCGTTCCTTGCGCAGTTTTTCCAGTTTCGGTTCGATTTCCTCCCGTAGTACCTATAAGAAGGAACATTCAAAAAGCTGCTCCTTAGTGTCCAAAACTTTCCCTTACCGTATACAACTCGTTAAGCTTCGCATCCTTCTTCTCGATCAGCTTGATCGAGTGCTCGCGTTTAGCCTCGTAAACACTCGTACCGGCCGCCTCCTCGATCATCGAGAGAATCTCCTGGGGCTTCATATTGAGCACCTTCGTGATTCGACCTTGCATGATCAGAAAGTTAGGATTGTTCACGTTCAGCTGAACCGAGCAGAACAAATCCTGCACCTTCTTGTTCTGAACCGTTTTCCCGTTGATGAAATATTTGTTCTTCCCGCCGACCACAATTTGGCGCGTAATCGATATTTCGTTACATTTTTCGTAACCCAGCGGACACTGGTCTTTGTCGGTGTTGTTAAAAACCAGCGTCACCGTCGCCTTTGTCACACCCGCCTGACCACTCTTGTAGACCAACTCTTGGAGGGATGTGGCTCGGACCTAAATCAAATCAACTCCCATTAACATTTCACGGCACACAACAGATGTTCATAAATACTCACATGAACCAAGTTGGATATCCCCAGCACAAAACAGATCGAGTCAAGAATGTTCGACTTCCCGGTGCCATTGAGCCCCGTTATAGCGTTGAATTCCGGATCGAAACCGTGCACCTCCGTTCGCTTACCGTACGATTTGAAGCCATCTATTATAATCGACTTGATGTACATTGCGTGCCGTATAGATTTAACTCATTGTCTGTTTGAAAAACTATCGTTATGCGTAAACTCTACCACCGCCAGCGATAAGTGGCGTCCACAATTTTTTTTGTTTGACTGGATTGATTGAATAATTTGACAGTAATGGCAGTTGCAAACCGTGCACCGTTTGGGTTGGTGTTTGTGTAATCGATAGCGGGATGAAAGTAAGCTCGGTGTACACCAAGCTAGAATCGTGAAATTTATTAGTCGGGTTGGTGTATAGGATAAAACACCAACACTGAACCTTTATTTTTGTCAGTTTTATTCCCGATAATTTTGGAGGTAAACGCAGGGTACGTTTATGAGAAAGTATCCAGGACTCGAAGTGTGTCGGACACGGTTCACTTATACACTCTCAACTATGACATCTTAGCTTCGACGGAAAGCAGCGATCGCAAAGCAATTCATAACAAGTGTTCTTTTTTTGTTGCGAATACTACGTGTTTTGCCAGGGTACGTTTGTGAAAAGGTAGTCTGGACTGACTAGTGCATCAGTAACAGTGAGGCTGTGACGTGTTAGCTTTGCAAGTATAATGGAGCGGTATAATGAGTTTGTCAAAATAAGTTTATTTCTTTTGTATTTTAGCTAAATTTATACATTTATTTATTGCTGCGTAAAGATAATCTATTTAGATCAAAACCTAGGGGAAATTGTGGTTCGGTAATTCAGAGTTTAGCTTCCTGAAGCTCTCTGTAGCTCTCTGCTTGAATTAAGCTTTCAGAACTAGCAGAATCACTAGGTTTTTATTAGAGATGTTGATAGTGCTGCTCCCGATTTCATTTGACGGAATATCCCTCTCGGGATAGTCATGTTTCGTCCCATTAGAAAAATGGACCAACTCCGCGGATGTTATGGATGATTTATGATTTTTGACTCTTGCTTGATGTCAATTAAGACCTTTCGGCGAGCCATCCGTTTTGATTTCCCGAGGAATGAGAAGCGTTGGCCTTTCTGACAGTAGGAACAGCTAAAAATAAACATTTTTGTGTAATAATTGTAACTATAATATGGATTTGTTCAAATTTACCTGTTTGTATCAGTTTTCGACGATATTGTACTTCCAAACCATCGATATAAACGAAACAATCTGGACTGAAGTGAAGCTTTGTTTATATTGATTCAATTTTTGATTGAATGAAACAATTTCCGAATTCAATATATTGCTTTGTGACTAAACAGATTAAATAAATGCCATGTAAGGTCAACTCATGCATTTTGATAGATTATGTTCTTCGTTACAAGTAAATTCGTTTGGTACGAAGCCTAGGACAAAATATTTGAACGGAAGAATTATCAAACGATTATTTTATAATTTTATTTTACATTTCCCTCTGAAGTTTGCATCTCTCAAGTGTACGTACTTCTCGAACCGCGAATTTGTTTGATTTAATGAACTTCAGGTACTCAGTGCTAGAAATTCAGTGAGTAGAAGATATGAAGGCATATCCTTCAATGCAATCTTGAAAAACCGAGCCAAAGCGTTGTGTTCGTACCCGTTTTTGTAATCCGTGTTAGGAAAACACTTTTCGGAGTGCAAAAAAAAACATGCGGGTGCAGAAGTACCCCCGGCTTGCATGAATCAACAACTTAAACTTATACCGTGTTGAGGAAACATATTCTAGCCTGCACAAAAAGCAAGCGACAAAAGTACTCGCAGTTTGCATTTATTTGCGAAACCGATTTCCCCAGACACCTTGATTTTGAAGTCTGTGTTAGGCAAACACATTTCAGTCGGAACTAAAATACCCCCGACTTGCATGAATTTGCAATGCCAATTTCCCCACGCTCTATGGATTAGAAGTCTGTGTTAGAGAAACACATTTCAGTCGGAACAAAAATACCCCCAACTTTTGCAATGCCGATTTCTCCATGGCTACTTGGTTATGATGGCTGTGTTGGAAAATCTGTAAATCGGGCCAATCAAAACGAAGTAGTTAGGTCGTTCAGATAACGCTTAACATTTTACAGTTATTCAATTGTTTATCTAATGATGAATAACATCTTATTAATAGCGATATATGCGTAGAAATATTCCCTAAAGGGTGTGTCACGTCAAATTGCATCACGGAAAAAACGCTGTAGAAATTTAATTTGTAGGAATTATATCTTCAGCTTTCGCTTATAATCAGATAAGAGTGTATAGATCACGTTGGCCATGCTTCACTGTCAATTTTTCGTAAATTTGGAAAAATGTCGTCGAACGAAAAAGAGCTTCGTGAATTAATCCTGTGCACTCATTTCGAGAATCCGGAGTTGTCACATCGGGACATCGGTAAGAAGCTGGGAATCGTACAATCCACGGTCAGCAGAGTACTAAAACGATACTTCGAGAACCTAACCATCGACCGGAAGGTGAAGAACGGCAAAAATGGATGCTCCGTCAGTGAAAAAAGATCACAAGCGCGTAGTTAAGCAGTTTAGACGTGATCCGAGAAGTTCGGTCCGGGATGTCGCCAATAAGCTGAATTTGTCAAGTTCATTCGTCCAGCGGACCAAGCAGCGGGAGGGCCTGCGTACATACAAGGTTCAGAAGGCTCCTAACCGCGACGAAAGGCAAAACATGGTGGGGAAGACGCGAGCCCGGAAGCTGTACACCGAAATGCTGACGAAGCCGCATTTCCTGGTAATGGACGACGAAACCTACGTCAAAGCGGACTTTCGTCAGCTGCCGGGCCTGTTGTTCTTCTCCGCAAAGGACAAATTCAGCGTTCCGGAGGAGATTCGCAAGCAGAAACTATCCAAGTTTGCCAAAAAGTACATGGTGTGGCAAGCGATCTGCTCTTGCGGAAAGTGGAGCGCCCCCTTCGTGATGACCGGCACGGTAAACGGGCAGGTTTACCTTAAGGAGTGTCTACAGAAGCGCTTACTACCACTATTGAAGCAGCACGAGGGCCCGACCATCTTCTGGCCGGATCTCGCTTCGTGCCACTATTCAAAGGACGTGTTGGAGTGGTACGAAGCCAACGGGGTCACCTTCGTGCCAAAGGAAATGAACCCGGCTAACGCGACGAAGCTTCGCCCAATTAAAGAAATATTGGGCGATTATGAAGCAGGCCCTCCGGAAGAACCCAAAAGTTGTCAAATCGGAGGCTGACTTCAAGAGAAAATGGATTTCTGTTAAAAAAAACTACAACCTGACGTTGTACAGAACCTTATGGACGTGGTAAAGAGGAAGGTGCGAGCATACGGGCTTGGGCTCAAAGTATGAATAAAAAGAAAATGCCAAAAGTTGTTTAATAGTTTTTATTTTACTGTCTAAAATTTTCAAAAGGATCGGTCTACTGGGCGAATTTCTACAGCGTTTTTTCTGTGATGCAATTTGATGTGACACACCCTTTATTAATTGATGCAAACATCTTTCCGATACAGTAAGAAATGTTCGAGTTATCAGCATTTGGAATCTTTAATTTTTTTCCTGCATGTTCATTTTTTTCATTTTACCCCCCTATACTCCAGTTAGACGTAGTCCCACGTCAAAACATAGTTTTCATGCTGAAATATCTTTATTTCGTGTTTGCACCTCATTTTTTAGTCCTTTATCGCGTTATCCGCGATTTTCGTTATGCGTGGTGGCCTAGCCAGACTATTCCGCGGATAATCGGGGTTCTACTGTATATAGATTCAATTGTTACCATCAGGCAGCATTTCGCCCAATGGTCTTAGAACGAATCGAACGAATCGCTTTTGTATGGCTTCAATCCTGTTGACTCCGTCAGATAGTGCGGATTCCAAATTACTGCACAGTATTCCAGGCTTGAGCGAACTTAAGCACTAAACTTAGATCTAAAGCAATATACATCGGTGAAATCCCTCGCGGTGCGCATGATGAATGCAAGACTACGCGAAGCTTTTCCAACTACGTGGTTGACATGTATTTTGAAGTTGAGTTGGCAGTCTAAATACACTCCTAGATCCTTCATGCAGTCGAGTTTAGTCAGCGGAGCATCGTCAAGAGAATAGTTGTAACGAAAAGGATCTTTTCTTCTTGTAAAAGTAATCGTGAATTCTTGATTGGATTCAGCGTCATACGATTTTCCACGCACCAGTTTTGGAAAGTTTCTAATTGTCGCTGGAGAAATAAAGCGTCAGCTTCCGACTTAATGTAGAGAAATAACTTCATATCATCAGCGAATGAAAGATGAGGGCACTCCAGCACGAAATTTACGTCAATGAAATAAATAAGAAATATCAGAGGGACATCATGTGTAGCCGAAATCATATAAAATCCAAAAACACGATTGATGGATTAAATAGTATATCAGTATAACGATCATTCTAGTATCGCGATATGCAGTATTATATACGCACATTCTACTCATGTTATATGGCGCTGTCGGGTCAAACCGCATATCAGTTTGAAAAGCATCGTGTATCGTCATACGGTTATATGTGCGTATAAAATATGACATATACGTATATCGCCTCCACTTATGCGTGTATATGCATCATATATCATAGTAATGTGTCTTGGTTGTATGTATATCGCCTCCAATTATAACTATTCATACAATTTAAAGTTTGCTGGGAAGTTAAAACTAATCTGTAGTAATAAATAAAATCGAGATTTTCGAATTGAAACGATTTTAGATTTACACAATGTATCCTTTGATCGGTATTATCAGCCCTATTCTGTATTTTGGCGGATTTCAATTTCGTTTGAACCCGTTATTTCGTTCGAGTTATAATTTTGCATTCCTTATTTCGAACGTTTTGCCCATTTAATGTTCGAAGAGAAACACGGCCTTATTCTGCGTGGCGTGTGAGGTGAGATGACAATTGTCACTTATGTCACGCGATTCCACCAGGCGTATGCCGTGAGAAATCTCACTTGAATGAACTCTCACTTTATTCCCGCTCTCAAATATACGTGACGATTGTCACATGAACTGGGATTTCTAGGTGACAATCGTCGACATGTCTTGAGGTGTCGACAGTGCATGAAAACAAATGAAAAATTGAAGAGTATTATTATTTTCGCTTATTTTTCGTCGGCCTATTTCCGCCACTTTAGTGCCAATCACCGACATCCGGGAGGCGACTCCACCTGTTCCTACCTATCAGACTCAACAACTCATGAGCCGGGCCAACTTCTTTTACTTCCGCTCCGAAGGAAGACGTAACCAGAGATTTTTCGCCTCAGAAAATCCCAACGACGCCAGCTGGGATAGAACCCAGAAAAATTGAAGAGGAATAATAAGTGTTTTTTGGGTCGTATAGAATCGATAGTAATGGTATTATATGTATCAATAAATTCAATTTATCTTCAATTTTCACAGTACGAGAGACAAATTGCAAGTAGTTTGTTTTTTTTGTTGTGAAAGCGGTAGTGAGTCTGTTATTCCTCAATTGGACGAATAAGCACACCGAAATTATTTTCATTTCATGAAATCTATTTATTTTCTCTAAAATGTATCTATCACATGGATCTTGTGTTTCATCTATCTATCCGCGAGTCATCGTCACCGAACTGCATATCCATTTCAGAAGCCGTGGTATATGCCCGAGCCGGAGCCAGAGCAACAATTTAACACTGAGAGTGCAGAGAGCAGCAGCAACTACGACCAAAACAAACAAAAATGCTAAACTTTACAGGATGCAATCAACTGTTTCACCAAATCTAAATCAAATACCTGCAAATTCGGCAGAATGTCCTGATACACTAACAGGCCAGGTTAAATCAGATCTATAGATACGGTACTGACTGCAGCAAAACAAATATCTGACCTCTCTGAGCGAAACAAATAAAATTCTGGGATGCCAGATGTTTTTTCTCAAATATATGCGATAAAAATTTGAAATATTTGTAAATATGTGCTAATGTCTGACATACTGACCAGCTTCGTTTATCATATGGAATCAATAATGTTTTGTCACTACTTTAAATAGCCTGTAGCAGGAATAAAAGGTTGTGATAAAAGTTAAATGTCTGCAAATTCGTGAACACATGTGCGAATGTGGCACCTTTGATCAGATTTGGCAACCAGCAGAATGAACGCCTTGTCACTTGCTGTTCATCCTCTCACATACATCAAATGAACCTCTCACGGCATCCGAAACGACTGTAGGAATAGAGTGAGGAGAGTTGCGTGATGGTGATGTGACAATTGTCATCTCACCTCACACGCCGCGTAGAATCAGGCCGACAGATCGAACGAAATGCAAAAACTACTCGAACGGAATACAGAATGGAATTTTATCAACTCGTTCGAAATATTTCGAATCGATCGAAATACAGAATAGGGGTGTATAGGTGATTTTGATTCGATCTCTAGTTATATGCAACTTAGAATATGCCACGTTATGCGATTTAATGTTTGTTGGGATGTCATCGGAATCTACTCCAAAAAAATTCCTTAATTACCTTCCTTCCATGTTATACATTTTTTGGAATTGTCATCATGGTGTGATCCACTGGGAAATATTGGATGCACGCGTTCAGGTCTATAATAGTATGAGGAAAAGGGGAATTAAGATCTAAGCAGGAGATAATAAACTCAGATTCATTTTTTCCTAGGAGTCAGCTCAAGACTATGTGGAGGTCCGTTGTAGCAAGTGATGGGAGATACATGCCGTAGGCACACCGGTACAGGATGGTAGGAATAGGGCATTATAACAAGGAAGAGAGGCATCTTAGTCATAAAACTTGCGTCTTGATTAGGTGGCTTCTCTTATTTCTATAATTTCGATTAAGGCGCAGGCCCTTATGTATGAAGCACAGCGTTATACTCGTACTATTAAATCTAACCAGCACCTGCTACGGAAGAGAGCCGCCCAGTACGAGCAACCCTCATCGGCATCAGCGGTCATACCCTGGCATTGGTATCGAGTCCAGTGTAAGAAAGCAATCTTGGAACAATATCAACCCCATAACAGCGAAAATGTGTGAAGTCATCTCCCTCGATGGGAGAGTGATTTTCCTTTTTTTGTTATACTTGAAGGTACTTCGGCTTGCTTCCACCACCAGCTTCAAGGTGGTCCTCCTCGACGGGTACTGGTACCAATTCCGGAAAGAGAAAATTTTTCCGATCGAACAAGGTTTCCCGACTAGCGGTAGAAATATAGTGAGCCATTCCGCCAAGGATAGCTATAGTGAGCTAAATAGCTATGCGAGTAGACGTTGGCGATGTCATGTTTTACACTACACTGGTTTCTTTTCCTACGCGATTTGGCACTGTCTAATCGTCGCCTCGTTGGGAAGAGAAATCCCGCCAGTGTGGCTGTGACGAGTGCGCACCGATGACGGGGAAATTTATTCACACGATTTGCTCGAAATCACGCAATTTTTTTCTGCGTGTAGAAGTTTCCAGCTGTGCTCGTGGAGAACAGTATCCGGAACAACCTCCGAGTCGGGACGAGCTCGGCCGGTCTGCTAGAACACTTCAAGATCATCATAGCCGGAAAATACCGTCTCCATAAGATCAGGTATTCGGACGGCTCAAAACGACCATCATTAGTTGGATTCTGGGTAAGGAACGATAATATTCAATTCCAACTTCCAAGTAAGAAGTCTCCGATTTGGCGAGTGCCTTGATTTATTGGATGGGTACCCAATAGTTTGCAATCAAACGAAACTTTCTGAAACGATTCTTTTTCTTTATCACAGGCTTGGAATAATAGATTTGAGTGAAAAAAAGGATTTCGGAACGAATGAACACATATATACATTCACTCTATGCTTACGTTTATTTTAAAATTTCGTTTTAATGATTGGAAAAATGAGAGAAAAAAAAACAAAAATTGACAAAAGCACAGAATATTGGGAGACGGGTAATGATTTTTACTCGTAGTAGTGTTAATGTTAACCAATAAAACCTTTCTACCAAATAATGAGTTTACGTTAGTCGACTGGATGATGATGATGTATTACCGCTATGAACTACATATTGTTTTATTTGATAAATTGTTCAGTGTTAAAAAAAACCGTTACAACAATGAGCGTATTTTAAGAGAACTTTTTTTAATGTTTTGAACAATATTTTTTTTCTTTTCGTTTTAATTTACTTCTTATAATATAAAAATATATATTTCTTTAACCTCTCTCTTTACATGAATTAAATGAAAATCAAAAATGCATTTATTTTGTTTGCTTATGACAGATGACAGACATAAAGCTAACGAACAAGTTGCTTGAACCATTTTTTCCCTACTATGCTATGTGCTTTTTGATCGCTCATTTTTGATTTCCATCGGGGAACACATTAACTTTTGTTAGAATAAACAAATTGCGCACCCAGTTCCCGTTGGTTGTGGTGGAAATGGCGCGAACCGTACAGTGTCGTAACATATTAAAAAAAAAGTACCGCCATGTGTCGTCGGTAGGTGAATATTTCGCAGCATAAAATGCTGAGTATAATTCGAAGCGATTGCTTCTCACTGAACATTGTTAGTCAAAGGAAAAAGGAAGCTTAAAAATGTCGTTCTCGGTATGGCATTGATTTCTCGTCTCGCAAATAATTTAAACGAGTTTATTCCTTTCTCATGTTGAATACATATAAATCTTCTCTACTCCACATGGTCTATATTTTCCGGTGTAATCAACTAGTAACATAGTATTGATGGACTAAGTAGGAGCTGGACCATTTCGAGATTTACGACAAATTATGACGGGCCCTTTGAATGGTACAGAATAGAACACACTGTACACAATGGTACAGAATAGAATAGCACTACACTTAGGACGCATTTCTGATCAATTAGGATTTCTTCATCCTAGCTGCTTCTCCAGATCGGGTCGAGTAGAACCCTTACGGTCTAATACATATATAAATCAATCTGCTCTATAGTTTTTGCTGCGGTAAGTATGATAGATAGGAGATGGGCTGATCTTGCACACTGCTGCTCACGTTTACTCGTTTTGACATCAGGCGTCGTGTCCTCGTCCGTTATAGGGGGAGAAACATTTGTTTACTCCTCGCATCTCTGTGTCGCTGTTTGTGAGGTGTGTCGGTGTGTAGATATATACGCTTACAATCTAGATTGGAGTACAGGCGCATCTATTCGCATGTTCCTGCCACCCCGTTTACTCTCACATGATACGACACTTTTCCTCGCCCCTAGGTTCCCCCTGAAATTAAAGAACAAAGAATGTGTACTGTGATGATAAATACTATTTGAGATTGGTGTTGAGTATGATCATTGTAAGATTATTACATTACTGGTTAATTTCTGTCGGCGAACGAAAAATCGATCTGTCTATTGTCTATTCACATTGACTTTTATATTCGTTCGATGAATTGACGATTAGAAGCGAATGTTCTGAATAGTTTAAAGCTTTTTCAATACAAGCAACCAATTGACGATACCATAAGAATGATTTTTGAGGTCTTTGAAAATCATCTCTCATCGGTCACGAACGGATTTGATTTGATCTTCTTCTTCTTGGATGGCACTAACGTTCTCAGTGGAACTCTTGCCTTCTCAACGTAAGTATTTACTTGCGTCATTTTTGTTAGTAATACTTAGTTGAGATTTCTATGCCGAAAACACGCCTTGAATGTATCCTGAAGTGGCAAGTTCTAGAATACGCGTGACCACAGTGCAAGTCGGGAGAAATTTCTTCGACGAAAAATATCCCGGCCAGAACGGGAATCGAACCGGAACCCCCGGCCTGATAATGTGTGACGCTAACCACTCGGCCACGGAATTTGGTTTGATAAGCTGCTCAAAACATTGTTCACATAGAAAGGGGATCTTTAGAGCTGTTTGAGTTAGTATTGTCAATATCAACATGAGTTATTGTCTTCCCAAAAATACTTTTTCATACGAAGCGTCATCGAAATATGGATACAATTTACTGGAAATTCATGTCATCCCAAAAGTATTTATTAACACATTGGCTGCCAACTTCAATATAACTCATATGATATTTCATGCCAACTTGAGTGGCCATTGGCAACATCATATCAGATGAAACGTTGTGGGTGTAAAGATATTGGTCATTTAAGCAATTTTGCATACTTGAAATCTAAAAAATGGACGGCTTTTTGGGATTGGAGATAGTTTAAATCTTCATAAAAAAAATCAAAACAAATATAACAAAAAAATTTAAAAAATTAAACTGAAAAAAATGTCTTTAATTTTCAAAACAATTATATGAAGAGCCTATATAATAACCAACAAATCATCCATACATCGAAGGATGAATACTTCTACGACAAGAATGTTTTACTAACAACAACTTTGTATTGCTGTTGCCTTGTTGTTTTCAGTGTTTTGTTATTTTTTAATATTACGAAAATGCGTATTTGTGATTTGCGGTGTTTACGTATGAACGCCACCGGAGCGCAATTTTATTACGAATTTATTTTTTTGTAATAAAATTTATCCTGAGGATAACGTAACGGGAACGAAGTCCTCATCTAACGAGAATAAGGAACCGATGCGGTCCCAAGCCCACAAGGTGACGCAATTCAAGTCGGCTGCCGACTCGCCGTTGGAAGCGGCGGTCTCTCGCAAGAAAACCTGTATTCCACCGATTGCGCGGTTAGTTTGAAACATACGAGACGGTCCTTTAGTTGAACGGCAAACGTTTACGTCGTTTTACTTGTAACATTTTTGTTTTTAAATTCTCGGGACTGACATGTTCCCAAATAGAAAAAAAATTGCAGAACTTGCCAATCGCAATAATTTAAACACAAAATTGTTGTTGAACATTAGTAATAAATGTTCATAGCAAACATGAAATTTTCATTTTTCAAATTAATGTATCGTTGTTGTATTCGAAACGTACTAACTGAAATTAACGAAAGCGGCGAGGTGAAATGCTATGCAGTAGATCAGCATGAATAGTCAGTTACCGGCGCCGGCTATATGGTGGTAAACGTGACTGCTATGCTCTCATATGCCTACTATATTACCACGGTCCTGGACAATTCATTTTGGTGAAATAAAACGGATGAAACTATTAATTGAAGACAATGAGTGTTCTTTCACATGCGAAAATATCTCTTTGACGATGAAAGTTAATATAACCTGTTCAAGTAGTTTCAATCGTGAATGAAAATTTCTACTTCCGAAATTGAAAGGAAACGACTGCAGAAATGACCGAAACTGAAAAATCAATATTTCACTATGTGTAGAGAAGATACTGATTTAGCTTCAACCCGATAGGTTAAAATAAGTCAATCAAAAATGACTCCGAAGCAAAAAAAAAGTTTATTTCTCCAGGGTGTCGACTTAAAATCCGAAAATAAATTCCCTGATATTCCCTGATTTTCCAGTAATTTTTTAGAAAAAAATCCAGGTGTAGACTAGTAATTAAATTATCTAAAAGTATTTTAGCTGTAGCTCCTAAAACATTTAGTTAGCTTCAACAATGAAATTTAAGAACGACTGTCGATATTTTCCAATAAATGAATTGTTTGTGATTTTTAATTGAGTTTAACGACGACTGATAAGTGTCGTAAAAGATTAAAAAACATGGATATACTAATATAGTTTAAAATTATTTTGAAGGAGTCTCAAATACTAGTACAGAAAGAACATTTCCATTTTGATTCGGATCAATTTCATGAAACTGTTACGATTTTAACGAAATGCTTTATCTTGCAATCTTTCAGTCCCCTTCTGTACGTTCTGCCATATTTTCCCCGTTTTACCTCCAGAGATTCCACTTCTGTTTTCCGTAGCCGTTTTATTAACTTTGATTCATATGACGATAAAAAAGCACAACATCTTTATTGATGCTGTCCTTCCAAAGTGAAGTATAGCATCATAAACTTGTCGCATAGCACAACCGGTTCCTCCCACATATTTACATGAAAACATTCGCTAATGGAAAAACCATTTCAACGTTAAGGTTTCTAATGAGAGACAGAAGTCCATTTTGGGCAAAAACTTCCGTAAATCTGTCCTTTTCAAAAATGGTCCAGTCGTTAATTTTTCTGATCATGGTGACCAAACTGGTTTATGTTGCTTGCAATATTCTTTCAATGATAAATCTGTCAAATATCAAGAAGCTAATAGTCAAAAGCTTCTCGAATCGTTTTCCCTCCATTTTCTATCCGAATGAATGATGTAAAGAACAAGGATACATCAACAAAGTGCATCGCATCTCAGACGAAATTTCAAGATTTGTCAGTCGTAAAATTTTGGCGAGTTTTTTTTTAATCCTTTGATGAACCGTGTAAAATATGCAATCCGAAGCTACCCAAATTCAAGAGCTTTTTTTTTCTTCATTTTGAAAAACCAGTTGCAGCTCGCGTATGACCAATTCACGTTTATACCGTCCATCGACACAAAAAAAAAGTTTGTTCAAATATATAATTTCCATGCCTTCTTCAAAAGCTGCAAGTTCATTCCTGATGCTTGAGAATGTCCCACAAACATTAACGTCATGTAACGATTCACATAAACCAACCTCTTCTTCATCCCAAAATCTGACATTCAGATCCATCTGTAGCCTCTTTGTAGTCTTGTTCAAAGACTCGCCGAAACCAACGACAATGTATAGCTTACTAAGTTTCATCGAACCAAAAATCATCATAAACCTCATTTTATCACGCCCTAGTTAGACCTTCTCAGCTTCCTGGTTGTCATGGAACATTCTTCTCAATAGAACCATGTATTTTCCAGCAGTGTGGAGTTATTTGTGCTACATAACTGTTTCCAGGCACCACAGGAGCTCAGCGTTCATAGTATGATTTTCAAGCATTAATTTATCGATAGTTTTCGAAGAAGAAAAGGAAGGGAATTGGTTGAAGCTGAACGACAGATACTGATGTCAAAAATGCCAGAAAAACATCACGAATGTAGAAGCCGTCTACTTTTGCGCTGTTTACCCTTCGGGAGGACTACGTTCACCTACAGGCAAAAGCAAACTGAAAACCTACAGAGGTCAAACTAGTCAAATACAACTTCTTTGGTATCATTAACTTTCTAATTACTGCAATAATCGAAATTCTATTTGACGGGATTCCATTTTTTCCAGATTAGTGACGCACTTCCCTGATATTCCCTGATTTCCCTGACATTGTTTGAATTCCCTGATGTTCCCTGATTTTCAAGGTAGTCGACACCCTGTTTTCAATTTCAAAAATGGTAAGCCTTGATTATGAGCTTCTACGAAGTAATTAGCCGTAAAAAACCAACAGTATTGCTCGCAACTGAACGAAATAACGTCAGCAATCCAGAAAAAATGTCCAAAGTTCTTCTTCTTCTTCTTCAATGGCACTAACGTTCCTAGAGGAACTTCGCCGTCTCAACGTAGTATTACTTGCGTCATTTTTATTAGTACTTAGTTGAGATTTCTATGCCAAATAACACGCCTTGAATGTATTCTGAGTGGCAAGCTCTAGAATACGCGTGATCACAGTGCAAGTCGGAGGAAATTTCTTTGACGAAAAATTCCCCCGACCAGAACGGGAATCGAACCCGAACACCCGGCATGTTAGTTATGACGCTAACCACTCGGCCAAGGGAGCATGTCCAAAGTTAGTCAGAATGAAAAGTCTGGTATTTCACCGGAATAATGCCAACATCATGCCTCTATGACAACCCGGTTTTTCAAGAGGCTAGGCTGGAAGGTTCTACCCCAGAAAATTGTACTGTCATGGAATTATTTAATTAAATAAATTAATTGAAAATGATGATTAGAAATACAACGACTGATATTCATCCAGAACTCCGCTGACAATAATCTCTTAAAATCGAAGTGTCGACTCAAAACCCGGAAAAAGAATTCCTGATATTCCCTGACTTTCCAGAAAAGTTCCAGTTGTAGACTAGTAATCAAGTTTTCTGCTCGTTCTGTAGCTGTAGTTTTGAAACATTTGATTAGCTCAAACAATCAAATTTATGAACGTCGATATCTTCCAATAATTGAGTTAAACGACCGATTTTTCCTTGCGATCTTTTGGCTTCATAGTGAACAAACTTATGACTTTCGTTGCTAGAATTATGGTTCAGTGTTGAGTCCGAAATCTGTGAAATTCGCGATTCAAAACGTTCTCGAATCGTTTGCCCACCCAATTTTTGAACGGAATCAACTCAAATTAAGGTTCAAGAAGAACTTAAACGAGGATACGGCTTTCATCGCAGGATAAATCAACGCATCATAAGCTTTAAAACCAATGCTTTTACATTCCTTCGTATCCCAGACGAAATTGTGGGATTTGTCTGTCGTAAAGTTTTAGCGAGTTTTTTAAATCCATCCATACTTGAATGCATCATGTAAAATATGCAATCCGAAGCTATCCAAATTCATGAGTTTTTCTTCTACATATTGAAAGTCTAGATGCAGCTCGCGTAAATGACGTTGGTGGCGTTCATCAACACCAGAATAAGTTTGTCTAACGCTATATCTTTGTGGCCTTCTTCAAAAACTGCAGGTTGATCTGAAACTTGAGACATCCCAAGAATATTGACGTCATGTAACGATTTATCACCTTTTTTTCTTCATCACAAAATTTGACATTCAGATCCATCTGCAGCATCTTTGTAGTTTTGTTGAAAAATTCGTCGAAACCAACGACAATGTATAGCTTTCATCGCGCTCAGATTTAAAATCTAATCCAGGATCTCAGCTTTGATAGTATGGTTTTCAAGTATGAATTTATCGATAGTTTTCGAAGGAAAAGAGAAGCTGAACTGCAAGTACTGATTGCATAAGTAACTGATCAGTCGCAACACAGCCTGGAGGGGTCTGGTTTGAGCTCTTGGTCTGAATACGGAACATTACGCACATCCTGACTAGTGCCAATCAAACATCCTGACGAGTGTCGATGTAGAGAAATTGATGATGTCATTTACACCCCTTTCATTTGAGCGCTCAGTTGTAATTGGTGAAATTTATTTTTTCCAGATTGGTGATAAAATTCCCTGATATTCCATGATTTTCTCTGATATTTTTTGATTTCCCTGATTTTCAAAAATTTACCGGGTAGTCGACATCCTGAAAATCCAACCGTACCATACGTCTGACATTTTAGTCGGAGTCTTAATAGTAGTCCCAATTCTAGAAAAGAACGCTTCAGCTGGACCTGATGTCACCATCCAATTTCGTCACAATTTTGACTGTCAGCCTAATGAATGTGATGACCCTACTTACAAATCTGCTTCTGTTAAATTTACGGCTACTAATTTGACAACCTTGAAAGAGATCCAATGTTTATGAAATTTATCAGGTGGTTGAGAAAGATTAAAATAAATGTTCACTGAAAAACAAATTTACAAAACAGGAAGTGGGTTATATCTGTGATATAACCGCAAGGGTGACGTAGGACTATCGTTGATTTAGTGATCATTTGTTTTTAGTTGCATCTGAATCAGTTCTGAATGAATGAATAAATGAATATTTCGGGGACTTCGAAAACGAGAGCGTTACGTTGAAGGCACATTATTCAGCAAAAGAAGCAATCACTCGAAAGTTGTACAATACATAATACATTGCTTGTATTGTGATATAATCTGTATTCCATTTCCAATAGACAAAATATCTGTTGCATCAAATCAGTCTACATAATTTTTGCGTTCGCTCATCCTTTCTCGCAACACCCATTTCTCGTTTGTGAAATTGTTGAGTAAACATCGTTTGCCAGTGCGCGTAGAGCGGGAATTCTTCCTTAAGATTCATTGCACCACTAATAAATTGCCGAAAGACGTGGTCTTACGTTGATCGCACTTGATTGAAAAATCACAAAACCAAATGTATTTGGTATACCTATCGCAGTGTTATATGGAAAGAAAACATTAAAATAAACTCTTTCGCTTGAATGTTTTTTTCAATTTCAAGGGGAACTGGTAGATTATTTTTCAGCAACGATGACATCTTTCCAGAACCTTCTCGATGCTGGATGGCAACCGAACGAAAATAGTTCTGCGCGTGTATGTATGTGTGTGGTGACTGCTCCGATGTCTCAAGCGCGCCCGTTTGTGGCATCACTCTCTTCCTGATGGATTCCATTCTGGCCTAAGGTGCACAAACAGGCTCTTGGTGACACCGTTCAGCAGCGCTTTCATGATAAACGAAGTTAGCTTCACCACAACAGCGACAACATGCTCCAATCGCTGTTCAATTATAACTGAGTGGATTTCTGTTCTGTTCTTGTTTTTGAAGGAACTTTAACCTAAAGGTCATTCGTCCCTGCTGAGTGGATTTCAGAGCGGCGCTCGCTTATATACCGATTGGTGATTTCATTAGCATGTTTTGAAAGCAATTTTAACGCTATTGAAACAAGTTTTTGGATGGAAAAGTAACAGGTATATAATGCGTAGACATTTTATCTTTCGAATGAAGTGTTTATCATACCATTTCGTTCGGTTGTTGAGAAGCTATTAACGCTCAAAATCTCGGTCTCCGTCGTAACGCTTTTGTTTCCGAAACTTTGATTTTACACCCCGGTATAGAAATGAAAGACGTAGTCCTACGTCAAAAAACATTACGATCAAAAAAATCGGAAAGATCGAAAAGAAAAGATCAATTTTAGCGATTTTTGGAGACAAAAGAATCAATCCAAAAAATCGGAGATTGGAGAGGAAATCCAAGATCGCAAAATCCTAACCTGGCAACGCAGGATTTTTTATGTAGGTGTACAAAATCAAATCTCTTCACTCGGCTTTTTCAAAACAAACGGATCAACGTGAAGTCCAAAAAAAATCGTGAAAATAAAAAATGTAGGGTGCAAGAAGCTCAATTTTGTTTGCAGGAAAAAGGGATGACCATGAGCATAGTTTTTGTAAAGCTTAAGGTCCTGGAACTTTTCTTAGATGAAACCGTCAGAAATAGATAAATGAATTCTGAAGACATACGACATCCAAGTGCCTCGAACTTGATATATACACAAAAAACGCGTCATATTCAAGAAGCGTCTTCTCCGTCGTTGCAGGAGGACCCACATGAGGCGACGTACGAATGTATGGATAAATTCAATCTCATTTGAACAACTTGTCGATCTTGTCAGTTGAAAAAGAAATTAACAAAGGCGATCCTTTTAATCGCCCGTAGTCTGAAATCCAATCGAGTCAGTATTACCTGAACGGATCTCAATTGTGCATTCCTGAAATTAGATCAAGTCTAAGCCAACCGGGCTTTACGAACATTGCCACTCGATTCGAACATTGGCGGCGTCGAACTTCGAACACATTTCCTGCAAGTGATGATAAAATCTTGAACTACAATTGTATCTGATATCGATTTTATAATACTGATATACTTACAGCAAAAAGGCTAGGTCAATTATAGTAAAATAGTTTAGTAAGGACCAGGACTATAGGTTCAAAATATTTCAATAATATCAAGCAATCATTTTCATTCAAATTTTAACAATTCAAAACTGCCTTCGGGGCTATTAATTTCAGAGTAAATTACTTCACTAATTCGGATGAATTACTTTGACGCTTGTTTTGCGTCAAGGCAAGGATATGCATATGTCGATTGGATTTGAGTCGAACGGATTTTCAGAGTACAAAAATCGATCTCGATCGAATTACGAAATACGTTCGAGTTTTATAACCCGTGAAGGTGAATAATCCTGGTTCAATCAAGGCCCGAAATGTACGTATGTTTGTAGTTTATTTTAATAAAATGTATTTTATAATGTTTATTAAGTTTGTAATGTTTTAGATAAGAGCAATTCAATAATCTTATTTTACCAAAAAATAAAATAAAATTCGGAATATCCACGTGGACAGTAGGTGGAGCGGTATGGGAAATGTCCACGCTTGTCCACGGAGGGGGAGAGAGTGTCTAAAATCATACTTTTTTTTATCCATGTGGTATGTGGACCCTTTTTGAGTTATTTTTTTTTGTGAAGTTATTGCATTATTAACCAATATACTCACACTCACAGCGTTTTACTGCAATTTTAGATGGTGCTGCAAACTTCTAGAACGAGTTGGCATGAAATTCGTCACGTATTAACCTTAACATATAAGAATATAAGTTTATAAGCATTCCCTTTCGAACAACAATACCTTCCACTACGATAAGAAACGATGACCCTAATACGTTCAAGTCGCTATAAAACAGTGGCACTCAACATGTTAAATACGAGTTATCTTGTGTGTGACAGCCAACGTGTGCAAAAGACAACAACTCATCGAGTCCCATGTCCGTAATATAGTTCAGTAAATAATTACCTGCTGGTGGTACAGTTCTTCACCACTGTAGGCACCGAGGTACTCGCGGTGGCGTGTTGCCGCAGTAGATATAGTGCGCTTCAGGCGTTCAGATGCTGCCACTTCCTGAAATTAGAAACCAATTGGAAGATACTATTAATCGTGTACCTCCCGATGACCGATTATGACACATTACCTCCCCATCGGCATTGAACAGCTGGGTGGTCATGTTATCTCCGCAGAACCACTTCTGTCCCTTCATGACGATTGTGCTCGGCGGTTCGTGTGTCTGGCCTAAATCCGATGACCACACCGTGACCATTGCACCACCATCGACTTTCAACGTCCGGTGGAATTTGAAAACAGTTTCGTTGGTACCAACTTTGCGAGTCAATGTCCATCCACCGATTTGCACTTCCTATAATTGGCGGAAAAATAAGAATACAAATTACATTCAACTGAAAGCACACAAAAAATTTACCTTCGCGGACTTGTTGTGCAGCTTCACGAATTTGCCCTCGGGGTCCACTTCGGAAATCTCGATGTCTCCCTTCGCCGAGGAAGTGACCGAGTAGTCCGCCACGCTGCGTTCATCCGATTCTTCGAGAACGGTGCGCTTACGCTTGGCTGCGGCCCGCTGAGGCGTGCGACGAATTGCCGACGAGCGACCGGTGGAGCTGCTCGAGCTGGTTTGGAAAATGGTCGTCTGACTGCCGGGGGTGATGTTCAAACGGTGCTCCTCGGAAGACAGCAGCTTGTCGTACGCGGCAATCTCCATGTCCAGCGATATCTTGATATCCATCAGATCCTGGTACTCCTGCAGTTGCAGCGAGATTTCCTTACGCATCCGCTCGATCTCGTCCAACAGCTTGCTCTTTTCGGCGGCGTGACGCTGGCGCTCGGCATTCAGCAGCAATTCCAGATCGCGGAGACGATTCTAAAATTGAGCGGTCCAAGAATGAATAAACATTGCATTTTTACCTTTACGTGCGTTGTCACTCACCTCATACAGGTCCGAAATTTCATCTCGATTGGAGCGAAGGGTTCCATCATACTGATCGCGTAGCTCCTGCAGCGTCTGTTGCAGTTTAGCCTCATACTGCTCGGACAGGATGCCATCGATTTCACTGATTTCCACCTGGCGGCGGGTCTTAGTTTCGGTGAGTTCCTGCTGATGAACCTGATCCTTGAAGGTCAGCTCCTCGCGCAAACTCTGGACGGTATTTTCCAGATCCACACGGGCCAGAGTTTCCTCTTCTAGGTTCTTGCGTAGGGTATCGAGCTGTTTCTTCAACCTGGCGATTTCCTTTTCCAGCTCCTTCAGCTCGTCCTGTGCCTTCTTGCGCTCGGACAGCACGGTGGTGTATTTGCCGGACAGCTCGTTGACGCGGGCTTCCTGTGCACGAGCGTTGCGCTCGTTGTCGGCGGCTTCCTTCGTTTTGCGATCCAATCTGTGATGTGGGGGGAAAGATGATAGGCATAATAAATTAGTAAACCTGATTCTGTGGTGATGGACGCAAAACAAGTTTGAATATTTGCATAAATTTGTCACACGCAAGTGTGTCATCGATATTATTACAACGCCGTGCGGAGCGCGTAGCTTACATCGTCACCATGTTAGCGTCGAGATTGTTAAGATGACATCATCGTCAATAGTATAATTGTGTACGCCTGGTATTTGCGATGTCATAGTTGTAGAGAATATGAATTCGTAGTTTTATCCAATGAAACGGGTGTATTATGAAACGATTAGGAGTATATAGCTGAAGAAAAAGATCTATTGTCGGAAGGTTTTCTCATGTTTCTACAATTACAAAAGCGAAACCAAAGTTTGATTGAGTAATCGCCATAATCCTCAATTGAAGAAAACAAACAAACCTCATCATCCACAGAGTATGAGGAATATGCATACCAATCAACGTATGGAATTCGGTCTCAAAACGCAGTGTTGTCAGTTACATTCATTTATAGGGGAAGCCGGGGTAAGACGGACCACTTCTAGTTTTATAAGAAATCCTCAGTATTTGGCAAATATGCTACGCAAGAAGCATTCGCAGCATATTTTTGTCATTTCGAAACACCTTGCAACACTTGAGCTCACGAATATCAAAATTGTAAGCAAAACAAGGCTTTCGTCCATTGCGGTTGCAAACGATCTAATTTGCAAGGTAACCAAAATAAGGATTTCTCCAGCAAAAACTGTAGGGGAGCCGCGGGTAAGACGGACAGTGGGGGTATAATGGACAGGTGGTTGATTTGTAAAGTTGCATTATGAATGTCAAATTTCTGTTGATGGGAAACCCTTCTAAATGCTATTCTATAATATTTAAACCATCATATGACAATGAATACTGATCAAAAGTGGAATAGAGAAACAAAAACCGAAAATCGAACATGATCCCGCGTGTGGATGTAACTTTTGCGGCTTAGATATTAAGCATTAAATGGTAAATTTAAATTATTGAAATAATTGCACTGGGGGGTTGAATTGGACAGTCACATCCATAATCACAACCAATGCATGATGGAAAAAGAAGGGAAGAATACTGAACTCTTTTTTATATTGCTTTTTTTTACTGGACGCACAAACACTGAGAAAGAGAGTGAAATTGTTCCTCTCGCGAGCGATAAACCTCTACGCTTCGTATATTATGAACCTGTCTATATCTCCCCACTACATGTCCATTATACCCGCACCGATAAAAATGTTCTACTTTCCGGCTTGTTTTAATTTCAGTAAAAAAAACAAGGAAAAACACATTTTTATAAAACATTTTTTTTATTTCGAAAACCAGTATATTGAACTGTAAGAAACTGCTTTTAAATTTTTGAAAACATGAGCTTCCAAAGATACAATTGAAGTTTTCCTTCACATGTCCGTCTTCCCCCATCTCCCCTATATATCGTTAGTGTTGCCAGTATCTCAGTTCTTCACTAGATTGTTCTGGTCCTGCGTGCAAAAGTATCTATATATATAAATGGATTTCTGTCTGTCTGTGAACCGATCAACATGAAAATTGGTAGTTAGATACTCCTCCCCCTCTCTTAGGGGGAGCAGCCATACAAATGAAACACAAATTTCTGCATTACACGAGAATTAATCAAGCAAATGAAACCAAATTAGGCATATTGAGGTGTTTTAGGGTACATTAAATGTTTCTATGATGGTTAGACCCTCCACCCCCTCTCTAAAGGGGGGCTGCCATACAAATGAATGAAGCGCCTGAGCGGTCTAAGGCACTTTCTTTAGGAAATAAAACAACTTTTTACTTCAAGTTGTGAATTCCAACCGTCGTATATTTGATCCATTTCTCTTAACGATAACATTATTTGTCTTAATTTCTACCGACAAACTTCAGGTAGAGTTTGTTTAATCTGTTACCTACTCTATTTATCTTTCTACCTAGCTCATGATTCATGGAATTTTCCATTTGAAATTCCTTATTGGATTCTTCTCTAGGCTTCGGTTTAGGTTATCTTATTAAAATCTACTTGTAAAGGGGCGCTGCATGAAACACAAATTTCTAGTTTAGGGTGCAATAAATTATTCTATGAAGGTTAGACTCTCCATCCCCCTCTCAAAGGGGGGGAGGGGGCTGCCATACAAATAAAACATAAATTTCTGAATTACTCGAGAATTAATCAAGCAAGCGAAACCAAATTTGGCATGTGGAGGCTTTAGGATGCAATAAATGTTTCTATGGTGGTTAGACACTCCTCCCGCTGTCTAATGGTGGGCTGTCATACAAATGAAACACAAATTTCTGCATAACTCGAAAACTAATCAAGCAAATGGAGCCAAATTTGGCATTTGAAGGTTTCACGGGGCACGGGTAATAGGTAATGGAGAAACATGTTATGTGCAAGTGGTTGAAAAATCTTGAACGAGAATTGTGTCTGAAAATAATCTGACATTATAATGAAGAGTTTTGTTAGAATAACTAAAAATTTTATAGTAAAAAGTAAATTCAACGGGGTCGATTAGAAGATCAATCAATGAACAGTTCTACGATTGGACCCATGAACTTCCTCATAATAAAAAAACGTGAATGTTTGAAGGTATTGATAACAAAAAACAAATTTTGGGCGAGACGAAGTTTGCCGGGTCAGCTAGTATAATATAAAATGCGTTTAAAGTGCAAAATAATGCAAAAGATGCTCTGGGGGGAAGAGGGACCATTTTCGACGGGGTGAAAACGCCACACGTTGTGATATTGAACTGTTTTCATATCAAATAATATACAATCTTTTTGCTTGCCTTTTTACACAGAAATGCCTCGAAAGTATATAAGGAAGTCGTCGCGGATGAAATGTACGTTGGATAAGCTGAATATGGCTAAAGCGGAAGTAGATAACGGCATGTCCATCAGGACAGCATCAGTCAGTTTTAGAATTCCTAGAACCTCCAACAAATCAAAGGCAATAAATCACAGACGATGAAGCATTTGGTGGAGCATTTGCTGCAGCTGGAGAATCGATTCTACGCCATCACAATGCGAAATGTCAAGGAGCTGACTGATATCTACTTCGGGGTCATTCAGACTTCACGTGAACATATTTTGAGAGATTTTAGACCCACGTAGATAATCGTCCTTATAGATTCCGAAAATTTAGTAAATTCTTCACGAATATTTTTAAAACTCTGCACGTGGCATATGGATGGTCTTTTGAGAAGTTTGTGTGTAGTTTATGAACAACCCTAAACATTTATTAACTTAGACAACACAGTTCCAGTTATTTTTACTAGACTTAACTGTTTGAAAATAGCATCCCTCTGTCTTACCCCATCGTGGTCCTTCTTACGCCGTCAGCAAAATAAAAAGCATTTTTTTATCATTTCAAAAAATAATGAAAAAACGCAAAAAAACTTCAACATCAACAATCAACAGTTACACATTTTTAGTAGTAGATTATTATATACTCAATGATATGCAGCACAGTAGATAGTGGAGATTCTAAAGGACGTTTAACTGAAAAATGGTTTTCTTGAGGGCGGTCTTACCCCGTCATCCCCTACAAAAGAAAGACATTATTTTTGTAGATTCTATAAAAAAAAACCACTTTTTTTTCAGAGTTCTGCATAGCGGATTTAAAGACCATCTAATGAAACGTAGAAATAGCATAGGGTAATAATTATAAATGTAATTTTGAGAACTTTTTGAAAAAGTAACGTTAGAAAGATGATATTCAATCTCAATTTGAAGACGGCATGAAAGATCAGGAGAAAATTTTAAATAAAATAGAAGGATCTGTGTCTAGAACACGTCCTGGAGCATGACGTGGAACTGTCATTGTTAGGAACAATTGCTTTTAAATTAATCTTCTTTTCGGTTTATTTATCTTCTTAAAATATAAAAATGAATTCCTTGGTTTAGCTCTTTCAATACTTCAACCGACGGCCCTGAAAAAAGCCGTGCCAGTTTGCAAATGGAACCGGAATTTCTTCTTTAAAAATACATGTTTATTTTTGTTAAATGGTTGCTGATATTCAAAGTAACGCCCATTTGTACATTTTTCTCATCCTTCACGCACAATTAAAGGCTGTGCTGCCTTTTTCAATATTCTGGTCGTTTTTGGTTAAGAGCACGAATCAATTCGGTTGTTTCCGGTGACGTTAACTGTTAAAAGGTTCGTCAGTTTTCAAAAGGTCGTACCAGGTAACACTTCGTTGATCCCAGAAAACACACAATACTGTCATCTCTCAAAAGAGCTCTGGCCTTGCAGCAATCGATGTGCCCAGGGTGATTTTTTACGTTTGGGGATTTTAAAATGTATCCACGTTTCATACCAAATCAATATACAATTAAATATTGATTTGGTAATGACTTTCTCTTGTACCTGGCAAGCAAAATTTCGCAAATGCTTCTCCAGATTTTTCGTTGCTTGTAGATCAAATCATGTGGAACCGATCTACCAACCTTCCGAATCTTTACCACGGCTTTTGAACGTCTGGAAATGATTGATAGATTAACATTTAACCTTTCTGCGAGTTTTTGATGACTTGGACATAATTTTCGTCCGATAAAGTCTAGAATTCGACGTATTTAAATACCTTTGGCGATTACTGCCACTTTTAAACTTTTTGGATCATCCAAAAGATGGCGATTTTCCGAGAAGAGGCGCTCGCCCTAAACTTCCACCAACATCCTATGCGTATCTAAATTGAAAACTTAGAACAAAAATTTAATCTTTCATTTACAGCACACTATCGACCTTCCTAAGCGATTCCGCTCTCAGACCTCGCGCCATGCATGTGACTGTTACCTCCTTACTTGCTGGAACGAAAATACAAATGATGATGATGATTTTTTGAACTCTCAGTTCAGTCACCTCTAGCCTTAAGAAGGCCAATTTGGAAAATTAATATATACTCTCGACCTCGAAGAGGTCATATGGGTAGCCACGCTGCCGCTACCGCTGCCGTAAGGTTGCTAGCTGGATAACTTATGAATCATGGATGAGAATACAAAACGCGAAAGAATTCAATTCTATACTCTATAATTGAATGCAAAAGTTTGCGCAGTGGCGATATCGTAACCAATGAAGTTTTACCGAGGTGTGATTATTACTAGTTGAGAACCAATAAACCCGGTGCAAAGGCAGAGCTTACGTTGTAATATTTTTCTTCTTCGGCACTGTATTTGCATATCGAGCGAACGATTTACGGGCGACTGATGTGCACAGCAGGTTTTTTCGCGATGGTGGAGGTATATAAAAACACAAGCAGAACACGAAATCGATTTGGTATTGCCAGTGGCGTCTCGTCCGTTCAAAGGACCGTTAGACAATCTCAGAAAAAAAATTAAAATATATATATTTTTTTATTATTATTCCACATTTGTGTCATGGATAAGGAATCTTCGAAGGTCATTTATTTGTAATTTTAAAACTATCTTCACCGTGAATAATGTAATCTGATGGCTACCCTTGATATCACACAACTCGCACACAACACAACACATCGAATTAAGCAGTAATGACCTTTCATCTGAACCCAACCTTTCAAACATTTTATCTGAACCCGACGTCATTCAAACACTCGTGTGTATCTTCAAGCGCGTCAGCTATGTATGAATCGATCACTACTACTAATGCGCTGCCTCGCGTATAAATATTAATTGTGGTTCAATGTTTACTACTGAACAAAGCCGATGCAACATACGTCGTCGTCACAATTTCAAGTTATATTCGTTCACGTGGAAATTCATGGCCTTTTATACTTCCTCTCTCTTTATGCAACGTAACATGTACTGGAGTCGGCAATGCAAAGTTTTGAGTCTCTTTAATACAAACCAGTAAAGTGGCATGTGCGGAATCGTTTCTCAAATCCGTTTCACTGCGTCACTGCGTCATTAATAAAAAAATAAAAATAGTTTAAACTATATCCTAAAAATTTGATCAATTTTTTGATTTGGCACCTTCACTCAAAGACTTAATCCTACGTAAAAAATAAGTTCTACTGAGATTTAGATGTTTTATGCAAAAAAAAATTCTAAAACTGATATGGACACTGAAGCCTCCTTAGGTGTAGGTATTTTGAAAATTAGGAGTGGGTTGTATCTGTGATCAATCGCGATGTTGACGTAGGACTATCGTTGGCTTAATAATCATCTGTTTGAATTTGCATCTGAATCAATTCTCAATGAATGATTATTTTGAAAGATTCCTGACAAGTCCAAGCAAGTGCGAGTACAGAGCTTATTGCGTGCATATTCTGCAGGTGCGTTCTGAAGTGAAAAAACTTTGAACGTCCATTCGACACGGTATCATAATAGGAACGGGATTGACCAGATATAGATATTGATTTTTGTGATTTCAATATTTTATTTTCAAATTTTTTTTTTATTATTGAAACAAATTTTTGGATGCGTTAGTAACAAACAAAATCCATAGACCTTTCTTCTTTCGAATGAAATGTTTGTCATACCACATCCCTCAACCGGCAAAAAGATATTGGATAGTCGAAAGAGTCTCTTGATAAAATCGCACCGCATTGGGTTTATTTCACAAATATGAATGGTTGGCGGATACTAAGGGGATAGATCATGAAGACAATGATTCCAAAATTCCAGAATCCATACAAGCTTCTGCACAAATCCACCCAAAGCGTTCAGTAACGTTGGTGTACAGATATCCAGCGCAAAATTATTTCCATTCTGTTCAGTTATTGTTTTTAAGCGATCTTAACCCGAAGGTCATTCGTTAATATACAACTTTCGAGAATAATCTCTCTCTCGTTTACCCTCTCATTATCTTTCTCTCTCTCTCTCTCTCTCTCTCTCTCTCTGTCGTGCACTTGTGGACGTTCTAATTTGGCTATGAAGGAGTGCAATGTACAGTGTAACGTTTCCAATTGCGTTTTCTCAGCGTAAAACATCGTAAAATGAGACATACAAAAGATTTCCACTAAAATTTTATGCTATTACATCAAGTGTTTTTGTCATGCGAAAAGAATATCAATTTATAACACCAAATTGTATTCGAATGTTTCCACATAAATAATAGACGCATTATTTTTTATACAAAACTACGTTTCCACCGGGTTGCAACCCATTTATTGAACACCCAGTTAGCGAACGACTACTGCACAATGATTATTTCACAAAAAATATTACTTTATCAAAGAAAGCATCGCCAAGACCAGAGGACACCACCTGACACTCATCTTATAGCCAGATAAAACTACAACTTCTAGACTTCTCCTTTATTTTTATTTTTATATTAACTCTGGCAACACTCCTCAATCCAGGCCCGGGAGTGGAGAAATATCAGTACAGGAGCAAGCGACTTCACACTGAAAAGCTCGTCCTCAATGATTTTCAAAATGAAAAAACAGGAAGTGGGTTATATCTATGGTATAACCGCAATGGTGACGTAGGAGTATCGTTGATTTAGTGATCATTTATTTGAAGTTGAATCTGAATCCATTCTGTATGAATGAATAAATGAATACTTGGGGGACTTCGAAAACGAGAGCGTTACGTTTGAGGTACAAGGTTTTATGCATCCAATATTGGACACGAAAATATCCCACTGATGGGGAGGAATAATCTTCAGAAGCTTTCCTGCTAATTACACTTGATTGAAAAATGACAGAACCAAATGTATTTGGTCGCAGTGTTATATGGTTAGAAAACATTAAAATAAACTCTTTAGCTTGCATGTTATTTTCAATGCCAAGGGGAACTGGCGGATTATTTTGCAGCAGCGATATTTTTCCGGATTCTTCTCGAAGTCCGCCACCAGTGGTTAATGCTAACTCAATAACCACCTCTTAATTGCACTTGATTGAAAAATCACAAAACCAATTGTATTTGGTCGCAGTATTATATGGATAGAAAACGTTAAAATAAACTCTTTCGCTTGAATGTAATTTGCAATTCCAAGGGGAACTGGCAGATTATTTTGCAGCAACGATCACTTCTTTCCAGATTCTTCTCGATAACCAGCAAACGTAAAAAGTTGCGCGCGTGTATGTGTGTATGGCGGTTGCTCCGATGTCTCAAGCGGAACCAATTTTCAATGCTGGTATTCTCTCGGTCGTCTTTTCTGATGGATCGGCAAACAAACTGAATGCGTTTCAGGTCAGGTCAGGCGATATAATAAATCCCTCGATCCCTCGCCGTCCAGCTCATCCAGCCCGTTCAGTTCGTTCAGTTCGGTCAGCTCGTTCAGTAACGATGTTGTCTTGTCGATGTCCTCACGAAAAATGAATGCGATCACCACCAGAATATCGCTTAAGTATGCTTTTTGTCCGTGATTGAATCGACAGAAGGTGTGGTTTACGATGGCAATTTGGAAGGCAAACTAGAGGCGAATGAACTCTGAGTTTGAAACTTTCGGCGACTGAGCAATAATTGATTGAAAATTATATGATTTTCGCGATGCGAAACATTTTCCATTGCGCGCGCAAACTGTATTCGATACGAAAATATTCTACCGATGGGGGAGAATAATATTCAGAAGATTTCCTGCTAATTAATTGCACTTGATTGAAAAATTACAAGACCAATTGTACTCGATCGTAGCAGTACTATGTGGATAGAAAACATTAAAATAAACTCTTTCGCATGAATGTTTTTTTCAATTGCCAGGGAATTGGCAGATTATTTTCAGCAACGATTAGATTTTACTCGATACTCGAAGCCCACCAGTAGTTAACACTAACTCGATAACCAACTGTTAATAGAACTTGATTGAAAAACATTTGATCGCAGTGTTACATGGATAGAAAACATTAAAATAAACTCTTTCACATGAATGTATTTTTCAATTCCCAGGGGAACTGGCACATTATTTTTCAACAACGATTAGATTTTTCCAGATTTTCCTCGATACTCGAAGCCCACCAGTGGTTTGAAAAAAAAACTCAGATGTTAACTCAATAACCACCTGTTAATAGCACTTAATTGAACAATATTTGGTCGCAGTGTTACATGGATAGAAAACATTAAAATGAACTCTTTCGCATGCATGTATTTTTCAGTTCCCAGGGGAACTAGCAGATTATTTTTCAGCAACGATTGAATCTTTCCGGAATTTTCTCGATGCTGAATGGCATCAAAACGAAGAGTTCCGCGCGTGTGTGTGTGTGTGGCGGCTGCTCCAATCTCTTCCTGGGGAACCGTTTGTGGCATCGCTCTCCTCCTGATAGAATCCCTTCTGGCCTAAGGTGCACAGGCTCTTGGTGACACCGTTCATCCGCGCTTTCATGGTAAACGAAGAGCTTCACCACAACAGCGACAATATGCCCCAATCGCTGTTCAATTATAACTGAGTGGATTTCCGAGCGGCGCTCGCTTATATACCGATTGGTGATTTCAATAGCCTGTTTTGAAAGCAATTTTAAGACAATTGAAACAAGTTTTTGGATCAAAAAGTAACAAATATATAACGCGTAGACATTTTATCTTTCGAATGAAGTGTTTATCATACCATTTCGTTCAATTGTTTAGGAGATATTAACGCTCAAAATCTCGGTCTCCGGCGTAACGCTTTCGTTTTCGAAACTTTGATTTTACATCCCGGTATAGAAATGAAAGACGTAGTCCTACGTCAAAAAAAAATCTAGCACGCACGTTTCGATTCTGTTACGTCAACATACACAACAAACCTGAAACAAGTTAGTCAAGTCAGGGTGCTTCAAGCTTGGAACCATATGCGCTGCCACTGGCGGGATGATGGAATTGAAGTGTTTGGTTGGGAACTGTGAATAGATCGCCGAATGACATCATTTCCATTTGCGTTTAGTTACACACGGAGGCTACGGACAACGCTTTCGGGGTCACTGATTTGTGAGCGGCTCTTACTTGTGGTATTTCCGACTGCAGCACGTGCCGTGGGAGTGAACCAGTATTGAACTTGTGTGGGTTCTTTGGGAAGGAATAGTTGTGAGGAAGAACGTAATAAAAATTTCGGAACAATTCAACAAGATGAAAAAAGTGATGAAAGTAATGCAAATGCGAATGGCTCTGACAAACTGACTTTCAGTTGATTTTGATGTATGACAGATCCCGCCCTTTTAGTAAAAATAATGGTGGTGATGATGCGTCAATTCGTCAGACCAGAAACAAACTTATTTTTATAATGTTCACCAACCTTCGAAGTCATACCCAAACATGCAACAAGCGTCCCTAACTAAATACAACGATAGGCAAGTCAAATTCACTTTGCACGGAGACGACAAGAAAAGAAAAGATGGAAAAAATAATAACACGATGACCGTTGCTTCGTCGTTTTGGGTCGAATTTCCCAAGTAAAATAACACCGAGTATGAAACAGTTTAATTCAGTTGTCGCGCGCGTTTTTGTTCATTCCCTCGTTTCGAAACGTTTACGCACCCATGAAGCAACATTTCCGTTCCCTCCATGCTGTGTTGCATGCATCCGCGAATACCCCAGACAGAGAGAGTGGAGAACGCGAGAAGAAAACATGAAATAAAAACAATTAAACGGCGGTTAGTCGATTTTCCTATATACAAACAACCGCGTGCTTTTGCTGAGGTGGGGTGGTTTGGTCGAAGCCGAACAAATAAACTAAATGGCGAAAGAAGAGGGAATCAGTGGGAATGATGCAATTTCGCCTGTAACTGTAAGTTGAATGATAGATGAGACCAAGTGTGGCTCCAACCGATTGACACGGAGGGAAACGAACGAGTGAAAATGAAAGAAGACTTGACTGAGAAGTCAAGTCTCGTTAGGATGTATAGTGGAAATGGGGGTAAAGTGGCCACTAATTTGATTGGTAGTATGACTATTTATAATTGACGCCGTATTGATAGTCATCTTATGTTTGAAGAGTTTCATGACTTTTGAGTCACCCTGTATTTCAGTAGAGCTGTCGCATGTCAAAATATAAGTAAAACAGAAATCTCTCTCTCGGTAATCGTTCGGCCGGAGTTTTGTGTATCATGTTTGAGATGATTCTCTTCATTTTTTTTATTTGACCTGATATCTTGGACAAATCATCAGTTTCGGCCAGGCCCCCTGACATTTGCGACATGGGTTCAAATTATCTCCTTTGGAAATGTTGATCACCAACACAAAAGGAAAATATTAACAAATAAACAAAGAAAGGAAAGTATAGAGAAAGGGAGGATGACGAGTACATAGGAAAAGTATTGAAATTATTATTAAAAACAAAAGCATTTGTGCAAGTTAGATAGAAGAGCCCATTATTAATTACAAGGAAAAATTCACCAATGGTAGAAACCATTGTAAATAATAGAGGAATTAAATAGTAGTGAAAAATAGGAATTCAAAAGAAATAAAGTGTTATCCATCGTAAAACATCCTATATTTATTGCAAAAGGAGCCACCGAAAACAGATTAAAATTCCAAATGCGAATATCGGGGATATATCGCAACCCAGGAGGAACCAGGTCAAGGGTCCGTATTCCGAATAAACAGTTGTGCTTCTGGCGTGAAAATTTGATTCTTTGCAATATGTAGAATAATTCGTGATGAAGAACTGTTTCTCGAGTAAGCGTGAAACGTTCGTTCAGCGTATTGGAACTGATTCTAACTAAACATCGGACACTGCTCAATGATGAAAATCTACAGAATACCTTGTTTATTAAACCAAGAAATTCTTCAAAAAGTTGATTTTAATCAGTCCAAAATACCTAAGATACTCTTGTATCACCTTACTGTTGTTGTTTATTATATTTCTTCCTACTAAGCATGAATAAATACATTTCACTGTCTTTAATTCATTACGTTCTTTGGGATCCGTAAGAACAATCGGAATGACCAAATCAAGTTATCATGGGTAGCTGAAATCCGCATAACTTTGAAATATCGAATCATAAGCACGCATACCGATTGAAGGTACATCTGAAGCTCATATTCAACATAACTTTCAATCAATATTTTTCCAGTGAACCGAGTCATGAACTGGACTATTATAATCATATTTATTATTCCTTAGCTGACTTTGAGATTCTAACAATAATAATTTTTATTTCTAGATTGTATAGATTGTATCATTTAGAATACTCATCCGATCAACTCTTATATATTCAAATCGCATTACGCAGCAAATTAAACTTCCTCTTTTAGCTGGAAAATATGTTTTTAGAAGGGTACACGAGACGAACCAAAGAGAAAAAGCGCACGGGCTGTTTCATGTACATAAAACTCGTGCTCCTCGCTCGGCCTGGAAAGGAACGATATTTGATTATGTGACGTGCGCAGAAGTTTCCATGCCGGTGCTAACGTCTCGCTTGGCTGTATTCTACCTTGCTTATTTGTTTTTGCACAAAGTTCATAATGACTTTCGGGTTACGAGACTGGATAGCGTAAAGCACACTGTCTGTTTTACATGCTTTGCGAGATCTCGGAAGGTCTTTGTACAAGAATAACGCGGACGGTTCCATTAAATTTACTTGTAACGAAGAACATAATCTATCACAATACATGAATTGACATAACATGGGATTCATTCAAACTCATTACTTACAAAGTAAATATGTTGAATTCGAGAATTGTTTCATTCAATCAATTATTTAATCAATACAAACAAATGATTACTAAGCTAATGATAGTCCTACGTCAACCTTGCGATTATATAATAGATATAACCCATCCTTTGTTCTCATTTCGGTACATACGATTTAACACCACCGGAGTCGAAATACAATAGATAGCCATTTTATTATTCGCACGGGCACTCAGTTATCTTTTGTATCGTTGTTTGCAGTGTTGTGTTTGTTTTCAGTGCTACGAAAATGGGTATTTGGGATTTGGGGTATTTACGTATGAACGCCGCAGGAGCGAAGACTCCGTTTTTCATCATAACCAACAAGATGAACGGACTATACAGGAGAGGAGAGGATTTAAAATCACAATATTGTACCTTTAACCTTTTATAAGGTAGTGGGAACTAGGCAAGGAACCGACTCAAATTTCAGTAAAACATAATTCAAGAGGAAGGAACACATATTTATCTTTGATCAAAAATTTAACTAAGGTATACCAATACACCGGGCAAATTGAAACGGAAGCTATTACTTTTACTAGAAATGATGGCCTCCTATGTTTCAAACTAACTGAGCAATCGGTGGAACACAGGTTTGCTTGCGAGAGGGCGCCGTTCCCGACGGTGGGTCGACGGCCGACTCGGATTGCGTCATCTTGGCGGTTTCGGGCCGCCTCGGCTTCTTTTTCTCGTTAAATGGAAACACCGTCCCCATTACATTGACCCCAGAATTTAAATTGCATTACGAGTGCGAGAGCCACGCAAACAATGACATTGCTATCTATTGAATTTCGGCTCCGGTGGCGTTAATACGTAAGTCCCCTTATTTCTTTCCATGAATTAAAAAAAAATCTCTCATTGAAAGAGTCGAAACTTGGAAAAATCATAATATTTGAAGGTTAATTAAGTACTACGTCTTTCGGTTTAAATTCAAAGTTTCGAAAACAAAAGCGATACGTCGGAGCAACCAGATTTTGAGCGTTAATACCTCCTGAACTAATTGGTATGATAAACACTTTATTCGAAAGATAAAATTTTTACGCGTTATATGCTTGTTACTTTTTGATCCAAAAACTTGTTTCAATAACTCGGAAATCCACTCTGTTATGATTGCGCAACGATTGAGGTACGATTGTCGGAATGAATGGATGTTTCACTAACACAGACTTCAAAACCATGGAGCCAGGGGAAATCGGCATTGCAAAATAGATGCAAGCTGCAGGTACTTTTGTACTCGATTGCGTTTTTGCCAATCGGAATGTTTCCCTAACTCCGACTTCAAAACCACGGAGCCGGGGAAATCGGTATTGCTAAATAGATGCAAGCAGCGGGTCTTTTTGTACTCGTTTGATTTTCTTCAAATCGGAATGTTTCCCTAACACATATTCTAAACCATGGATCGTGGGGAAATTGGCCTTACAAATTAGATGCAAACTGCGGTGACTTTTGTACTCGCTTGCATTTTTACACACCGGAATGGGCATTCCCAACACAGAGTCCGAAATCTAGAAGTTTGGAAAATCGGCATTGCAGATACATGCAAGTCGGCAGTACTTTTATACCCCTATACATTTTTACGCTGCGGAATTCGTTTTGCTAAAACGGTCTATAAAAGTGGGTACAAATGTTATGCAAGACCGTATTGGAAGATATCCTTTCATGTCGCCAGCTCACTGAACTTCTACACATAACGTTTGATGATTAGGCTAAATGTTGATAATTATTTGTTGCGATAACTACTGCCATAATTGTATGAATCAATAATTTAATCAATACACATAAAAGCTTTGAGTAGCGGCGATATCGTACCCAATGAGGACCATCCGAGGTGCGACTATTGCTAATTGAAGAAAGATAAATGATTACTAAGTCAACGGCAGTCCTACGTCAACCTTGCGATTATATCATCCATAATTTTTCATAAGAATTTCGAATCGAATGTTTTAAAATACTCATGCTAATTAAATGTTATGGAATATTCTAACGATTTATTCGAATGTATGATTTTTCAGAGCTCAATTATTTTTATTCTTCTGAGAAAAATCGAGAAGAAACGCCTGCAAATTTGATCATCCCTCAAAAATTTTCGATGTGTGACCAATATTTTGAAATAAAATGATAGTTATTGGAGACCAACTGGATCTTTAGCTGTTGTTTGGTTTGACTTCTTGCCGTGTATAGAGATACTATATGAGAAGAGACAGTTCCATGAAGTGACAATAAAATCAAACATTGCGATTGGATAGTTTATGAAAATTTCTCTCCGTGCTACAATCGCTCCATCCAATAAGAATAAAATATTCATTCAAAACAGACACGCACACACGGAGTCAGTACTGAACAACACCACGCGGACTAAGATTAGAACACGCCGAGCAACAACCAGTATAAACATATCGCTGCCGTTGGGAAGACTCTCATAGCCGTTGAATGAATAGCTATTAAAACCATGTAACTACTTTTTTATATGGGGGGCCAACCGCCGGCATGTGGACCATGTGGTGGTCGTCGTCTTCGTCGTTGGTATTCTCCAAGTATGGCAGAAATAGATGGAAGTGTGCACTCACTTTTTTATGATTCTTTCTTGTTTGATTCCCCCCGGAGCTTCACGCATTAAAGGTTGTTTCTATTGCAAATCGGAAATAGAAAACGAAAGTCCCTGTGGAACGGGAAACCACTCTGTGTTACAGCGAAAACATCAATCGACTCCAGCAATCGATCACTGTGATGAAGCGCCGCTATAGCGGCGGGAGAATGGAAGTGATTCATATTCCATCACTTGTTTGGAATTCATATGCGCGCGCAAGCACAAACATTATTCAGCGGTTTTGCTGCGAATTCCATCAACTCTCGGGCTGACCCTGGAAACGAGCACCACGAAGGGGCAAAGGGAAGTGTTTGGGGATGGCAACGGAAGACCTTCACCGTTGAAATGGATTACTATCTTTCCGGCGGTTTTCCACGCGAATAAGCGATAAACTTTGTTCGCGTGAGTGTGCCCAGGAAGATGGGTGGCTTACTTAGAAGAAGGAACTGGTGCAAATCGCGAATCATAAACTTTTAATAAATGATTTTTCAAGGATTAGCCTTGTCGGAAACACCTTCCGCCGTCATCGATGATGTAGCAGATGACGTAAGCATACTTCGTTCCACTTTGCGGCCCGAACTGATCGACTGCTGCTGCTGCTGTTGAAAATACTCGGATGACATCACGCTTCGCGATCGCAACCTTAACCATTTTATGTTTGGCTGGAGCAAGCTTCGAGAGGAATTTGTCAACCACTGGATAGGACACCGATCACGGTTGGTGTCAAGGTTCTTCCTCGAATCAGCTTCTATTTGCCACTAACCGATTCCTATTGTATATCGAAGTGAGAATGCAAATAATGAACACGTTGGAATGTGTACTTCATTGAGATTGGTGGAAAAAACATGATATCATCCAGATTGTAACGATCTTATCATTAGGAGGTACACGCAAATTTCGTGTTATTGCAGTTAGAAAAATAGGGTATATTCCGCCAATATAACAGAAAGGTTTGCAATATTGAATTTTAGAGAGTGTCATATTTTTCGGAATATGCGAAAAAACACGCACAAATTTTGTCTAAATTTACGCTTATCAAAAAAAACTTTAACGATATAAGATAATCCAATTTATGACTTTTTCGTGATAACAAACACGACTCAACATAAACTCGCCAACTGCCCCATCATCAAGGCTAGAGATGTCTGATTAATCGAAGACTTCCTACAAAAATCAATTATTAATCGAACAATACTGTGCCACCGAAGCATCGAAGCGAATGAGTAATCAAGGGGCTGTCCACATACCATACCACGTGGACAACTTTAGGGAGGGTAGGGGGTAAAAAAATGTTCACGCTTGTCCACGGAGAGGGGGGAAGGGGGTACAGACATAATCCACGTGGACAGGAAGAACAAATATATATTTTGAATACAATCACCTATACATTCAAAATTAAATAAAATCTGTTACATTTTTAAGAATTTCGAAACTCTCCGTATTTATCAATAAACGAATTGAGCCGACTGTGTATAGAGGCGAATGAACTGCAAAGTTTAAAGCCTCTTAAAAACAAAGAAAGAAAGAAGCCGACTGAGAGTGCAGCCCAGTCAAACGTGCATAATTTTTTCTCATATCATTGAACTTTTTCAGTGGAATCTACATTCTAAAAATATCTCATGTAAACTTCCTTTGATCGTACTTTCATAGTTACGGAGTATGCATAGACGCCCATAACCCAAAACTATAAAAATTAAACGATTCCAAGGGATTGAGATTGAGATTTCATGGTATGCGTAAATGGTTTTTCATGAGATATAACTTTCTATACATGTTTTTTACATCGAGAATAGTTAGTCTTAAGGTACTATTATACTATCAGGCAGGTAGCGTAACCAGCACGACACGTTTCATGCAAGCCAAATATTATTGCGTGTGCTTCAAATGTGTATGCGTATATATAGCGGAGCGGCTCCGGGCATACACAGCACGTTTCAGACAAATGCATGGAGGAATTCTCGAAAAGAATATTTTGCCGGTGCCGGGCACGAACTACACGGGCGAGTAGCACCATACATACATATCAAACGTCGAAGTTCGTGGTATGGGTGCGTTCGTCGCTCTTCGGTACGACATCGGTTCAATCATCAGAAGCTACGCTTGTCAACGCGAACTAACTTTCCCGCTCCGGAAACAAATTTCTCCGCACCGCATGCGCTACGTGCTGGATAATATAAAACGGCCTTTAGGATAATAATGTCTGTATAGTTTTTCATACAGAATTGTGTGTAAAATGAATGCAGTTGTAAAATATTCAAATTTATGGAACCAAGTATCTTTTAGGATTAACGAAGAAACTTAAAATTTTGTGTTTTTATGGGTTTTTACTAATTTTCCAAAAATGCATGATATTGTTTTTATCAACCAAATTGAAGCGACCATTTTGTCTCAAATTCCGATCACTTCATTGTAAAAATTAATTTATTGAACATCAATGTTATTTTGATACCTATAAATGTTGTTATACAGAAAGGTTTACCCTAAAGAGGGTTTTCATTATTCAATTATTGATAACATTGATGTTCAGTAAGTTTAATTTCAAAATAAAGTGTTCGGAATTTGAGTCTGATCGGAATATAAGTCAAAACGGTACAGCGTTCCGAAATCACTTAAAAATTTCGACCCTTCACTCCTCTATCCTTTGTTAAATGTAGATCTATAGATATCAGTGCATGCTCTTCCTACTTTATCTTTTCTTTCCTTGAGATTATTTTTTATTAATAAAAAATAATTTATGTATTATGTATTGTTCTGTTCGTTTGGGTGCGCTCGAAAAGTTCGGTACTGATGGGGCTCACATTATGACAAAATATACAACACACTTCAAGGATGTTTTTGCTACTGCCAACACCTTAGGAAGCTTTATGATTTCCAGATGGAATGAGCACACTTCTGAAATAAAGCTTTGAACGTAAATGTACTTTCTAGTACTGAATATGTATTCTATGTGATAGCAACATATCTTTTGAAAGTGTTTAAAAAATCGTGAACTAAAATTGTATCTGATGATGATTTTAAATCCATTTATTTTTATTCGATTGGCGTTACTTCTTCTTTGTTTTTAAGAGGCTTTAAACTTTGTAGTTCATTCGCCTCTCATTGGCGTTACTCAATCTTTGCAATTGTGTTGTTTAAATTCGGATGCGGATTGTTCAACTGTATTTTGCACGTTTCCGTGTTGGGAAACAAGATAGACTTTATATCTTCGCAGATAATACAAAAACAAAGTATGTCAAGTATTGAAAATTCAACTCACACGAAACATCCGCTTTTGCTAATCGTTTTTCTGCCATAAAACCTCAATGTGCTACAGCAAAGCGTGACAGAGTACAGCTAGTAAAATTTGAAACAAATAAACTTGAATAGAATTAAAACATAATTTATGCGCATTTCAGTTATTTCATCCATTATTCTAGTAAAATAAGGGAAAATGTCCACGTGGACAACAGGGGGAGGGGTATGAAAGTATCCACGCTTGTCCACGGAGGGGGAGGGGGAGTCTAAAATCGTACTTTTTCTGTCCACGTGGTATGTGGACAGCCCCCAAGTGGTGAGTGGTATGATCATTATTTCATTCAAAAGACAAAATGTCAAAGGGTTATATGCTTGCTACTTATTGACTCGAAAAATTGTTTTAGTAGCATAAAAATAACTTAGAAAACAGGTTATTGCCATACAAATGAAACACAAGTTTCTGCATTGCTCGAGAATCAGAGCTGCATTTATCCATCAATGTCACTGACAACTGACGAGCCACGTTAGTCACATCCTACTGACAAAAATGTTGGTCAAATGGTGACTGACGGAGTACGATGCAACACTATGCCTGCTACTGAACTTCGTCAATACGTTTTGACCGACCAAGTAGGCGGTAAAATTGTCAGCATCGAATTGAAGATTGTCGGAGACTGCATTTTATCTTCATCGAGCAAGGGTTCGATTTTTGTTCCGATTGTTATTTCCATTATTTACTGAAGTTAACGCTATGTCGAACACACGGGAACGTGTGAGCAATAGCAAATCATTTAGGCAACGGAATATATAATTGATCGAAAAATATCTATATGTTGAAATAACGAAGAAATTTATCTTCCGTTCAAATTTATACCCGAGATCGAAGTTCACGTATTTGAAAGTCCGTTTAGTTTTAGTACTCGAAGTTTTAGCATTTTGTATAAGAATGGTATTCAGGTAGCCCAACGTAAACAAATGCACCCTGGTAAACGTGTAAACTTCCATTACATCAAGTGACATAGTATTTCCCGTCTTGACGATCATAGAGCACTGACTTGCAACATGCTTTGGTTGTCAACACACTCTGACAAGCTATTTAGTATCGAAGAGTGAGGAATTTGATTTGTCGGTTTATATTTTGTTGCACGTCATTTGGTGGTAATGTTGCAATGGTCGTCATAGTAGCCCAAATATATGCAGTGACAATGACAAATTGCAGCTCTGTCGAGAATTAATCAAGCAAACGAAATCACTTGGTATGTGAAGGTTTTAGGGTGCAATAAATGTTTCTACGGTGGTTACACTTCTTCCCCCTCTCTAACGGGGGGCTTCCATACAAATAAACAAAATTTTCTGCATAACTTGAAAACTTATCAAGCAAATGGAGCCAAATTTGGCATGTGAAGGTGTTTCTATATGTCAAATCACCATAGAAACATTGATTGCCTCCTAAAATATACTTTACATTAGAAGATCAATTAATGAACAGTTCAGGCGATTGGTCCCACGAACGTGCGCTTAGTAAGAAAACGTGGATGTGATAACGTAAAATAAATTTTGGGTGGGACGAAGTTTGCGGGGTTAGCTAATAAGGAAATAAAAATGGTACTTTCATATTAGCGTCATCGGAGCCGAAATACAACAGATAGCTATTTTATTGTACACACTGGCACTCAGATATCTTTTGTATTGTTGCTGCCTTGTTGTTTGTAGTCCGAGTCGGTCGCCGACCCGTCTCCTATGTTTCAAACTAACCGCGCAATCGATGGCGGGTCGGCGGCCGACTCGGATTGCGTCACCTCGGCGGCTTGGGGCCGCCTCTGTTCCTTATCATCGATTGATGGGGACTACGTCCCTATTACGTCAGAATAAATTTGTTAACGAAAAAAAACATAATGAAAATTGCACTCCTGTGGCGTTCATACTCAAATACCGCAAATCATAAAATCGCATTTTCGTAACAATAAAAAATAACAAAACACTACAAACAACAGGGTAGCAACAATACAAAATATATCTGAGTGCCAGTGTGTACAATAAAATTGCTATCTATTGTATTTCGCCTCCGGTGACGCTAATACGAAAGTACCGAAATTATTAATAGTTCATTGATTTTCCAACAATTTTGAAAAAAAAAATATTTTGGATACGCCCTTATAAAAATCATTCATGATTAAAATTAATCATTTGATAGTGAAAATTGTGATTTTTGGGTAACTGTCATCATACGTACAATGTTAAAAAATTCAATAATTAAATAATTTTTCATCATCTGCAAAGAGATGTATTGATTTATTTGCTATTATATTATGCTTTATTTGTTTTTCATTTTTGCGGCCGATGAAGAAATGTTACGAATACGTTGGTAAACCAAAAAGCAACAGCAGCACCACTAGTAACTCAAGTTATTACAGATAATAATAATTATAACGGCAAAAAAATCAAGAAACCTAGGACAATGTCGTACTAGATTGATGAACAAAATCATATCGCTAGAAGTGTGAATGCAAGTATAAAATTCCAGATAAACAATAATCGAAAAACTAACAAATTCAATCGAATATTAACAAAAATGTGTAAAAATAATTATGCATATGCAGCAATACGCTTGCAATAGATAATCGACTCAGCTCTCACTTGATGAAGCATTTCATATGTATAGAACTGAACATTTATTTCGATATATCGTTCCACCCATCGAGCATATTTTGTTCCACCTGTCTGATGTATGTTGTGTCTCATGTCAAAGCAACGCGATTTTCGCAGCCAAAGCTTGGAGAGTTCTATTTTTTTTCGCACTATCATGGGTGATTTCGCGCTTTACTCTAATTGGTTGACGAATAAAATTCGTTATTGATGTAAAAAAATCGCGTTCATTGTGAAGGATTGTAAATCCGGCATAACAAACAGTTGAGAAACATTCAATTAATTGATGAACGATAAATTTCAAAAATCGGACATCACTGCTCAAGGCAAACGTCATCTGTCCAAGCTCGAAGGATGACATCACCGCGTACCGTTGTTTGCATAAATCGGCTCGCGTTGGAGTTTCTCTTCGCTTCAGATTGAAGATTGTTTGATATTTACGCTCATATATCCCACCAATTCATCGTCGGATACCACACAAACGCCGTGTGTGAATGTGTGTAAACCAGCATAATTTGGTACATATTGGGCATGACGTCACCCCCACGAAAATAAATGAAAAATACTCAAATTCGTGGGACATTCCACATCGTATCGCATTCGAATTATTGAACTACTCTTTAAACTTCATCGCAACAGCAGCGCGGTAATGCCCACACTCACCTCTTCTTCAGCTCGTCATTTTCCTCCCATATCCGCTTGGCATCAATTTCGAGCTTGGCCTTCTCGCGAGCCGTCTCGTCCAGCAGCTTGCGGGCGTCCGTCAGCTCGTGCTCGTACATCTGCTTGATGTTGGACACCTCCCGGGTGACCGTTTCCTGCGAGGTGCGAATCTCGAGCGTGAGGCGCGAGTTTTCCTGCTCGAGAAAGCGCACCCGGTCGATATAGCAGGCCAGACGGTCATTCAGATTCTGCAGATCGGCTTTCTCCTGCAGCCGGCTGTGACGCGTCGGGCTGAGTGGGCTCGCCGGTCGCCCTATGTGGACCGAGCTGGAGCCACCCTGCACCGGAGTGCTGGCCGTAACCGGTATGGGCGTCGAAACGCCCGATCGTTTCGTCTTCTGGGACATTTCAAAATCCTCCTCACAAACACAACCTCAAACACAAGGGAAACGAGGGCACGAAAATATATTCCTTCTGCTTCTTCTAGATAATCCTGTCAGCGCGTTTCTGCAGCAGCGGCGAAAAATCGATTTTATTCCCTGGCGATCAAAAATTGCACCACATCACACAACACGGGCACTGTTTGGGAAGCGGTTTATTGTCGAGTTAAAAACATAAAATATCACTCACGGAGATGAAGCTTTCGAATGCTCTTTTCACTATTTTTCCTTTCTATATTTTGCAACAGCGAACAAATGACACACCACCGTCACCACGAAGCAGAGCCGATTTGAGGCAAAACCCACGCCTAGCCGAAACTGCTTGAAAAAGTTTCCCTCTTCCTCTTCTTCGTCAACTCTACTTTCGATGAGTTCTTCCCTCCTCAATGTGCGCACACACAGATGAACACGGCGGGAGCACACACCACCAACGGAGGCGGTAAACAATAATAAATTTAAAAAAAAAGGTATTGGTGCGTTCTCGAGTTACGCTAGCGGAGCCAAATGGAAACACATCCGACTTTCACGAGTGCACGCGTCTGTTTAAAAGCAAAAAGGTGCGAGAAAGAGAGGTAAATGACTCGTTTTAGTGGAAGCGGCCGGCGAAACGGCAAAAGTCGCACGCACACACCGGTGTGTAAAAAATCTACTCGAAATACTGTTATTTGACAGCCACGGCACTGAAGTTCGTTGGAAAATCGATCAGATGCGTAATTCTCGGAAACGACACTAGCGCCGTAGCGTCCAATGAAACAAATGCTAATAAATGGTGCATGCACTCAAGGGTTATCTCGAATGAGGTACATATAGAGGTGGAGCAGTAAGCGAAGTATATCTGTATTGCAAGCAAAATATCGTGTAATTATTTGCATTCAATATGGAATGTATATGGAAGAAACAAAACAATTTTGAAAGTACTCACGGTTGCATGATAATTTGAGCCAAAATTCTAATGAAATCATTCAACTGTTTGTTTTTTAACAGGTGTCAATTGTATCGTGGCTTATTTCGATTATTTATATGGTAAAAAGGTCCAGAGAGCAATCGTATGCTTAGTTCTCGAAAGCAGTAACATTTTCGGTGAAATTTTTATTAATTGACGATTATTCTCTCACAACATACAAACCGACACTGGGAGCCTTCGAAAAATAAACTTCATAACGTTAAAATAATGAAACTTCGTTTGTTTATATGAACGTTAGGGAGTGAAAATGGCACATGGGAATATCATGTTTGTCCGTCTTTTTCGACGTAATTTCACAAATATTCACTGCACGCTATCACATTAGCCCCATATTTAGCGGGAACTCTAAATTCGACACTAATTCGAGTTCAGTTAAAAGGCAAACAATTGGGATCAATGCATAAGACTTAATGTGTTGTTTTTATATAAAAATATATGCTATAATTCATATGATATCTTTCGAAACAATCCTCAAAATGCAGTTCAGGTTTTCGCTTGTATCACAAAAAAAAAATAGTTTGGCGTTTTCCGCCTTTTATCTTTCTGTTTGAACATACAGAATAATGTTCTTTGCCGCAATACATGGAGTTTTCCATTAAGCCTTTCTTCAAGCATGGTTGTTGGTTTGCTTGTTCTGTTCTGAGAAAGCACCGTTTGGATTCGTGAACATATTGACTAGACATTAACATACTTTTAGGAAAAGTGTGAACTGATATATTGTTGCATAAATTACAAGATTAGTATACTTCCTTGCTGTGTTGGCTGCGAGCAGACAAACGACCTCAAAGGGTTAAAGGAACATCGGCTGTTGCGTTTCGTTTTTTGCTCATTTTCCAAGGTTTTTTCGTTTTCAAAATCTTGTTAGGTATAAGTATTGAAACAGGCAAAGAATTTCAATATTTTGAATAAACGTTTCCTGAATTTCCCATATCCATCTCTTGAATCCAAAATAGTTGCTGCCACAAAATTGCGATATACAGTAAGCCACCTTTGTTTCGACATCTAGCTAAGGAGTCGTGCACAATTTACGTCACGCGTGAAGGGAGGGGGGTTGAAGTTGCGTTACTTAATATGACATAGGGAGGAGGGGGGTTACCGTAATCGTTACTTAACCAAATTTCATTTTTATTCCTAGATAAATCAATGCGTCCCTATATGCTTCAGCAGCTGGCTTTGATTCTGGGACCGAATGAGGTATATTTCCTTAGCCAAGATGATAAAGCATGTGTTGTAATGGGCTTAACAGTTATAGATTTGTGATTCATCATTTTGTGATTTCAACCGAGTTGAACGTCGGATGGTTCCTTTTTTCTGGGAGTGAGCACATGTCTGATTTTTTTTACGCTGATATTGTTCAGGATTAGGTTGACTATACATTCCGTGCCCTAAATGATTTACTATCGCTTACAAATCGATCGCACAGATAAAAAACTCTAAATCTAATTTGCATATAGCACAAAGCAGATAACAGGTTTCTAATTCTTATTGTCTCTAAGTGAAAAGACGGATTGATAAAATAGGATGCGACGATAGCTTCAGCAGAGAAGAGAAGTGGAACATGAGAGAAAAAAGTGGCAACGATCTGTGGCAAGAAAATGTAAACATTGAAAAAATTGACAGATGATTTACGCTCTAAAAATTGAACATAATGTTAAGATGTCTCTAAAACGGTGGGAGACGTCATATATAAGGTGGGAGGTTCATATATAATGTTATTAATGTTAACCTCATCATGATAAATACGGCGATAGAAATTACGAACTGAACATTGAATAAAATATATTGGGTTGGGAGAAAAAAAAAGTCGTATTTCTGATCGAAATTTGACGCTATATTTAACATACCAATACCATTTAACATACCAATACCATTTAACATACCAATACCACAAAATTATCCAATTTAATTCAAATATGCGCCGTTTTGTTCGCAAACTGGTTGCCATTTAGAAGGCAACATCATAATCCCCCCCTTTATAAACCCTGACAAAGGCAAAAATGCATCTCAAGCTGCCAATAAAATTTGTGCAGTTTATGGACCCGATACATTTTCCATTTCCACCGCACAACGATGGTTTCAACGTTTTCGTTCTGGTGTAGAGGTCGTCGAAGATACGCCACGCTCCGGAAGGCCTGTCGTCGAAAATTGCGACAAAATCGCTGAATTAGCCGTGAAAGACCGGTATAGTAGCAGCTGTAGCATCGGCCAAGAGTTGGGGATAAGTCATCAAACCGTTATTAACCGTTTGAAGAAGCTTGGATTCACAAAGAAGCTCGATGTATGGGTGCCACACACGTTGACGCAAAAAAACATCTTTGACCGTATCGACGCATGTGAATCGCTGCTGAATCACAACAAAATCGACCCGTTTCTGAAGCGGATGGTGACTGGCGATGAAAAGTGGGTCACTTACGACAACGTGAAGCGCAAACGGTCGTGGTCGAAGCCCGCTGAAGCGGCTCAGACGGTGGCCAAGCCCTCATTAACGACCAGGAAGGTTCTGCTGTGTGTTTGGTGGGATTGTCAAGAATAATCTATTATGAGCTGCTTCCCTATGGCCAAACGCTCAATTCGGACCTGTACTGCCAACAACTGGACCGCTTGAAGGTAGAACTCATAAAGAAGGGGCCATCTTTGATAAACAGAGGCCGCATTGTCTTCCATCAGGACAACGCCAGGCCACACACTTCTTTGGTGACGCGCCAGAAGCTCCGGGAGCTCGGATGGGAGGTTCTTTTGCATCCGCCGTATAGTCCGGATCTTGCACCAAGTGACTACCACCTGTTTTTGTCCATGGCGAACGAGCTAGGTAGTCAGAAGTTAGCCACAAAAGAGGCCTGTGAAAATTGGCTATCCGAGTTTTTTGCCAATAAGGAAGCGAGCTTCTATGACAGGGGTATTATGAAGTTGGCATCTCGTTGGGAACAAGTCATCGAACAAAACGGCGCATATTTGACTTAAAACAGATGATTGTAACTAATTTTATGAACAAATGAAAATTCAAAAAAAATACCGCAGGACTTTTTTGACAGTTTCTTTTTTAGTTTCTGGATACAAATAAACAAAGAATTCTCCAAGAAACTAAATTGCAATAAGTTTATTCACTATCAACACTTTTAGGAACTACCAGTATTTTTGTTCTGATTAGTATAAAGTCATCCTTATCACTTGAGCATTCTCGATGCGATTCTGGTTCAACAGTCGACGAATTCGGGAAAATCTCAGATTCGACTTTAGACTCAGTGATAAAAGATTCAATTAACAGCTGCGTAGATTTGTTTTGCTTTATTTATCCTTAAATTTATTGAAGAGATTTCCAGCCGAAAGCCGAAAAATATAACTTTCCTTTACTTTTCATTTTTGTCGATATTGTTGTCATTCTAAGAGCTTGAAAAATTGACACAAATCACACATCAAGACTCCAAAAATGATAGTAAATTGATAACCTGCCAGTTCAGGAACATAAAATCGCACTCGTAGTCAAATCTATGATCCTATTCTACTTGCTTACATGTGAACTACATATATACATTTTTCAAGTTTTTCAAAATTTGTTATTTAATAAACCGTGTAAAACCGGAATCGTGTAAAACGGGTAGCGTGTAAATAGGGGGATAGGTGTATAGAGCTGAATAATTTCATTGTTTCGTTTCGACTACTAATTCGCCCCAATAGTGTACTGTCCACAATCCGGAGAACCAGGTTATGTTAAATGTCTTAGAATTGCACCGTCCACCGTCCACCGAAGCACCGTCAAAAAGTGGATCCCGGATAATAAAATCAACATCATGGAGTGGCCAGCGCAGTCACCGGATCTGAACCCTATAGAGACCTATCAGAAGTTGAAGAATAAGCAACAACTGTGGAATGGGATCCAAGGTTGTTGGTACGCCATCCTGGTCACCACGTGCCAGAAGCTGAAGGTTACTCGACCAAGTACTAACCCTTGAAGCTTTTCACGATATTAATTTTGCTTATCTTTTTTATTTTTTTACCATGAATTTTAAAAACGAGTCGGTTTTTTTGTCGCATCATTTTAGTTGTTAAGTATACTTAAAACGCATTTTAATGAATGACTACTGTGTAAACTACAGATGTTATAATTTTTTTTGAACAATGCAAATAAATTATTATAAATGGATTGAAGTACTGGATTGGATCATGTTTTTTTTAAAGTTTTGTCACTTTCTTTGTTTGCTTTTGCTATGGTTTTAATGTTTTGCCCGACACTGTATATACACATATATGTTTTTTTCAAACCCCTATCAATATGAGTATCAAATGAGAAGGGCTTGAAAAGAAACGAGTCTTTCATTAAGGACTTGTAAACTTTTTTTTTAATATAACACAGGTTTTTTTAGATATTGTTTTAGATTTATTCTGGTTGTAGTTCAACTCTCACATTTTAAGAATGGAATTCGATTTCGGTAAGATCACACACATGGGCCCGTTTACAGAGATCGATCCATTGGACCCAGTTTTCCACTACACGTCCACACATTTCGACCAGAATGTTGCGAACTTGGTGTTGGATATTGTCTTTGAGCTGAATGAAGAAAAGCACTGTTAAAGTTGCAACTACCGACTCCGAATGTCGGTAGTAAGTTTTAATAATTATTATGCGTTTGCTCGTTCGTGTATTTCACCATGATAAAATGTGGATTTCGATTAATGTTTTGACAATGACAGATCAGTGAAATGTTTTAAGGGTTCGTTCACGCGAAGACACTAAACTGTGAAGTCGCTAATGTATGATTCTTTATATCGTTATTATGAACTATGCTTATTCTTCAATTCTGCCAGGTCTCATCTATCGGAACCACTCAGGGTACTTGGGAGGTAATCTCACTTAACGGTTAGATACATCTTAGCTAGTCGCGACATCAACCTAATGCTCCCTTTTTACCAATTTCATAAAGGAAATTATATCACTCTTTGATATGCTTATTAGGCTATAATCGAAGAATTATTAATGCTAATGAAATCGGCTCGAACTTTTGTGCACGCAGATTTTAATTTGTAAACCTACTCCAGCCAGACTTCACAGATATCCTCGTGCAGACGATCAGAGTGCGAAAGCTTTGCCACCAACACAAAAGATTCATACGGAAGCAAAACGATATCATTTGTTGCCATAACACCCCTAGAAAGGAAACATTACAAATCATCCACCATATGATTCTATAAAATAATCATAAATACCCTTTAATGTGGTGAGAAGACGTTCCAACAACCTCGAATCTCATCTTCGATGGTAACCGACTGGCTAAACCGACTCCGTCGAGCACTTCAATTTTCGTCCCGAGATTCACTAACGTTATGTAAGTGTTGTGATCCTCCAGTTCTCGCACAATCGCCAACACGTTATCGTTGTACGCTCGGGTTTTCACTGACCCGTGACGGAAGGTTTTATACTCTCGTAGTTTCATCATTGCTTTGTACACATTCAGATGACTTTTGGTCACGGCTTCCTCTACCTTCACGTTTATGGATCTGTAGTTTGATCCTACCGGTAGCCAAGTTCTATTTCCGCTAGTGAATCCTGCCATCGCGGAATCATCCCACTGGAACGGAGTTCGGCAAGGATCTCTTGACTTCGTGGCATACAGTGCTTCACCTGCATTACAAGCTGCTGGATCTACGGTTTCCTCCCATGAAATACGGACATCTGTCATCCCTATTTCTTCCCCCTGATAGGTAACTGTAGCACCCGGTAGACTCAGCAGGATCATATTCATTGCATCGATTCGCTCTTCACCGAATCTCGTACCCACACGAGGCCGATCGTGATTACCCATCTTGTACAGTGTTGTTAGTGTGAATAATCATCTAATTATAAATTTTTAAATACTTACAACCCAGTTCGCTGCATGGCCCTGCGGCACAATATTCATCCACGACTGAATGACCTTGACGATATCGAATGCCCCAGAGGTTCGATTTAAGTCCGCAATAAAACCAAAATTAAACGGCATATGCGAACCATGTTTTTTAGTCGTAGTGCTTACGTAGTACTCTCTTAGAATTTCCAAACTTGTATAACCCTCGGTCATGAGTACCCTTGTTTCCCCACCATTTTCCTGCTGGTATTGATCGACCAGCTCTCGCCACTGGTAGACCATGTCCAAAGTTTCTGGTTGATTCTGGGTATAGATATGATCGAGGTAGTCGAAGTCTTCCGGGTCAATCGTTAATCCACTCGTCGGTTCATTCGGGTATGAACCGTTTTGAAGTTTCACAACTTCAAACAGGAAAGGCACGGCATCAACACGGAAGCCATCAACGCCTTTATCCAACCAGAACCGAATGACATCTTTCATCTCTCTTACTACAACGGGATTTCTGTAGTTCAAATCCGGTTGCTCAACAGTGAATTGATGCAGGTAGTACTGCTGCCGATTCTCGCTCCACTGCCAGGCACTGCGACGAAATGCCTGCAGCCAGTTTGTAGGTGGTAAATTTCGTCCACCTGCCGGGTTCGGAATACCGTCGTCCCACACGTAGAAATCTTCATACCCGGATTCACGCGCTTCCGATTTGATAAACCACTCATGCTTATCGCTGGAGTGGTTCGGCACAAAATCCATAATCACTTTCAAGTTGAGGCGGTGCGCTTCCTTCACCAAGTTTTCAAAGTCCTGCATCGTTCCATATTCTGGTTGGATCGCTCGGAAGTCTGAGATGTCGTAGCCGAAATCCACCATAGGAGATTTGTTGATTGGAGACATCCAGAATGCTCTGACGCCTAGCTCCTTCAGGTATGGGAGCTTGGAAGTTATTCCATTCAAATCACCAATCCCATCGCCATCACTGTCCTTGAACGAGCGTGGGTAGATCTGATAGAAACCGGCTTTCTCCCACCAATCTTTGGGGGTCAGCTCCACTCCTAATGTAGCGACGCATAACGACAGATAATATACCACTAGCGGTACTTGCATTTCGAACGAGAAAATTTACCGAGTAACAGCGTACAATGGGGATCGTGAGCCACTTATATAGTTTCCGAAGAGTTTTCATAGGTGATAACGAACCACTTTAAAATGATTAACCCTCTCTGTTAGCTATGGCGTGAGAATTGTACTGATAAAGAATGTTTTGTGATAACAAGTTTTCATTGTGCATAATAAGTGAGATTGTGACTAGATGATCCACCGAAGTGGTTGCACGAAAGTTTTGAAGAATTCTATACGTATACTCGAGGGGAAGACGGCTTACCCAGCAAACATTAAATTGCATAATTTTGCACCTGCCAAGTCTTACAAGAAATCCGAATAAATCAAAATTGCATATAATATCAATCAAAGTATGTATCGTGTATATTTGAAATCGCATAAAATGTAAAAACTCGATTTTATATACCATTATCAAATTATGTCGTAATTCAGTATAATAAACATCAATTTTATGATGTATATTGTCGTAAAATATATTTAATCCGCATCATATGCGTATATTAAGCTGATGCAGTTTATGTGTCGTATAAGCGTATAATTTTAATCGATTCAGTACTGTAGTAAATCGTGTTGCATGCTGAAAAAAATCATGGAACAGTAATCATATTAGATCCTAATAAAGGACATATTACATCATATTGAAATGTCAATGAAATGCTGATGCACTTGAAAGTTTTAACCGCTGTTGAATTGAATTTCAGATAGCCGCGCGAGATAGCGCGTAACATATGATGTTATATATACGTTTGCTATGCGATTTAATGTTTGCTGGGTATGCCCTAAATTTTGGTTGGCATATAATGCGCCTAATTGGCATATGCATGCAAAAGTGGAGGCCATATACATACATGGCAAATGCTTACCGAATTAGTTTGGATGAATATAAAACTTTGGCCGACTATAATAGCGATTATGTTGATATTGAATTGCGATCTAATATGAATATATTCATGAATTGTCAACGCACCTAATACGACTTTTGCCATACTCATATACGATTTATTACAGACATAGAAAAAAAAACAAATGGTGCAAAATATTCTCATAAAATGTTTATTATAACCTCACGAATCGCCATTTTTTTATATGAGTATTTATATTTGTAGAAATAATAATTATTAAATTTACTTGTGTTGGGAGTGGAATATAAATGTTTAAAATGGCACAGATTGATGTTTGGTGAAAACTGATCCGATGTAGGTTCGAACTCCGGTTGTCTGTATTATCGTTTTGCTGCATGTTTCATTAGAAGCATGTTTCATCGAACATCAGCAATTTCGAGTGCTGACATTCAGCAGTTCATTTCTGTAAATCCATAAAAAATCTATGGTTTCTTGTAATAGATTGAAATTAAACACGTTTTATGAAATCATTAAAAATTAAAAATAAATTACCATCATCAATGAAGTCATTGAATTGATTTAATCCTGCAATCAAATCAAAATCCAAATTGTTTTGTTTTGGTGATTCATTCAACATTCCATTTTCATCTGGTTATGAGTTTCGCTCATATTTGTTTCGATCCGTTTAGCTTCTCTCCAGCGGTTGCGATGTTTTGTGAGTAATCGACTATAAGAGCCACTTTTTTTAAATTTAATTATTTTATTCTTCCGTATGTGTTCAGACATTGCTGTTATGAAATTAAACTTGTCAACTTTATTGACATTTCAATATGATGTCATATGTTCTTTATTACGATCTAATATGATTTACTGTTTCATGATTTTCTTCAGCATACAACACGATTTAATGCAGTACTGAATCGATTTAAATTGTACGCTTATACGACATACAAACTGCATCAGCGTAATATACGCATATGATGTGAATTAAATATTTTTTATGACAATGTACATCATAAAACTGATGTTTATTATACCGAATTGCGACTTAATTTGATAATGATATATAAAATCGAGTTTTTACATTTTATGCGATTTCCAATATACACGATACATACTTTGATTGATATTATATGCGATTATGATTTATTCTGATTTCTTGTAAGACTTAGCACGTGCAAAATTATACGATTAAATGTTTGCTGGGTGTATATGGCCTCCACTTTTGCATGTATATGCCAGTTAGGCGCATTATATGCCAACCAAATTTTAGGGCATATGATGTTATATATACGCTTGTTATGCGATTTAATGTTTGCTAGGTAGGACCGACCCCCTAAAAAAAACCTTAGGTACTACTGGTAACGAGAGACGAGAAACGGTGCATTCCATGACATTTTCGCGTAATGGGATGATGCAAACTCAACATACATAATTCTGCCGAATCTGTTCATTATTCATTGAGTAGAACTTTGATAGAATACAAAAATTGATGTTTTTAGGTGAAATATGCGGGTGCGGGTAAAATCGACACCTTGAGAAAAACGAATGAAAACTTGTTACAATAATTTCAAAGTACTGAGAGGCTATACACGTACATGGCCAAAAAAATCCACTCGCATTGAAATCAAAGTGTTTCAATATAAACTCTTTGTGGTCCTTTGTCTGCTCTCAGCCACCATACCTTTTTTACCGTTCCGTTGTTTGTCTGCTCTCAACCACATAAATGTCTCAAGTTATTTGAATAATCGCGAAAGTGTCTCAAGCGACAAATTCTTTTTTATATAAAAACATCACATTAAAATACATTGTTAAGTTAATACATAGATATAGTTAACAAAAAAGATATTTTTCATAATCTTGCATGTATCATTACTTTTTCATGGAAATATAATTCCGACCAGTACGACACACATGCAATTTAATACGACCGCAGAGGATTAATTGTTTTGACGTAGGACTACGTCTTTGATTTCTATATTAGGTGGTCACTCTACGAAAAATGTAACGTTTATTAAGAGTTTTCAAATACATATTAGGCAGAATCGTTCTCACGATATATGTTATAAAATATACCATTAGACGGAAAATTTATCCTGCATTTTTTTTCGTCTGGGGCATCAATAGTGGAAGTAATAAAACAAGTGAGCAATTCAACAAATAAAAGAGGTATGTTTTGCGAATGGACGCGAAGGTAAATCATGTATTATGCAATCTTTATTTCAGCTTCGTTCCCATGAATGTTGTATGCAACACAGTGCTGTGTGCAATAATTCAAACAAAATAGCAAGACCTTTTTCGAATGTAAACAAATTGAAGTAATCAGATGCAATATTTCATGCGTCACTAAAATTCATCCAAGATTTCATCAAAGTAACGAGTGACCCATATAGTGATCGTTCGTCAATTGGGCTGGGAAATCAATACAATTAACGAATTTTACTCGCTAACTAGACTGCAAATAGCAAAAACAATACTTGAAATTGAGGATGACACTATATTATTGATACATAGCTGCTTTGCAGCCCAGTTAACGTATGCCCTGTTATAGATAAGTCCAGTTGAAAAAATTCGACGGGTTGTATCCGAGACACGACCGCTTAGGACGTAGTACTACGAAACCTTTTTTTTAATTTGTTGGTTTATCATTTCGGATATTATTTGCGAATACGTGGGAATTTCATAAATAACTCTTTAGTAAAAAGTTCCGGGGACCCTGAAAAGTTTTAATGGCTTGCGTGGTTTTGTAGAATCATTTCAAGAAGCAACGATTCTTTCTTGCCTTTGCGAGAACAATACACTAGTTGGTCATATGTCGCAATTTGTTTCTTTATATCAATGCACGCATTGCACTGGGTATTTAACGAGAGGCATCTTCCGTGTATCGCTATTCAACAAGTATCAAACACGCGTCTAACAGATGCACACAGTTGCATCGATAAAAATGAAACATCGAAACACACTTCATGTGAAATATTCGCTAGCGTTCACAGCTCGAGGGGAAACATAAAACACAAAACGAGCAGAATAAGCGACCTTTGTTGTTTTGGGCACAGAGAGAATTTTCCTCAGAGGAGATGCAATATATATACGCTAGCGACAGCTTACTTACTATGCAAGGGTGGAGTTTACTTCGCAAATATTCTCTTTTCGCTATCCCCCTTCGTTGTTTCTATTCTAGCGGCTGCATAAGTTGCCCGATATTGACAGCTCTTTTCGGGAAAGCACACAAATGAACAGAACAAATGTATGGGAAAATGGGAATGCTTCCAGATTTCATAAATTTTAACCATAGACAGACCATGGGATTGTAATGTATAGCACATCAATCAAATCTTAGAACATTTCCGATTCGTTTGGTATGCAAATCGTTAAAATCCGTTCGCAGCAAAAATAATTATTAACCTTCACTTTATTTCATAAAAACGTGACTTGTTTTCTGATTTGGCACCCTTAATGTAAGACGTCAAACTACCGTCCGTGCACCTAGGCTCAGACCCTTCTAATTTTTTCAAACTTTTCGGTATTCCAGTCAATACTACACAAATGTAGATAATTAGTAGACCATTGTGTCATTTCAATATAGTTGATCTATTTAAAAAAAAAAACAAAAAATGACTTTTGTTCCTAAATGGGCACTTTTAGGGTAGGACATAAAAAAAAACACTTCATGGTTTATTTAACACAGCTCTTGCTGCTGATGTAGTCTGATGTAGGGTTACGGAACGAAAGGTTCGGATTCCAGTCTAGAAATCTGTGCGATTTCTTTTCATATCGAAAGGGTGTTCCAGTGTTTTTTTTTGTCAATTTAAAAGCCAGACGACGAATATCGGTAATAAGGAGTAGATAAAAAGTGTTTTCAAGATCAAGCAGGTGAAGAACAAACTCCTGTCCATGGTCAGGAGTAAACATAGAATGCTTGGGTGAGCATCTACCGGAGATGTGGCCGATGAGAGTTGATCGAGGAATACCACGAGCTCTGGCGGCCTTTTTTGTTGACATGTTCTGCTCAGCGTAGGTTCTGGCTGTTTTCCGTTGAATATCAGTACAACTCTGTCGTTTTGTCTTCTGAAAATAAACACGAGGCGTCTACAAAAAAAAAAAAAAAAATTAGGACGTAACTGAAGGTGTCGGCTTTACCCCGAATTGACTTGAAATTTCTAAATAAAGCTTTTGAGTATCGATACCAGAGTCACCTACCTCCTCATAGGATACACTGAATAATGATCTAAGGTGAATTAGGCTCATAAAAAGTATCGAATTTTACAAAACGGACTGTTTCCAATTTGCTAATTGGTTTTATTTTGTTGTTTGTTTTGACCGCAACGTAATTTTAGCAGGTGTAGGGCGACTCAAAACGTAAGAAATGACAAGTGTTTACATTTTTTGGCATAAAAAATTAGCTTGATCATCCTGCTTATCCATTGCTTTTGGGTATTACTTGTTTCTCTGATACTACCGGTTAAGATCTATTCCCTTCACCGTTTTTCTCAATTGTTCCCAACTTCCTACCAGACGTACCAAATGTACATTATTCCGAAAAAAAAAAATTGGTAAAGTCGGTCTGATACAAGTTTTGAAACTGAAATAGGGTCAGCTTGGCGACCCGATCGCTTGCAAAACTCAGCCTGATTGGCGGCTCTCAGGGATAACGGAAGAAGGCAGCAGTTACACGATCTATTCTTCTCCATGAACAATGTAGGAGTATCAGTGGCGGAGAGTCCGTTTATAAGCATTCGGTTCTGCAAGAGGACAACCCGACGCGTGTCGAGCCAGTTTGAGACGGGACTCATGTGGCGTAACGGTCAGTTAAAGTACCTCGACAGCTTCGGTAAGGCGAAGCGAAGGTTTGATTGCTTCGAGAAGCAGATCCAAAACTTCGAGACAGCGTTTAACGTCAAACTGAAATCGGCGAATCTTGAGGGGTTTGGTATTTACCGATAGGAGCCATTCGAAACATGAATAAACCTGGGATAATGGGACACTGGGATACTTCGACGAGGGCTCATCAAGTATATCAATTTATTGGGAACTTCCCTAAAACATCCGCAGCAACCGTGTTCGAACACTACAGGGTGTTCAATAAGTTATAATACAATTTTTCATCGTTTTGTACGGGCGCAGCAGCGCAGCTGTGTATTGGTATTCGTGTCAGCTTTAGCCTTATATATAGGCTAACGCAGCAGCGCAGCTGTGTATTGGTATTCGTGTCAGCTTTAGCCTTACCTCAAGCCTAACCGACGCGCACGATGAAGGAGTACCGCGTCGTCGTAGTAAAGTTGTTTGCGAGAGGTGAGCGATCCGACGACATATTCCGGTTGTTGAAATCCCGCGGAGTGAAGCGGAATTTCATCTATACCACCATCCGTCGGTATCGGGAGACGGGCTCGGTCAAGAACCGTGCGAGATCCCGGCGGCCGCGTTCGGCGAGGACACCAGCAGCCATCATGGTGGTGAGGGAGCGGGTTCGTCGAAAAATCAACAACTCGGTTCGGAAGGCCGCAGCTGACCTAGATGTGTCGATCGGGACTGCCCTCATCATCATGACGAAGGACCTGGGATACAGATTGTACAAGAAACGCAAGGTTCACGGGGTAATGGGGGTTACAACGAAACAGAGGCTGGACAGAGCCAAACTGATACTTTCGCGGCACGCAGGTCAGGAGTTCGTGTTTGGGTATGAGAAACCCTATTGTGTTGCAATAGCCGCACAGTCCAAAATGATCGGCTGTGGTCGCTGACGTTGGCTAGCACCCCCCGTCCGAAATAAACATCCCGCGGTTCCAGAGCGCCACGTCGGTGATGGTTTGGGGGCTGTGTCCAGGCGTGGGAAGCTCCCACTGGTTTTTATCGAGAAAAAAACGTGAAAATGAACGCTGCGAACTATAAGACCGAGGTTCTGGAGAACGTTTTGACCCCGGCACTTCGGGTCCTGTACAGAAAGGACCATTACGTTTTTTCATGGGGTGGAACACCGGCCCACACGACGAATATCGTCCGAGCGTGGTGTTGGAAGAATTTATTTGCGTAATTCTTATTAGTAGTACTTAGCTGAGTTTTCTATGCCGAAAAACACGCCTTGAATGTATTCTGGAGTGGCAAGCTTTAGAATACGCGTGACCACAGTGCAAGTCGGAAGCAGTGTGGCCACGCGTATAGATTTATCTGGAAAGGTACAGATTTTTTAGTTATTTTTGGTACAGATTCTGTACGGTACAGATTACAGATTTTCGTCAAAAAGTACAGTTTGGTACAGATTTTTACAGCATCATCAAACATACGAGAGATTCGAGGCTAGCAAATGTTAATATACATTGAATTCGACTCGGATTGCGTCACCTCGGCGGCTTGGATCCATCTCCTCGTTAGATGGTTTCTTCGCCACCCTTACATTAACCTCAGAATAAATTTCATTACGGAAAAATAAATTCATAATAAAAATTGCCGGCGGCGTTAATACGTATGTACTAGTATTTGTTGTAAGTAAATCCAGATATAAAGTAAGCAAGTGAATATAATATTTTCTAGTAAACAAATGAGTTTTTTTTATTATATTTCATGATTTTTCTCTACAATGAATAATTCCAATGGTACAGATTTTTTGAAGAAAAAGTACAGATGAGAAAAATATTTTCGCTTCTGGTACAGATTAAAACACACTGGTAACCCTGGTCGGAAGATATTCCTTCGGCGAAAAATCATCCGGCCAGAACGGGAATCGAACCCGAACCCCTGGCATGATAATGTGGGACGCACACCACTCGGCTACGGGAGCATTTCCAGCTCCCCTGACTCGGCATACGCTCTTTTATTTGTAATAGGGATAAACCTCGCGTTTGGCTACGTTGCCTTACCACCCACTTCCTTAATCTATACTCACCTTGAAGCTGGGTTGCGACGTCTCGTTGTTCCGTTTGTAGGAGGCTTGTGCCAGTCTTGGCCGGGAAATTCTACCGCGAACTCCCGTAACTTTTGTTTAATTTCCGCGAGCACTCGTGGTTAACGCATGATCGCACCTTCTACTTTTTTCTCCGATCGAATTCGATTTCACCGCTTTTCTAAACTATTTGATTCGCGCGAACAACTCGCTTTCACACGCGAAATTTCTTTTTTTCTCTTCAAAACTCGACCGCCTAGCTCAAAGGTTTCTTTTGAAGTCCCTTCATATCTTTCAACCGTCGTCGTCAACCTCTCGACCCGGTCATTACCCTTATGATCCCAGGTTCAGGTCCGAATTCCCGTTTTGATGGATCCTCCCAGCTAATGTGTCGTAAACAAGCAAACCATTTGTCATGACAATGTCATGCGAAAATGCGAAATCAGAATAGAAACTGAGAGAGGTTAGCCTATCATTGTCTCAATAAAAATTGACACAGGAAAGAATATCTTGTATTTTCATTTTTTAACGCATTTTTAAAATGTATTCGAACTTATTGAACACCCTGTGTGTCGTTACAAAATAAGAAAATAAAAATATGTGCGATTTTTTTCGGATATTTTACAAAATGTGATCGCTTTCTAGTCGAATTCCTGACTATTTTCTATTCACACAATAAGTATGTTTGGGAGCTGGGACCGACACTGATATTCTGCAAACGCTCTTGGTGCTGGCTGAATGGAAAGAGCAGCAAGGAAAATTCGAAGTTCAACGTGTTGATATATTGTAGATAAACAGTTTTGTACGAAATCCAGCCCAACAACACAACAACCACACTTCGCTTTCTAACAGTCCAAGATCAGCCAATCATCGAACCGCGTGGTCAATGAGCGGAATGGCAATAATCAAAATCCCGATCCGCATGGTTATCATGTGAACATTTCCCTTAAGTCGTATGAAGCCAAAACAAATTCCAACGAATCGCCAATGCTATAAACCCGAGTTATAAAATAAGTGTATGTATACTCCAAAGCCCAACGAAACACATGACGTTGAGTATTGATGCACAGATGTGTACGTTTTTGATAAATGGTGTCAAAACTATTAGAGTCTTCAGCAAAGCTATGTATTTTAATGTCACCCAAAACTTTGTGAAAAATATTGAGTTGAAGCAATATAATTCGGGTGGAAATTAAGTTACAAAACTAGTTTTAAGGTACTCTTCCAAGAAACACAGTTATATCTTTGCAGTACTAAGACATATAAATTATACATCTTCAACAAATTTTCATAAAATTGTTTGTTCTACATTTTTCCTGAAGACAAAAGACAACTATCTCGCAAGCACAAAAAGTTAATTTTACTCCAACTTAGTGAGAGTTTAAATGAATATGTACGATTATCCGGATAAATATTTTGAACAATTTCTGTGAAGATACCTAACCCATAAAATGTAAGGTAAAACAAGAAAAGATTTTTGACCGTCTTTTTCAAAACGGCTCCACTGTGCGGCGCGAATCATACGGAAAATTCTGTTGGACCGGCGTTGACTTAACGGTTAGAAACATGCTTGTCGGGCAATGAACAAATGATTCGGTGGTTTAAAAAACTAATAATTTAACAAACTTTAACAAAAAAAACTCACTTTACTTGTACTACATAAATAATTTATTTTGGTAAAATTCAGATGATGTATTTACAGTCATATTTGATGGATACATTGTTTTGTTCGTAGCTGACTTTGTTGTTTCCACATTAAAAACACTGATGTATAATGGGATTTTGGATCAACAGTAACTGTTCTTTTTCACTCGCATTAGAGTGCATTTGGAATCTGCTCTCCGTTTTCTCACACTTATCACAATCTTTTTCTCCTCTGTCTAGTAATTATCTTCAAGACTCGATGAACACTATCCGGCAATGGCAATGATTTGTTGGGCTATAGGTATCTCTGCGCCTTGTTTACCTCGGTTGAAGATTCTTTTTTTCAATGTGGTGAACTGTTTTCCATTGCTGTTTCATAGTATGATGAGGTTCTGGCTTGTGTTTGTTTTCTAATATCAATAAGGAGGTAATGCTGGCGTTTCTCGTCTTTCTGCTGGTGGATGATGGTGCTATTCAACGAACACTTCCGGTACGTCATCGTTTGCGCCAAAAAATTCGCGTTATCCCTGACAGAGCATAAGATATCCTAGAGAAATAGAAATGTGATTAGAGGAAATGCTCAACGTATGCAACGGTACATTTACAATATTTACCGCTCCGTTTATGGTCAATTGATATTTTGAAAACAAGTAGCATCATGTGACACACTAATGTTAGAATTTTATTGATTTCTAGCAGTAACTATTTACATTGTCTGAACTACATAAGCAGTACATATTTTTAAAATACAATTCTTCACCCTGTCACCAACTGAACACTCGGTCTGAAGCGATTCTCTTTTGAAGCGGTTTCAATCTCTTGCCAGTGCTCTTCCGTTTCGTCATCATCCGTATAAACACTCGGCTGTTCGTTGCCAGCAATGCTTTCGGTGTGCTTCTGAACAACGCTGCAAAAATCAAACCATCACCGTAAATTTTGAAGTTATCATAAGCGTGTTATACAAATGCTCCAACCACCGTTAACTTCAAGCTAAGAGAGTGTCCAATTTTCACAGTTTTTGTGTTTGTGTGCAATTTATTTGTACAAGATGAGACAGATAATATGTGTTTGCGTTAGTACAGATAAAGCTCAGTTTGGTTAGAATATCTTTCGGTAGGTTACGTACGAAGAAGTTATCGAACTGAATATCCAATCCTTCCAGCCCTTGTTGCTTTCGTCGATCTTGGCCTCCACATCCTCGCAGAAGTACTTTCGATCGTGACTTCGACCGCTCTTGGCGTCGCACAGTATCCGCTTCCGACATTCGTAGTCACATTGTGGCCGGACAGGGGAATTTTTCCAGTAGTGTCTGTCGGACAGATGGGTTTGATTGTTTGTGGGGTTTCTTGACTTGCTGAAAATGAACAATGCACTTACTTGTAGTACAAATCGAACAACTCCTTGTTATCAGTCATGTTGCTGACCAGCACGTCCCAATCGGCAGGCCGAAGACCTCGCATCGCGTACGCTGCCCGGGTCGAGTACAACTTGTACCAGATTGGGTAATCGTACAGATTGGCTTCCTTCAAGTTCATGATCCACGACTCATGATCCACTACCAACTACGGGGTGAAAAGCAATTAGTCAGGGATACGTCCGATGAATAATTACCACTAATTTGAAATAAGATCTATAAAAAAAGGTTTGTTTTTGCCCAAACCTTATATACCTATATATTTTATAGAAAAAATTGGACCCGTTTTTCTATCTAGCCTATTGGAGGCTGAATTGTGATTGTTCAAAAACTCCGTTTTTTAATCCGACTCCTACTTTTTACAGTTTTTTCGGCCAATTTTTGTGAATTTGTAACTTTTGACCGCTTGACCAATCTTCGTTCTTGCAACAGCATATGAAAATAATTTAGATGATCCCACGAAAGGTAATAAACTGATCTCATATTTTTATATTTTCATAGACTGTTGCGAAAATTATACAATACATCTTCCTAGATGAAATAAACCACATTGGTTTTCTAATAGTAATGTTTCCTTTCCAATTTCAAACCAGTACACGATTTATTGTAGGGTAGAATAGTCCTCCAGCTTTTCCTTCAACATGACTCATAAGTATCTGCACAGTGCCTTCTCTTATCATTTTACCATTTAAGCCCTTTTTATCTTAAATGAGCACTGAGTACTGACCGCTGGCTTATGTGTTTCGCATCCGTCAAAGTCCACAATGTTCCAATGAGGTAATTTTTTTGGACACGTTAACTTCTTTGAACATTTTATTCTTAGAGCGGCAAGGTTTTCGAAGGATCCTTTCACGTATCGTTTTCACCAACTTTGGAGTTCGAACCAGTCTTCAGAATGCAACGCGGTGCTGATGTGCAATAAGTTTTGTACAATAAGCACATGTGTACACAAGGAGTAAGAGTTCAACTGAGTGCAAACTCAGTTGATCTCTTACTCCTTGTGTACACATGTGCTCTGGCGAATCTTCGTACCAAGAGAGAATACGTATTTGTTATGAGCGCGCACTGATGAAAATTAAACTTATGTGCAGCGCAGTGTGTTTTCTGAAGACTGGTTCGAACACTGCGAAGACGACCAGGTTGGGTGCAGTAATATACACTCAACAAAAAAATTAGAGGAACAGAGTGCGAAGTCGAAAATTTTAAGTGATTTTTGACATGTTGTGACTTCGTGAACAATCAACAAATATCGATGGGATGCGCATCATTATGAAAAAAAAAACAAAGGAAAATCAGTTTTTCATTTCTTCTCGATATTGTTGCCCACTTCACCTACACACACCAAGATAATAATATGTACGTAAAATATTCTTATACATTAAAGTTGTAATGCTACGCGTCCCATCGATATGCGTTGATTTTCCACGAAGTTACAGCATGTCAAATACCACTTGAAATTTCCGACTGTACAGATTGATGAAAAAATCTCCGCGTGTGAAATTTTTTACATTTCAACAAAGCAACATGAGGATAAATGAAGACTTTCACGCCGCAGTTGCTTTTCTGGAGTAAGGGAGGCGCGGGTAAGACGGACAGTGGGGGTATGATGGACAGGTGGTTTATTTGTATAGTTGCATTATGAATTTCAAATTTCTGTTGATGGGAACCCATTCTACATGCTATTCTATAATATGTAAACCATCCTATTACAAATGAATACTTATCTAAGTTGGAATAGGGAAACAAAAATAGAAAATCAAATATGATTCCGCGTGTGGATGTAATTTTTGCGGCTTCCATATTAAGCATTGTGAGTGGTTTAATTGCAAAATTGAATTCTCTGATGGTTATATTTCGGTTTGTGAGTTGACAGAGAAGCGATATTAGGTATGTACGAAAACGTAAATTCATTCGTAGGTGGTAAATTTAAATTATTAAAATAGTTGCACTAGTGGGGTTGAAATGGACAGTCACCTCCATAATCACATCCAATGCATGATGGAATGTGAAGGGAAGAATATTCAACCCCTTTTTATATTGCTTTCTCTGTTTGTTCTATTTCAGTTACTGGACACACAAACACTTAGAGAGAGCGGAATTATTCCTCTCGCGTGCGATAAACTCCTACGCTTCGTATATTATCAACCTGTCCATATTCCCCCCACTACATGTCCATTATACCCGCATCGATAAAAATGTTCTACTTGGCGGATTGTTTTAATTTCAGTCAAAACATGGAAAAACACTTTTTTTAAACAATTGGTCAATTATTTCGAAAACCAGTATATTGAAGTGTGATCAACTGCTTTTAAGTTTTGGAAAACATAAGTTACGCAGAATAGAATACGACAGAATAAGGGAAAGTTATATCTGATAAAATGTTCTTTACTGATGGTACAAACATAAACGGGTCCACTGGCTTCGGCATCTTCAATGAAAATTCCAGTGCCTCTTTTAAACTCAGAGATCCTTGTTCCGTGTATGTCGCTGAGCTGGGTGCGATATACTATGCTCTAGGGATAATTGAAACACTGCCCATCGACCATTATTTTATTTTTTCAGACAGTCTCAGCTCAATAAAGGTAATCCGCTCAATGAAAGTTTATAAACGCTCATCTTATTTCATAACAAGAATAAGACATTTACTGAGTGTGTTGGTCGAAGATTATTCAAGATTACCTTAGCATGGGTTCTCTCTCATTGCTCGATTCCGGGGAATGTGAAAGTAGACTCGCTAGCTAAGGTGGGCGCTTCAGAAGGCACACTTTTTGAAAGGCAAATTGTTTATAACGAATTTTTCCACATTCCTCGTCAGCACACACTCGTAAGTTGGCAGCGCATGTGGAGTGAAGATGAGTTGGGTCTTTGGTTACACACGATTATCCCTAAGGTCTCGACGAGTGCATGGTTCAAGGCATTGAATGTAGGTCGTGATTTCATTCGCGTGATATCTCGGCTTCACCGAGATATCCAATCATTACAACCTAAACGCGCATCTCTATCGGATTAGGTTCGCGGCAAACAATCTTTGTGATCCGGTTCCATGCTGCCCGCTCTCAGCTCACCAGAGTATTGAGGGCACAAGGCAGACAATCGGATATCCCCGTCCAGGATATCTTAGGTAGCCGTGATCCTGATCTTCTGCTTCATCTATACCTATTCCTCAGAAACGCCAATGTCAACGTTTAATGATGTTTCCTCCGTTGTATCCGTGTATCATATCCCTCCTATCCGATTGATAAACTTTTACTTAGTCGCGGCAATACATACCCATACTCTTTACAGCTACACGGGCCGAAGGCCCACTGATGATTCACCAAGAGCTGAGGATTATACCGCTCATGGCAACTCTACACGAGCTGATAATTCTATCGGCTAGTGACCATTCTATCCTGGATTCCTCGAGTCGAGAAAGACGCACCACGCTAGATATGGGGTACAGACTAGGGGGCGTTGCTGATTAATGGTCATCTTAATCCCAATAGGATGTATCCCGTGTCGGGCACACATACAGAGCATTGCAGACAACATCCCAATTATGAGAACACTTGTAATACTAACCTCCGAGCCAACCGCGAGTAATCGGTTACATATTACTAACATAGTTGCGAGGCAAACATTGTCGAAATATTGAACTCCCTGTCCCGTCAGGCTGACGCCATATGAGCCTGAGTAAAAATATATATTCTGGATAAAAAAAAGTTTCCAAAGATACAACTGAGGTTCATCTTGACATGTCCGTCTTACCCCCACTTCCCCTATGTTTTGCCACGGTTCAACAGTTTGAATCGTTTCTTCCAGGCTGAAAAATCGTCGAGGAATCTCACGTTGTTTCAATGTCCAATGCTATTAAATTTGAAGATCATTTGAAAATCTGCAAGAATTTTTGGTCGGGACGGCAACAGAACTTTTAGAACAATGGACAGCAAAAGGCAGGTTATTTTTAAGGATATTCGTCGCAGTTTTTTCGTGGAGCTATTCAAGTAAATGAGAAAAATATTCGATTTGGTGATCCGGCGCTCTAGATAGCGGCAATGTTAAATCCCAGAATCTTTTCCAATTTGACAAGTCATAACGTTATGATACAGGCGTTTCCACGATGGGAATATACCAGATATGGGGAATGAATTCCGTACCTAAAGATAAAATTACTCCGAAAGGAAATCACAGTTTCAGAAAAATTTGATGCCAAAAAAGAATTGACGGTTCGCTCGCATTTTCGTCGCTTCGATGACTTGTTTGTAACATTCTAGCTGTGCCTCACTTCTCGGCAACTGTCGAGAGATTTTTTCTGAGTATAATCAGAACAAAATAAGTTTCAGTATCGGCTCAGCAACGATACGATGAACGTTATTTTGAGATCAAAAGATTTGATTGAACATCGTGGCGGCAGCTCAAAAATTTTATTAAAGGATAGTATTCAATCTAGATTCAGAAAAACTATGTATGAACATCCCCTCTGGTACAGATTTAGATGTGGAAACACTGGTACGGGGCTCAACGTGTTAAGGAAGATTGACCCCTAATGGCGAAACAAAACTTTCGGACCTGATTTTTTTCAATGAAATCGGACTCATGTTTTCGTTTCATCTTTTTTCCAGCAATTGCTGTTACGTACTCACCCTTGTGGTATCCGGGTGATCTCCATCGATGTAATAAATCCGATAGCCCGGGTTCAAGTCATTGTATGGAGTTACCGATGGTCCGATGTACGCAATGCTGGTAGCTCTACCTAAAATTTAAGCATAAGAAATAAATCCTAGTTTCAATTCCCCCTTTTCTCGCAAACCCTACTCAGATCGTGCGGATCGTAGAACACTTCGAACTCGTCGAAGTGTGTATGTCCGAAGAACTGCGCCACGATTATACTCTCGTATCGGGACACAATCTTGTAGTAGTTTCTGCTCCACACCTTCAAACAGTCCGAGTGGCCCGGTGGAATGTGTCCGATCACGTGGACCTTTTCGTTCGCGAATTCCGCACTCTGCAGCTCGTAGATGAACCACTGCAGCTCGGTTGCCGGATCGGTTGAGTTCAGCAGCAGCCACCAGTTTTTGTTGTTGCAGTAGTTCATGTTGAGCGAGATTATTCGGTAACCGGGCCGCACAAGCACCGAATAGAAGGCCCCTCGGCGGACTGTGTGTGATACGCTAGCCGGAAGCCACCGGCGCCACTGGATGTCCAGCTCGTCGTACAGCCACGCGATCGAGCTGTCGACCTGTTGCACGTACGGTGGGGGGAAGCTATTGACCGGAGCGCTTTCGTGATTCCCTAGGGCTGGGAAAATGGGAATACCGGGGAACTTCTCGGACATTTGCTTGACCGTCTCTTTGAGCACCTTGAGGTTTTCCTCCTTGGTTTGATTCCAGACGTCGTGCGGCGGCAAATCACCGGTCCAGATGATGAAGTCGATATCGGAGTGCGTATCGGCGATGTGATTCAACATATGATCCACTGTGCGTTGCGGTGTGTCACACTTACGGTAGTCCCCCCATTTGCCTGCGGCACCGTTGGGTGTGGTTGGGCGACCATTGGTCAACCGACAGCACAACGGTTCGTTGCAGTCCGCATTGGATCCTTCGGCGTAGTACGGATCGAAGTGAGTGTCCGAAAGGTGAAGTACTTTGAAGACAGGAGCGGTTTCCTTCGGCAATGGTAACTCCTTAACTTCGGGTTTCACAACCGGTGGAAAATCAACTTCCCACTCGTGGTACGGATTGTAGATGTCTCCACAGGCGTCTCCTATGATGAAGCTACATATTTCCTCCGGACCGATGGTTACCCGCTTCAGGACGTAGATGACCTCTACCCCGAACAGCTGACTGACGCCTTCGCAAACCCGAGGTGACTGTATTTTAAGGTTCACACAGTACTGGTAGATGGTTTTGATGATTTCATCCTTACTCTTGCCGGTTCGGATGTAATGTTGGAGCAGTCCGGCGCCGGCTTTGCAAGCGGTACAGGAAACTTGCGACATTACGCTCGTCTCCAGCTCGAACGCAACCTGTTGCAGGTTGAAGTACTTGATGGTTTTCGTGAGCAGTGGGGGCAGGTGGGATTCCTCCTTGTTGAAGGAGAACAGCGTCCGAGCGGTGGCATTCTCTCTGATTTCCATCAACCGCTTCAGCAGTTTGTCGTCGTGATTGTCTGCGTCGATCATTTGGTAACTGGTGGGTGGCAACCGGTGGTCATTGTGTTGGTTTTCCAGCAGAGGATGGACGCTCCTGGGAACCGCCTGGATGTCCCAGGTGTCCTCTGGTTGTTGCCATTCGATTCGCGATTGTCGCTGGTTTTGGCCGGAGGCGCTGAAGACGAAGGGGTGGGCTGAAATGTGTGAGAAAAGCTGATGGTAGAAAGACTTCAGGGGTGTGATGTCGGTCGAACTTACACTGGGCCAGCCGTAGAAGCTCGATTAGGAACACTAGAACGATTGGAAAGTAGTACTGACTCATGTTGTACAATTAGCCGGGAACATGGGGAGTTGAGAGGAGGTAGACCTCGGGCTTTGTTGATAGTTGATCAAGGAACACGTAGCCGTCTGTAAGAAAAAATACACAAAACAGAAAAAAATGAGTATAGTGATGATGTTGGAGAGCGGCCATTCATGGACGACGAGCGCATGCTTGAAAGTGAAACCAACAAAACCTGATTGGTGGCCTCGGTACAGAAAAGGAAAAACTCGATGATGATCATTGGCCAGGAAGGAAGAGATCCGCCACTTCCATGCTGGGGCACATTGTGTAGGAAGCTAGCTTGTTCGAGCGAGAAGATTGGACGATACTTGGCAGACATGTGCGCCCTCCCATAACTGTCAAACGTGCGGGTAAACACTGACAAAGCGATTACACCGAGAAAGTGCCTCTGTTAGGCGCGCGAAGCTTGTAATTATTTCTTCGGAGGAGGAAAAGTGAGTTTTCCACTGAACCATTGGATATATATGACCTCGATGTGAAACCTGTATTCGCGATAACCGATTAATGACTCGCTCGCGTGAACCAACAGATGGAAAATGCCATTCATTCAGTAGGAAGTGAAAAGGGTAACATCGCGTCATGGCAATTTCCAGTGCCAGATCATAGCTGTTTGATCATATAACAGTTTTCTGCTCCATCAGTTTGCATAATACTACGAACCGTGTGTCGCAAACATGGTTGTTGTGTTATAAAGATACACTGATAGCATACAAAACTACCCTGACAAGGGCTGTTATTTATTGCATTTACTTTGGATTACTACTTCGTAGCTTGAAAAACAATACACTTGTCACCAGCGACCCCGTAAGTGGGGACAGGTGAATGAAATACTTTTAGTTGTAAGCCTTTGTTATTTTCCTTGTTTGATTCATCAACAACACTTGTTGTCTCCATGGGAATAAAGCCCGACTTGGTAGCGTCTCCAAGTGAATTTCTCACAAGTAAAATTTGCGCCATTGGAACACCACAAAGAAGCATAATGACCTACGCCATCGTTGTATCATTGTTTAGAATATTAATCTCGGACGAATGATTTCCTCTGCCTGCCTCCCATATTGACCTTTGTACATTGACTCCTCCCCGCGGACCGTTATTGCTTCATCGGGAACAATGTAGAATGGGAGACCGCGAGAAATATAGGTCAACGGAACCCACGTTATGTTTGCGGTTCATACATAAAAACCTGTTCCACACAATAAGATGATCAATAAGTGGGTCAGCCGCAAAAAGGGGGGCCTTCCTCAAAAGGGAGGACGTAGCAAAGGTGCGTAAATGGATACGCTAGTAACGGATGTTCGAGGCAGGTATGGACAGCGTGGATGAGCGGCGACACATTTCGCGGAAGAATTTTTCCCATATTTGATCAGGTAAGGTGCGCTCGTGTAGCTCGATGTTATCGAGTATCCACAAGCCTTTGATTATCTCATTAAGTTCTCTGTGGAAAGTAAAAACTGTATGCAGCATCGATTAGTCATACTTTTACCTCGCTTTTGTCTTCGCGCAGGTTTTTGTACCGTTTTGCTGTTGTTATTTTGAACACAACGACGCATCTTATGGATCTTATGTTTGTCTAGAGTGGCTTCGTAATTTTCATACGCGCCCCACGTTCACCACATTCGTGTTCCGCGAGTAATTCCATGTTATTGGTGGTCGTGGCGAAATGCTAGCGGCTTATTGAGCCAATCTGTCATGGCGATTCAAAAATAAATACACATCGGACAGTCAACCTTGAGATGGTACAATTTGTGAATTGACAATTTACTTATGCTTCGTAAGTTGATCGAGGGATCGAGCGACAGCAATCTGACTTGCATTCGACAACTTGTGCAATCGGGGGTATTACAAGATCATTGGTTCCCGGAATAAATCGCCACAGAAAACGACTGCAACAGAAACCACCGCTTATAAAATGTGTAGTAGGCTATAAATATTGTGGCGCGGTATTGTATTTCAAAACAAGAATTAACCGGGCAAACGTATCGCCCCAGGCAAACGTAACGCCCCGGGCAGACGTATACCGTCCGACGCTCGCTAGAGCTCGGTCGGACATTGCTAAAGGATCGTATCCTATGTTTCAAACTAACCGGGCAATCAGTGGATCCCAGGTTTGCGTGCGAGACACCGCCGCTTCCGACGGCGGGTCGGCGGTGGACTCGGATTGCGTCATCTTGGCGGCATGGGCCGCCTCGATTCCTTATCCTCGCCAAATGGGGACTTCGTCCCCATTACATTGTCCTCAGAATAAATTTCGAAAAACGAGAACAAGAGAATAAATTTATAATAGAAATGTGAGGCACATGATGTTTTTCCCGCGCCAAATATTTCTAGCCTACTACACTTTTTCTAAGCGGTTGTTTCTGTTGCAGTTGTTTACTGTGGCGATTTATTCCGGTCACCAAGATCATTATATAGGGGAAAACCTGTACCAAAGAAGTTTCATAAACGATCCGAACTAGCCGGTGTATGCAATGTGTTGATGTGAGTATGATTTGAACAGTTTTCGGACACCTTTTTGGTTTACTTAGTAACATGCGACGTTTAGTGCCTGAAATTTTATATCTGTTGGCAGTCGTCAGCAACACGTTTTGAAGCGATGCAAAAAAGAAAAAAAAATATTGATGATCTACAAGACATAACATTTTGAAAATCATGCACGTGAAGCTTAAGATAGTAACCCAACCAAAAGGAAAGTGTCATAAGCAAGTTTGAAATATTAGGCCTGGCCGGCGATGAAAAATAACATTATGATAATCATACACATGAAAGATTGTGGGGTAAGCCCGATCTAGGTATCAACATCTTCAGCAACGCTGAATGTTCATGGCTCGATGTTTCTACTGGGTGTAATTTACCATGAGGTGCTCAAATCGAAAGAAACCATCAAAATCGTTATTGACTATGAATGATGCACTTGAGTCGTGTATTGGAGGAAAAACTGCTCGGTCAAATGTTGCAAAGACGGTCAAAAGCTTCTCGGAAACGCTTGATAGGCAATTAAGTCCGATGCACTGTAAAGAGTGCTGCGATCAAAATTTGGCCAAACAAGAATGCATGTAAATTAAATAATTCCTTCATTTAGAAATCTTTTTTTTAAGTTCAAAAACAAAATTACAGAAAAATATTCAGCTAAGCTCCCTGTTGACCGAATCCGAATAGCCGGTTCTTTCGGTTAACTCCCGTCAACAAATTCTGCACAGTCATCTTGTCCACTTTATACGCCGCAGAACGTAAATTTACGTTAAACTTCTCGTTTCCAACAGTTTTTTTTTTGAGTATTCTTAAGGCCACTCCGCCTGTCGCAGCGCGATAATCAAATTAATTTGTTTCGATCGACTACACATGATCTGACTGAGCATCGTTAACATTCTTATAAAGATGCCAAAGAAATAATCGAATCTAGTCTCTAGTTCGAAAAAGGTGACTTTTTTCAAGGAATGCATCGTCGTTGAAAACCAGCGAGAACCTATTAAAGGTATCAATATCATATTCCATTTTCAATTATTTGAAATTAGCGCATCTCGGCTGTGATAACAGCTAGCATAGTAGGGCCAGAACTTCCTAGGATCTTCGTGTGATCGAATGAATGGTAAAATTATCTTCTGAAGACACATATCCTTGAAATGTTGTCCATTCATAGTTGCTTCATTGATGAAACTCTTTGTTTTTTCCACAACTATAAATGCCTTGCCAAATCATCAATATGCGAGTAAATAATACGAAGATAAATTCGAACTTACCAAATGTTCGTGTAAGTCAGGGAATCAGGGAAAACACACTGTTCTTCCGTTTTATTTTATTTTTTTTTTTTGACATAGAACTTCGTCTTTCATTAAGGGTGCCAAATCAGAAAACAGGTCAGGTTCACGCACGGCGATTTACATACCAAACTAGTCGGAAATTACCTAAGATTTGTTTTATATGCTATACATTATAATCCCATAGTCTGTATATGGTTTAAATTAATGAAAATTGGAAGCATTCCCATTTCCTCATACATTTGTTCTGTACTTTTGTCTGCTTTCCCGAACAGAGCTGTCAATAACGAGCAACTTATCGACGAGTAACGAAGGAGAAATCGTAAGATGTAATGTCTCCGTGAACAAAGGAAAAGAAGAAGAACGAAGGGGAATATTTGCCTAGAGTATAAACAGTGAATCTCGCAGAGGCAAACTTTTCATTCTTTGTGTGGACACCGACTGGACAACATCGTTGCTGGACGACGAGGGATCGAGTGCTTTTCTCAAGGCAATGAGAGTGGAGGTGTAGTACAGGAGTAGGATAAAGTTTTCCAAGGGCCTTTATCAAAGCTTGAGACGAATGAACTGAAGAAGTTTAAAGTATGTATAATACAAAATCTGACCTGACCTGACAAACTTTCATTCTTCGTGAGGAAATCGATTGGACAACATATTCTTGCTAGGCGAGCTGGACGGCGAGGGATGGAATGCTTTTCTCAAGGCAATAGGGGTGGAGGAGTAATATTATGGATAAAGTAAAGTTTGCCAAGGGCCTTTTTGAAGGTTACAGACGAATGAACTGAAGCAGTTCAAAGTATCAAGCAAGAAAGGAAGGCAAACTTTCAGTATCGTTCTGCATTCAAAGCAATGAATAAATATTTGTTGCCGTTTTGTAAAGGTGGGTTTTTTTTCTAATGAATAATTGCGTTCTACTAGTCAATTCCTTTCATTTGATGCCCATATTGATGAGGTTTTGGGAAAAAATATATTTATCGCCACTATCTTGGATTTGTAGTTTTCATAAAAAACTGTGTTCTACTAGTCAAGTCCTTTCGTTTGATACCCATATTGATGGAGTTCTAAGAAAATATGTGATCCGTAATTTTGTAGCGGCCGCAATCTTGGATTTTTAGGATCATGAAATACGCAGTTTTATAGTGACTGCAGAGATAAAGGTGTGTTCCAAATTTCAGATCAATCGGTCAACAGGAAGGGGGCAAAATTCCTATTAATGTGGGGCGCTACAGACAAACAAGTTACAAACATGTTACAGGGCAAGCTAAATAAAATCGTTTGATAAAACCGTTTAAAACACTAGTGTGTTTAGCAGTTCTTTGAATTCGATTCGAAAAATTTGAATATTTTTCTTCCTACTAATCATTATTTTTTGATCAAAGATGTGATTTTTCATTCAAACAGAAATATCTGTGTATGGAAGGTTAGCTTAGCTGTCATCCTTTGTGGAGAGAGTTTTCCTACCGTCATGCGAAACCAAATCACTGACAAAGTTCCAGATCATTTATTTTCTTGGTGAGCTGACGATAGCCTAGCTTGATGATTACCCACACAATTGTGTAGCTCAGAACGTTAATGCAATGGTGTCAGTTTGATGCAATAATTGCAATGCCAGAGACATCAGCGAGTGAGTAATTTCATCGCGTCCACAGCTCATCCGAAACGAAGACATGTGATGACTCAAAACAAGGAAGAACGAGCGATATAGGGTGTGTCACATCAAATTGCATCACGGAAAAAACGCTGTAGAAATTTAATTTTTAGTAATTATATCTTCAGCTTTCGCTTATAATCAGATAAGAGTGTATAGATCACGTTGGCCATGCTTCACTGTCAATTTTTCGTAAATTTGGAAAAATGTCGTTGAACGAAAAAGAGCGTCGTGAATTAATCCTGCGCACTCATTTCGAGAATCCGGAGTTGTCACATCGGGACATCGGTAAGATGCTGGGAATCGTCCAATCCACGGTCAGCAGAGTACTAAAACGATACTTCGAGAACCTAACCATCGACCGGAAGGTGAAGAACGGCAAAAATGGATGCTCCGTCAGTGAAAAAGATCACAAGCGCGTAGTTAAGCAGTTTAGACGTGATCCGAGAAGTTCGGTCCGGGATGTCGCCAATAAGCTGAATTTGTCAAGTTCATTCGTCCAGCGGACCAAGCAGCGGGAGAGCCTGCGTACATACAAGGTTCAGCAGGCTTCTAACCGCGACGAAAGGCAAAACATGGTGGGGAAGACGCGAGCCCGGAAGCTGTACACCGAAATGCTGACGAAGCCGCATTGCCTGGTAATGGACGACGAACCCTACGTCCAAGCGGACTTTCGTCAGCTGCCGGGCCTGTTGTTCTTCTCCGCAGAGGACAAATTCAGCGTTCCGGAGGAGATTCGCAAGCAGAAACTATCCAAGTTTGCCAAAAAGTACATGGTGTGGCAAGCGATCTGCTCTTGCGGAAAGCGGAGCGCCCCCTTCGTGATGACCGGCACGGTAAACGGGCAGGTTTACCTTAAGGAGTGCCTACAGAAGCGCTTACTACCACTATTGAAGCAGCACGAGGGCCCGACCATCTTCTGGCCGGATCTCGCTTCGTGCCACTATTCAAAGGACGTGTTGGAGTGGTACGAAGCCAACGGGGTCACCTTCGTGCCAAAGGAAATGAACCCGCCCAACGCGCCGAAGCTTCGCCCAATACAGAAATATTGGGCGATTATGAAGCAGGCCCTCCGGAAGAGCCCAAAAGTTGTCAAATCGGAGGCGGACTTCAAGAGAAAATGGATTTCTGTTCAAAAAAAACTACAACCTGACGTTGTACAGAACCTTATGGACGGGGTAAAGAGGAAGGTGCGAGCATACGGGCTTGGGCTCGAAGTATGAATAAAAGGAAAATGCCAAAAGTTGTTTAATAGTTTTTATTTTACTGTCTAAAATTTTCAAAAGGATCGGTCTACTGGGCGAATTTCTACAGCGTTTTTTCCATGATGCAATTTGATGTGACACACCCTTTATATTGTTTTTCAAAACCCCATCAATATGAGTATCAAAAGAGGGGGTTTGGCCAGTAGAACACAGTTATTTATGAATAAATGCAAATTTAAAATGGCCACCACCAGAAAAAGGCGATATAAATTTTTCTCAAGGCTCAGTTATTATGAGTATCAAATGAAAGGGCTTGAATAGTAAAACACAGTTATTTATGAAAAATACAAATCCAATATGACGGCCGCTACAAAATGGCGGACTACATATTTTCTCAAAACCCCATAATTATGAGTATCAAATGAAAGGGCATGAATAGTAGATCACATAACTTGAAAACTCCAAACCCAAGATGGCCTGAATCACAAAATAGCAAATTACAAAGTTTGTCAAAGTTTGAGTTTTTTGAAAACCGAAAAATCACCCAAGGGGGGAGTAAAGGAAATCAGGGTTTTTGGAGTTTTTTTTTATTTGAATGTCTTCAAATTGCATGAAACGTTGAGATCTGGTGTTATCTCGAAAAATCGACACTCTGGGACTTCATTTATTTATTTATTTATTTATTCATTTCGTCAAACAAATGTAGACTACACACTTATACATTAATGTTACAATGTTTTCTTAGGTTAAATATTATTTTTGCGGTACATGTTTCTTTTAGCTGTTTTTTATTCATTGTTGTGTCAATTATTTCGCAGTGCTGATTGTACATACGCAGCATGCGATTGATAGGGGCGTTATTTGCATAATTTGTTCTGGATGTTTTGGTTAGAAACAAATTTCGTGTTCTTAGTTGACGCCCAGGCACATAGAAATTTAGTTTTTCTAGTAATTCAGCTGACTGTACTCGTTGCGAAATTAGGTCATTAACAAAAGAAAGCATTGAAAATTGACGGCGTTCTTTTAGTATTTGGATGTTTATGAGCATGAAGCGTGCTTCATATGAAGGAAGTGGAAATGAGGTCCAGTTGAGTTTACGAAGTGCAAATAGAAGAAACTGTTTCTGGACTGACTCAATGCGTTCTTCATTTACGACCATATACGGGTTCCAAACGATGTTACAGTATTTCAGAATAGGCCTTACATATGTAATATATAAAAGCTTTATTGTGTATGGGTCCTGGAAGTTATGTGAGAAGCGTTTGAAAAACACACTATTCGCCTTATTTATTACAGAGTTGTAGTGTTCTATGAATGTGAGTTTACAGTCCAGGACGACGCCTAGATCTCTAACTATTTCACATTTTTCTACATTTTGATTTCCAAGACATATTACAATATTTGATACATGTTTTTTTCTGCTAAATGTTATAGAGTTGCATTTTTTCACATTCACAATACATGTATTTCGTTTAGAAATGCTTCGATGTCGTTTTCATTTCCAATTTCCGCGAAAAGCTTCATGTCGTCGGCATACACAAGTACATTGATACGCTTGAGAACGAAGGAGATGTCATTAACGTACAGAATGAAAAGAAGAGGACCAAGATGACAGCCTTGTGGGACTCCCGAAGTGACTTTTACTGGATTTGAAAGAGAATTTTGAAAATGAACAATTTGTTCACGGTTTGTTAGATAAAAATTGAGCCAGTTTAAGAGTCTTTGTTCCATTCCAATTTTCTGCAATTTGAAGAGTAGTAATGGAATGTCGATGCGTTCAAATGCTTTACTGAAGTAAGTGTAAAGAGCTTCTACGTGTTTGCCATTTTCCATTGCATTCAAAATAAAAGTTACAAAAGCCAACAGATTAGTTGCAGTTGAACGGCCTTTGAAGAAGCCATGTTGCATACACGTAATTCTATTCTTTACTTGTTGGAAGACTTTTTCGTTGACTATTGCTTCGAATAGTTTAGGAATACAAGGGATAATGGCAATTCCACGATAATTACGTACGTCAGATTTAGCGCCTGGTTTAAAGATAGGTACCAAAAAAGATTGTTTCCATTTTTCTGGGAATATTCCAGTTTGTAGTGACATATTAAAAATGCAATGTAAGGGAAGGGTCAGTTCCTCAGCCAGGTTCTTTAGGAATATAGGTGCTATTCCGTCAGGTCCTGGTCCTTTTGTTCCGTCTAATTTTTGTAGTGCATGGCATATTTCCTGTTGTGAAAGATAGTTCACCGATATGTTATTTGGATATATAAAAATGAAAAGTAGTTCCGATCGCGACTTTTTTCGGAAAATGTGTTTTATACTTCCTGAAAGAAATTTTCAAAGAGATTACAAATTTCGTTCGAGATTTTGTTTTAGATTTTGTGAGGCGTAGCACTTAAGGCTTTTGTTATATTGAAACAGATTAATGAAGGAAGGGGTGTGATAACTTCTAACTGCTATTTGCCTTATTATTTTCTAGCTTTTAGTACATTGCTATGTTTAATCACAATGGAACCGTTTAGCTTAAAAAGGTTTTTTTAAATTATTTTATATAAAATCATATTTTATTTTGCAAATATTGTGTATCATCAAAACACCTGTGAATGTTTCATATTGATACGTTTAGCCGTTTTTCTAACCGTTTGATCAATGTTTGGAGTAAATTACAGGAGCACTTCTTCGCAAATTGTACCAGAAATATACAGGGTTTTCCATTTCGGGCTTCCGAAAGTATACAGCCCTGCGCTGACAACCGTTTGACATAGCTGTCAACCAAAGCGTCATATCGTTAGTTGAATGTCTGCCATTTTACAATATGGATCGTTTTAGCATCGCACAACGTGTTAATTTTTTTAAATCATACTATAAAAATGATGAAAAACCGGCAAATGTTTTTCGAGCATTACGGACGGATTTTGGTCGTCATGGACGGCCTACAGAGCACACAATCGCTAATGTAGTGCGTGAATTTGAACAAACTGGATCCGTAGCGGATATTGAGAAACCTGTGCATCATCGTAATGTGCGTTCGGCCGAAAATATTGCTGCTGTTGCTGCCAGTGTGGAGGATGACCCGAATGTTTCGATTCCACGGCGTGCTCAGCAATTGGGCTTGTAAAACACATAATTGTGGCGAATTTTGCATTTGGACTTGCACCTACATCCATATAAAGTCCAACTGGTACAAAAATTAGAGCGTGGTGATCATGGAATGCGTCGGGCATACGTCGATTGGGTGAACGAACAACAGTAGCAAAATGCTGAATTTTCGCATCAAATTTTCTTCAGCGATGAGGCACATTTCGAGCTCGGTGGCTATGTGAACACCCAAAATTTCCGTATATGGGGCTCAGAAAATCCACGTGATTGTTGAGAGGTCATTGCATCCGCCAAAAGTCACTGTTTGGTGCGCATTATGGTCTGGTGGAGTCATCGGGCCGTATTTCTTTGAAAATGAGGACGGCGAGACGGTAACTTCGAATGGTGAGCGCTATGGCCGCATGTCACCGTTTTTTTTTGCCACAAATTGAAGATATGGATACGGATGACATGTGGTTTCAGCAGGACGGCGCCACGTGCCACACAACACGACCGAACATGGCCATATTGCGAACGAAATTTGAGGAACGCATAATTTCGCGTCTTGGTGATGCCAATTGGCCGTCCAGATCATGCGATTTGAACCCGCTAGACTTTTTTTTGTGGGGTTATGCGAAAGACCGTGTCTATGCCAACTCTCCGCGAACTCTGGAACATTTGAAAGACAACATTCGTGAAGTTATGACTGAGATACCGCCCCATATGTGCCGAAAAGTCATCGAAAATTACCTGTTCCGGATCAAGGTGTGCGAGGAAGCCCTAGGTGGACATTTGAATGATGTTGTATTTCACACATAATGGCATAAACCAAACTTTAATTTGAAATAAAAGTTTCATCGAAATTCGAAATCTAAGTGTGTTTTATTTCAATTTACTTTCGGAATTTAAAATTGGAAAACCCTGTAGAATGCTATGCGTACTCTCAGAAAGAATTATTCATTCGCTTTGCGTCTTGTGGCTATGTTAAGAATTAATTGGAAAAGGAGAAAAAGTAGCAGAAATTAATGGATAATGCTTTCTACATATTATATGTTCTTTGAAGGTACCACAAATCAAACTAATACAAAACGCTATTTGTTTTCGACTGACTCTATCTAACTCTGATAGATCGATGTCGGAATATAATTCCACACGCCGAAAACAGTTACCGGATAAATTGCGCGATAACTAAACGTGTCAAATGTTCCAAATTGCATCACGTTACGAGTTGCGGGTGGTACCGTTATTGTTTCTGTCAATAATGAGAGATCGTGTTTTCGCGTAGCATCAATTAGACCCGTTGTTTGGAATGAAGCGCAAATTAAATTGCCGTTTGTCGGCACAACTTGGCGACCAGCTTGAGCTGTTCGAGAGACGTTGTTTTGATCAATTGCTCAAGCAGCGACCTTTGCTTCACTATTATAATTGAGACCACACTGGGTGACAATTGAGAGTGTGTATTGTGGGAAGGTTTTCATGGACAATTTTTTTTGCAACGATATTTTACTCAAAACGTTAGAACGTAATTGCAACGGATCCGAATATGGTGGCGTAAATAATTGATTTATTAGACTTCGCAAATTGAATGCTGACCACAATTCAGTTACGAGGTGATAATCAAAAGTAGTTACGCTTTTTTGGTTGACGAAGTGTTAGTGTGTATGTTTGTTGATTTGGTTCCACTCTCCGAACTATCTCTTCTATGATAAAAAATAGAAGGAGTTTTTTAATGACATTGAGTCCATTCGAGGCACTGAACACCGTTTCTTAAAGTGAGCTAGAACACGCATTTGAATTTATAATCGATACAAAAAGTCTACTGAAGTCGGGGGAAACATTTCGGCACAACGTCTCCACCGGAAAATGCATCCTTCACATATAAAGACAAGCGTCGTTACAGACATAAAGACAAGCGTCGACAGCGAATAGTTAATGTTGAAAATATAGTTTTTGAAAATAATTCTACATTGTCAATCGATGGGATTGTACAACACCAAACCTTTCTTCACTGATCGAATACAATGAACATGTTGTACAAACATAGGCTGAATTGAATGCTCTGGTCATTTAGGTATTCGATTGATCTCGTGATTGACCATTCTCATTTCATTTAATCATCCATCGGTGACGTTCGATCAACCTCAATAAGTTTATTCAATTGATGATGAGTGAGTCACACTGATTGGTACGAACGTGAATTGTTCGCGAATGGGATTATTTTTATCGGACAGCGAACAGCTCAACCTTTTCAGTTCGTTTGCAATAATTGGCCAATGACCGTGAGTCGACACTTGAAAATGAGTTCCAACTTCCGCAGTCAAAATTAAATCCAACCGGTTCAGGATAGACACATGTTTTTGCAGATGTCAACGATTGCATTTTTTACATACGAATCGTTCCCATTTGCTATAGTTTCGCATTATTGCCTGTGGAATGTTTTTCTTATAAACATGAAATGACAATGATGTTACTGTAATCTCATTCTCTTTGGATTGGTAATATTGATAAATATTGATTTACTATCTGCCAGGGACGAAATTATCTTTCCCTGGAAAAAGTGATACCTTATCTTTTTATCTCCAAACTTTCAGGAATTTTACAAAAGTTGAGTGTCATGGTTCATGGTTCATGGTTCAACAAAAACCGAAAATCTTTTTTTACACACATTTACATTTGGAAGTATTTTTCTATTTTTTTAAAGAAAATTTCAAAGTGTTATTCTAAATTATAAAATTGCCAACAGAATTGATACAACTTCATCATTTTCTTAAATATTGATAGTCAAACAAACATAAAAGGATAATTTTCCATTCTTTCAAAGATGTATTCGTTGTAATTAACACTAGGTTTACGGACGTTTCTTATATACCTATCTCTACGAACACGCGTCATTTTGACGCAACACAAATATACAACCATTCCATGCCAAACCAATACAGTGTTTCTCAGAATTTCGTGAAAAGTGATAGTTTTGTCTCTAATCGCAAAATATTAGACACGTATTTTTTATTTTATTTTTTCGTTAGGGTGACCCTTTCGATTCCGAAAAATAATTTTTTTTCCAAATATTTTTTTTTTCAAAAATTCATAACTTTTGAACAACTGGACCGATTTAGGTGATCGAGAAATAAAATTAAAGTCAGTTACTTAGTCATTTTTTGAAAAAATACTACTTTTGAAAACTGAATTTTGTTCTGATCATTGATCATATTAGATTTTTATAGTTTACATGGTCTCGGGACCAAGGGCGCAATATTTAAAAAAATATTTTTTCCTGAAAGCTGAGGTTTTTTTACATAACAGATCGGAAGCCATTGAGCCATTTTTAGTTTTTAAGTTATGACTTTCCAAAGTTAACATGTTTTCCGTCTTCGTTCAATATTCTAATGCGATTAGACTAGATTTATGCGACCAGAATCCATTTTTTTCGCAAGTGTAAAATTTTTTCAAAGTACACTAACTCATTGACTTCAATTCAATATGTATATCGATTTAGTAACTCAAAGTATAGGATTTATTGTTGAAAGAGGAAAAATGATTATCCGGACCATCGGTTAACTTTGAAAAATCATAATTAAAAACCGAAAAAGAACACGTCTTTGATTTTCGGACATGTTATGTGAAAAATCCTCAAGAATCTTTTCATGAAAAAATCCTTTCAAAATAAATATAACGTCCTTGGTCCCGAGAGTAAACTATAAAAAAAACTAATAAAATCAATAATTACGAAAAATAAATTTTAATTTTTTGAATGTTTGGTATGTTTTCAAAAAGCTAATTGGCTTTAATTTGGTATATCGATCATCTGAATCCAGTCCGGTAGTTCAAAAGTTATGAATTTTGGAAAAAAGTCATTCTTGGAAAAATTGTAAAAAATTGATTTTCGAAATGGTCACCCTAACGAAAAAATTAAAAAAAAATCTTTGCAATAAGAAACAAAATGACCACTTTTCACGAAATTCTGAGGATCACTATATCAGTTTGGCATGGAATAGCTGTATAACAAAAATTTCAATTTCAAAGCAATTTCATTCTATACTATAAGAAAAAAATGAAAACATGTAGACTTAGGGTTCATTTGAGATAACTTTATCGGATAACCGAGATAGTCGGTACAGTTCTATATATAATTCATATATTATTGGTGTATGCATGTTTACACAAAATTTTGTCTACACTACGATTGCGTCAAATTGACGCATATTCGTAGAGATAGATTTCGATATTTCAACATTTTTGACTAGACTGGTAGACATTCGTTTAGCCGCACCCTATTTTTCCTCAATATTTTTAATAATATGTCACTTTTTTGTACAGTTTTGCTCATGAAAGACGATTATTGTTTATTTTCATCGAATTCATTCTAAAAAAAAGTATAAATTCACTTTTTGTTTTCTAAGTAATTTAAATATGTGGAATCAGGGTGGACATTCGTTTAGCCGCATCCTAAAAATTCAATAAAAGAAAATTTGTGCGGCAAATTTCGAGTCCAATCGGTAGCTAATATTTAGTATGTCCATCTCCATTTCGGATCACTTTGAAAACTCGATTTGGCATCGAGTCAGACAGCTTTTAAAGTGTTGCCATATTGATTATAGCCCAACACTCCTGAATTACTGACTTGAGACTGGAAATGTTGTCAAATTGTCATCCGTTTGCATAGACCATCTCGGCCAAGATTCTCCTTAGATTCTCTATGGGATTGCAATCGACTGCCAGAAGGTCATTCAAGAAGCGGAATGTCCTTCTCGGCAAATCATGCCTTCGATTGCTTTGGAAACGTGGATCTATGCATAATCCTGCTGAAAAAATGACATCCTCGGTAGCGTTATTCTCAATATGGCCGATCAAAACGTCCTCCAGTAATTTTGAGATCCTTTTCGGAGTTTTCACCCGAAAATGAAACAAATGAGAAGTTTGCTGTGATAAGAAACGGCTCCCCACACTGTCAAACTTCCGCCCCCAAAGTTTCGCTTAGATCTCACGACATGCCGTTGACTCAAATTGTACCAATAGTAACTGTAACAGTCCGGACCATCCAAATTGATCTTTTTTCGCCGGAAAATACAAAATTTCTCCATTCTAGTTTCCATTTCATGTAATGCCGGGCGAAAATGAGATGGTTCTGCTTATGGGTGGCGGTCAGTTTCGTCTTCCCTTGAGGTTTCTTCCACATGATGTTTGGTGACTCATTCAAGATGCGCGCAATATGCCTCTTCGTTACTGAAGAACCGCTTCTGCCTTAATGTATGAGCAGGACATCGTTTCCTGGTTGCTTCGTGTCTTATTCGACCTTTAAGACGCAAAGTAATTTTGGGGTTCCCATTTGTCTGGCACTATTTAAAGAAATTTCGTACCACTTTCTCAGATAGACCAATTTTCGTTACGATCGAGCGATTAGAAAACTTTTGTTCACTGAATATCTTTATTGGTTTCCGCCCCTCTTCCGCCAATAGAATACCTTTCGCCATTCATTTAAATTATACGTAAATCACTAATCTGACCAACTTCTTACGTTGCACATCTAATATTTATCTTGTAAATTGAACATTCCCTAGTAAACACAGATGAAGGCTTGGTGATTATGCGAAAACTCGATTTTTATGCCCTGCGGCTAAACGTATGTCTCGGGAAAAAACGACGTTTGAATGTTTATATACACCGATGCCGCCTTGTGTGTGTGTGTGTGTGTGATTGTGACGCACGCCCTTTCAATAAAAGTTGCTTAAACATACTATCACTACAGCAAATGAGTATCCCGATAAAAAGAACATTCCTAGTTGTTTTATAAGTGTTTCAAGTTTTTTTTCAAGTGCGGCTAAACGAATGTCTATCACTGTATATTTACCTCGGTCGATGGATAAATGTCATTACAAGAAATGAAATAAAAATGCTACTATTTTTTGTAATTTTCCTTATTAAATTCGAAATGCGTCAAAATGACGCGTCCCGTAAACCTAGTGTTAAGAAATTTCAATTATCACAATTTTCCGATTGAACGATTCGTTTGACCCCACACAGCACCATCATTGAGCGCAATCTTCAAATTTGGTAGTGTAAAAACACGAAAAGCAGATCAAACGATAAAACTGCATCCACAAAAGTTCAACGTTCGTAGCAACGGCACTTCTTGTGTAAACTTGCATGGCGAGACACGAGATGGGTGCAAGTTCGTAAAAGTTCAGTTCAGTCTGCCATCTACACGCTTCCTTGACTAGTCAATTGATTTATGTTTTCTCCCTTCCGGATTCCAGAGGCTCTCGATTCTCGGTTTTGTGGTGTTTTATCGCCGGCGGCATCTTTCCTTTTTTTTCCTTCGAGTAGTTCATCAACACGCTGCACGCGTTCTCGCCCTCTGTAATAAAAGTGTCGCCTGCCGATACGGAATCGACGTTCGAAATTAGTTTTGTGACGATTCTGCGAACATGATTGATTTTTATTCTTGTGCATGAATGGTGACTCATATTCATCTTTCTTGCCGCTCATTCTCTTCTGGTTCAGTACAGACTGTTTCATACTGTCAACCCAAAGTTCCTTAACCTCGGCACGAATGGTCTGTGTTTTTTTTGCTTCTGTTCCACAGCGGACTACCGGTTTTGCGAGGGAGGTGACACGTGGTCACACCGCCAACCACTTGCACGTTGCCAGGGTAGATGGTCACTTAAAAGGGAAAGTTGAACTGAATATAATAGAGCGCTATGAGCGCTTTGGCTGAGATTGGATTACCGCGACGTGCCGTAAGTCGTTTTGACCCAAATTTATTGGTTTTTCGATTGTGGTGAGAGAATACTATGGCGGAATACAACAATGTTATTATGCATAACTAACGAGGAACGGCAAAGTGCTGACCTCCGTTAACTTTATTGTTAGTCTCTTGAGTGGAAAACAAGAGAAATCTTAGGAAGAGGCTGCAGCTGGCAATACCTTGATCTTTCGAAGCGGTAACGGCGTCTGATGATATCGTTTGTTTTAATTCACTATCAACAGCTTTCCAAAACCGAAAAAAGAGGATTTGCATATCAGTCCTATTATCCAACCATTGGTTATGCAAGAAGATTTTCGTATCAATAATGTTCGAGAGTATTTTTAAGAAAGGGAGAAGAACTTTAAACGATTGTGTTGCTTTCGAAGTATTTTGCGGCAACTCTTCTTGAAGAAGGTTAGTAACCTTTCAGAATTTATGAAACCTATGTGGATTTGAAGATATTAGCTATCTTGGCATTTTTAATTACTCTTTTCTTTCTGAGAAGGATGGAATTTGTAAATCAATATAAATTTAACATAGCAACTTCTACAAAAAAAAAAGCCGTTCGAGTAAGTTAAAGTCTGACTATTTATGAAAAAACTGCATTTTGGAAACTTAAATTCGATTGGTATTTTCCGCATTTGCAAACAGTGAGTCTCCAGAAAAACTGTTGATTAAGAACTCTAATCACAGTTAGAGAAAAGCTAAGATTCAGAGGTAATGAAGATATCGTCTATCAGCAGTTGGTAAACACTGATTGTTGCCTCAAGAAGTTGAAGTACTGGAAATTGGCGACATGAATAATTGCTCATGATACTCAAATTTGGAATTATACTCAATACAGTGTTAACAATGCACTAAAGTTAACCAATTGGATTGAGGTGCTTCAAAATCACTCTATAAATCAGCGCCATTTCATCTTCGGGCGGGGTGGCAATCGATCTTCTTGTTCTGTAAAACTTCAACAAACGAGAAACTACCAATTTGTGTATGTCAAATGCTTCACTAATTTATTGGAAATGAACGGAACTACTGTAAACATTACATGGTATAGTTATGTTTGTGAATCTCACCGTCTGTATAATGGTTGAACAATGAAAAACAAAACTAAATTCTGAGAAAAAAATATTAGTTAATGAAATGTTCAAGTCACAAGAATATTACGCAGCATTATTTGCTGATATTTCAAACTATTGTCCGCTACTGTACATACATTTGAAGTTTATTATAAAAAAGACGGCATATTATAAAACGTGAGTTTTATTGTGACATCAGAAGTGTTGACCAATGATCAACACAAGCAGTTCAGTTGTTCAGGGCAAAATTCATAGAATTCGAAAAACAGAGCCTAGATTTTTCTAAAATATTTGAAGATACATTTGCATTCTTGAATAAATTCGGTTTCATTTTGATACCAGTTGACTATAAATACATGGAAATACGTAATATTAGGTCATTTACCCTTTTGTCAGGCCGTGAAAATTAGGAAAGCTATCGACTCAAACATCAGAGAACATGATCCTTAAATGAGGAAGAACACATATTTACCTTTGATAAAAAATTAACTATCGAAAGAGTTCAAAAAATTGATGGCAATATATTTGCCTCTGAGCGTTAACCTCAAAAACACTGGTGTTGCCACCAACAAAAAAAATTCTCGCCGCACTTTGAATATTATTTTAACATTTTGCTTAACCGAATACTTCTAAAAATATCTAGCAATATTCCAATTTTTGATGGCTGCTAAAATTTACGATTACGAGGGTGACACGACCGCATTGTTAAAGCAGGACTACGAACTTATTGTATTATATTCGCCTCCAGTTCAATTGTCATTTTCGATATTAACCTGGGAAGGAACGAAATTTTACGATTAATTTTTCGGTGGAATTTTTTACGTGATTTTGTTGTAAATTTATCGTAGCCTTAAAGAACAGAATTTTCATATTAGGTCTCAGACTCAGCATATGGCATTTGCTGATCGCTGTCTAGAGTGAAACGAAAAGTCACTGTCACTGTCAGTCACTGAGTATTTTTTTTTTTTTTTCTCCATTATAGTGACTTTCAGCAAATTTCGGCTGGTTCGTCACTTTTACTTCCATTTTTGGAAGAATGTCGGGAGTGAGAATTGAACTCGTGATCTCTGCGTGAGAGGTATGGATGTTACCACTACGCCAGATCGCCTCCACAGTCACTGAGTAAAATAATGTCTACCTATCGCCTGATGCAACGTTACAAGCTTCATACCTTTGTTTATTCTCTGGAAGCTTCAAACTTCAAAGTTCGAATACGTGACATGTGCGGAACCGGCCCCGTATGTGCTGAAACAAGCTTCAAATGCATCCTTTTCAGAAAAAAACATCTATCTTTTAGCGATGTTTTGTTAGAGTTATCAAAGTTGCTCGAACTCGATACAGTATGGTTCAAAGCCTAAGTAAAATTCTCAGCCAAGACAAATCTAAAGAAACCAATTTGAAACCAATTTGATTGAAAAGGCTTCTCTCAAGATCGATAGTTAAGAGTTCAGTTTAATTTTTTCAAATTGGCAAACCAACCAAACGCGTACTTTATAACAAACCCTTATTTTTTTATTTTTTTCACTGAGCTACGCGAGCGATTGGCAATTTTCAAATTAACTCTCAGCTTAAACCGTCGACTGATCGCTGCTTAGAGTGTCACTCCGTTAGATGCAAAGTGACATGTTACATCATTATCGCTACATTACTCGCTCTTTTACAGCACAGCTGAGAGCGCACAAATTACTTATGACATTCGACAAATCAGAACGCGAGTTTTTCATTTAGATAATGCTCGACATTTAACAGCTGCTCAAAAGTTAGTTTCAAAGAACGTATAATTCTTTATTGTGATAGGTGGGTAGAAATAATGCATATCATTTGGTGCATATATCTCTGCGACCTATCGTGAAATGGTGGTGCTTAAATTATTTTTTCTCTTCTCTTTCATTGTCCGTAGAACGAACGCTGCAATTGATTCGTGTATCACGTATATGTCAAAGCATTTAGGAGGGCAACTGAAATTGAGAAAAAAAATTATGCAATTCTCTCACAAAAAATAACGCTCTCTTGTTGGCATTTAACGCCTTAATTCTGACATGCAACGACATAAAACAAAATTGCACTGCTGCTTTGAAATATCCTCGATTCCTTTAATTCTTGTATCAAACTGTGTGTGTGATATCAGCATTAGGAATAATGTTGGCCGCTCGCTGGCTGGATGGATACTATGATTTCAAATCGCGGATGACTTGTTTATACCAAATATGTTCAAAACACACAGAAACGAATGCATCAGTTGCCTATTAGTGACTAGTGTATATACGTTTATTAAATAGAATAAGTTATTTTATTGTTTTAGGAAGGTTTTCAACTTTGCAACTCATTCGCCTCTAAATAGAATAAGGGATTGCGCTATGAAATATGTTTGCTGCTCCTCTCCTGATTTGAGAGTTGAGTTCACATGTGTTTCGTTGCATCTATGGTTTCAATTCTTAGCAGCAATTACGATTCGACTGTCATCCAGCTAGCATCCAGCTAGCAACCAGCCGGCAGTGATGGCATCCATCTTCATCATCAAAATATTCCCGGTATATTATAAGATTAAGGATAATGTCTCAATGAAACAAACCAAGAGAAGAGAAAGAAAAAAGAAGAAGAAAAAGAAGAACCAAAAGGAAGTAAGAAGGTGCAGTGCCACGTTTCTCTGGTTATGTCCACAACATTACCCACCCGTCGTTTTTGTTAGAATACTGGCTCAATTTTCTAAAGTTTAACGAGAAGTATTGCAAGAGAAATCACGGAAACAAAGTTAATAATTTTTAAAAGTTTACAAAATTTCAGTACTTTACGAAATTGTGGCAGTGACTGCAATCATGGCTTCAGCGACATCATTTGATTACTGTTGTCCATGCTGTAAATGCTATTATTCAACATAATTTCGGCGTAGAACTCTATGTCTTTCATGTCTGTAGTGCAAGCTTAAAATTTCGAAAACGAAAGCGTTATGTTTGGAGTGCTAGGTGGTGGTATTGTAATCACTATGTTCGGAAGGAAAAAATGACTACGAGTGCCGTTTGTTATTTATTGAATCAAAAACTTGTGTAAAGAATAATTAAAGAACCCTATTTGAATTCCTGGTTCATTTTCATTTTGATCCCTTTTATAGATACTCAAGCTTATATATGATAGTAGTTAGTGGATAAAGAGCGATCCAAGAGAATACACGTCTTTTATTTATTCGTTACGCTAAATCTATCCTATCGAGGTTACACTTGTTTTAATAGCTCGAAATCAGCTTTGAGAGCAAACTATTGAAATCACAAAAATCTATAAATAAGGATACCTGCTTCAAAGTCGGTCATGATTGGTAAGCGGTAAACATGTTGTTGGCCCTATATAAATATTGTACTCCTCCTGACTAACCTTAGTTTCTATTTTGATACCGTTTTGAATGTTCCACCTTAGAATGCTTTCTCAGAACAAGCATTAAGAAAGCATCGTGCAGAGCCTGCAATGACGCGCAGAAGCAAAGCAGATACATAGAACATTACATAGGACGTACCGCGTCGGTTTTCATATCCTTAAGTGGAGAGTGTTTTTTGTATGATTGAGTCACATGTAAACATTTTTGATTTAAATGCGTTGCCGAAAGCAGATACTGGTGATGGTGGAACAAATATACAATCGCCTGTGGCTGCAGTCCAGAAGTAGAGATGTAGATTGGAAATAAGGATACAAATCTCATGTATTGTTCTCGCGGGGGCAAGAAACTTCTACAAAATCGCACAAAACATGTTTTAGGAGTGTGTTCGGGCTCATGAAGATGATTTCAGTTAAAAAGATCTCAAATCATTCGTCTCTAGCCTTGAGGAAGGGCAATTTGGAAAACTATACAAAACTCTCGGCCTTGAGAAAGGCCGTTTGACAAGCGGCCTGGTCGCTTGTTGGATGACTGATGAGAATCGAGAATGACTTTTTTTTCGAACGATCATTAAATTTTCGTGAATCCGAGCGTTGGTTCCGGATTAAAAGTGGCGTCAAAGTGCAGCTCATTTGATGCTGATAAGAGCCGTGTTTTTTGATGGAGAACTAAGGGTGAACATTTGTTCCGCAGCGCTTGCTGTCGTCGCCACCACCACCAACCGATTCGGTTCGGTGTTGAGTTACTGTTCTGCGACAGATGTTGTATAGCACGATTTGAAGATTATTTCAATTCGCGATGACGACGGCACGGTGTAAATATATGGATACGACATTAGTTTGTATGAGGCAAACTATTCTCTATCAGATAAGTCACCCTGAAGGCAGTTTTAAATTGCTAAAATTTGTATGAAATTTTTTTCTTGGTGTAATTCAATTACTTGAAGTACGTTGTCCTGACCCTAACTTAAACTCTTTTTCTATAAATTTTCGGATATTTTCACCGAAACTTACCATTATAATATAAAATTTTCTTTCGACACAATTTTTGTATGACATTTTTTCACCACTTGCAGGTTAAAGTGATTATAATTTACATAGAGTACTAATTTGATTTGGGAAAAATAATGTTCATTCATAATTTTTACTTTAAAAGTGTGTTCATTCCTTCTGTAAACTCATCTTATCATGCTCACTCCTGATTCATAATACGAAGCTCAATGCCGTCAACGCGAATGCAATGTATGAAATTGAGATACTCCCAATTCACTATTTCTAGATAATTCTTGACATATCCTTGAGCATGATGTCTGGCGTTGTCATGCTGTAAAATCATCATGTAGTGTCCATGCTTATATTTCAGGTCGCTTTGTTCGAATGCATTTATCGATAGCAGTCGGCACCCTTCACTCTGATGTTATGAACTACCCGAAAATGGAAATATTAAAAAATTGAAAATCTCGGACGGGGTCCCCCTTTAAATTTTTACTGATAGGAAAAATAGATATCTTTACCACATGTACCAGTAATTCGAGTACTGAATCATAGAATTATTAAATCACCCTATTCTTATTTGTTATCAATATTGAGTAATAATGCTGTCGCTAGTATTTCCCGGTGTTACAATACCGTATACAGCAATTAAAATCAAATATATCGTTACTTTGCTTGAAGTACAGTGCTTTTTGTTAACACGATAATTAAAGAAGCAGCCAGTTAAAACGATCAAACGGCATGATTCCCAAATATTTGTTCTTCTTCATTGAAAATCACAAACCGTTATATCAACTTTCAATCAACGCTAAACAAATTCTGAAATAAGCTTCTTATGAACCAATCATATGCAATTATCATTCACTTCTTCTTTTTGTTAATCGCATTAATAAACGAGTTCGGATAATAAATTTCCCTTAAATTACGGTACTCACGCTCCTCTTCATTTGGGTGATCATGAAAAACAATATAATTTGCGCTAGTTCAATGTCAATAAAATAGTTGACCCAAAAACGCGGTGAGATGAAACGTTACGGGTCGACGCTGCAAGCGAAAGTTTCATTATCTTTTTTTCCGACAATTTTCGTTTTTAGAAAATGGGCCAATATCGCGAATGTCGTACCAAACAACAATCAAACAGATGACATTTCTACTTTCGTGCATTTGACCCTGCCGATGGCAACATACCAGCCAGCCAGTAGTGATTCCACAAAACATGAACACATTTTGCACGCGCGCATACACTTCGGAACTGACGTATCCAGTTCCCGTTCCAACGAGGCGTGAAATGTACGGAAAGTATACGATTACGCTACTCCGGAGGTCAATTGGAGCGATTGGAGAGATGACGATGTGTAATTTGTTGTGTTTACAATGTGCAATGCGCAATGCGCGTTCGATGACGCCGCTTCGCTAGGGTAACCGGTCGGACTGTTGTGTCCGCATGTATTGTAACTGGTATGCCGGATTTCCGCAAAACTGTTTTGATGAAAAACTTCTTGCGTGGTTGGAAGTAAATAACGCACCTTCATATGCGATGCCGATCATTCCATTCACCTTATTTAACACGCCACTGGTTGTGGCAGTGGTACACATTCTCCTCCGTTCATCCAATTTAGGAAAGACTCAAGCCGCGATGGTATCTATAACACACATCTCTAGAGAAAGGTTTGAATATAAATGTATACAGATTTCAATAATTTCCAAACAAATTTCAAATGTAAATCAGTCACGTGATTGAGATGTAACATCAAATAGATGGGTGAAAACTACGGATACAAGCAAACCTTTTCTCTTTGGTATTATCATAATTTAAGTCTACATAAAAGGAAGCAGATCCGCGGCTTCGGTTTCGCCCATTTGCATTCGCCGTCAAAACAAATATACAAAAAGCAGACTAATGTTTCCGGAAATGTCACATGGAACATCGCACTTTTCAAGCTTCGCTTCTACCACACATCAACATTTCGTTTTCGACGAACGAAACGAAACAATACAAGTCGTTTGTCCGAGCAACTCCAGCGGAACTAACGAATTCAACCAAGGACGTGTTGTAAAAGGCACTGACTGACAAATTACTGCCGAACCAACTTGTGGAACATAATAGCAATGTCATTCCATTTTTAGATACATCACGATGGGTACAACATCTGTGAGGTTTTTGACATTGTACTGGATTTGAGAAATTACCTTGGGGAAAGAGCGAGTGAGGAGCTAATCGATTATCTGAAGAAATGAATATATCGCCCCATCTGTAAACTGACCAGACGTCCCGCGTTACGCGAGACAGTCCCGCATTTCAACAAAATGTCCCGCGTAGGGTTACGTCCCGCGAAACGTCCCGCATTTGGTCCCGCGATATCAATATATTTCAGTATTAAAATTTGATCATGTTGATTGTGTAATTGTGTAAAAAAAAAGTCCATACGACGTCAATGGGGATCGAACCAAGGCCGGCTGGAATGCGAAGTTACTTTACACGACCACGTTATCCATATAGCTACCTGCGCTATTATAAAGGAGCGTGGTAATATTACAGCTCATCATAAAATGAAGTTGAAAGGTGTTTTCCAAGCCGATAAGGAAGAACATGAACGAGAATATATCTTTCTCTGTCTGGGCCGTGTATTTGGCAAACTATACGAAAAGCTTTCATTTAAATGTGTCTTCTGTTTCGCTCCCTCATATTGGCTCTAGCATATATATTATACAAATGATATATATGTATTGGGGAGTAAAACATTTTATGTTATCTTTCAGCTCATTGAATGTAATAAATCGGGATGTCAGAAAATGTGCTAAAAATTAACTTTGGGTATAGGGGGCAGGGCGCGGCATAGTAATAGTCAACTGAGGATAGTTGGCCGACTAACCGACTGACTAAATCCATAGTCAGTCAGTAAATGACTTTTGGCTCTTCACGCAGTTTCTCCGCCAAAACGACTGAACAGTCAGTCGGACGTTTAGTCGCTATCTCCCTCTACCGACTCGACTATATCATTCCTTTCTTCCCAGTCAAATTGTCCTCATTGCATTTTGGAGTGACTTCCCCCAAAACGAATTCGTTCCTCTCTCTCTCTCTCTCTCTCTCTCTCTCTCTCTCTCTATCTCTCTCTCTCTCTCTCTCTCTCTTTCTCCCATACACGTTTGCATGCATCGATGTTTGAGTTCATCGTGGTTTGACAAACGCTACAGGTGAGTTAGATTTTTTTGTAGCGTACACGAAAACTACTCACACGTGTAAAATAGCCTGCAGTGTGTGTGCGCTATTTTGCACGCCTAATACTAACTAATACTAATGCGAGGACCTTTATAGCATACTTGATAAATGTTTAAATTCGTTGGTTTGAGTTCACTTCTTCTTCTTCTTCTTCAATGGCACTAACGTTCCTAGAGGAACTTCGCCGTCTCAACGTAGTATTACTTGCGTCATTTTTATTAGTACTTAGTTGAGATTTCTATGCCAAATAACACGCCTTGAATGCATTCTCAGTGGCAAGCTCTAGAGTACGCGTGATCACAGTGCAAGTCGGAGGAAATTTCTTTGACGAAAAATTCCCCCGACCAGAACGGGAATCGAACCCGAACACCCGGCATGTTAGTTATGACGCTAACCACTCAGCCAAGGGTTTGAGTTCACGGTGGGTAGAAAAACGAAACCATCCATTGATGGGGTAACTACTTTTTTGCATCAGGAATCAAGTTTTCGTTCCTCTTTATATGGACGTGCGTACGCGTGTACAAAATTAGTATCGGGGGGAAATGGAAATGTGGATTGAAGTCAGTTGAATGAAGAGGCATATTTGTATTCATTTGTCGAGTCAGTTAATATAACCACTGACTGGACTAGTTCACCAGTCATCCTCGCTAGTCAACGCTAGTCAATTCATTTTCTAGTCGTCATTTTTTTGTTGGCGGTGACTGCCGAAGCAGCTCTAGTCGAATCGAAGCTACTTGGAGTAGAGTCGGTCCTCATTTTTCACCTTCGAAGATTTCGGGCCCTGGTAGGGAGTGTAGGCACCGTCCAGTAGGCAGGAGGGGGTGTTCTGTGTTTTTTTATGGGTGGAGAAGAGTGGGTGTTATAGACGAACAATTTTTGGGAGGAAGGAGACTGACAATATAAGATATCCGAAAATGGGCTCGGAAACTACTGAACCGATCAACATGAAAATTGGTATGTAGGGGCTTTTGGTTCCGGGGAAGGTTTTCGTGATAGTTTGAGACCCCTCCCTCCCTCTCTAAGTGGGGGCTGCCATACAAATGAAACACAAATTTCTGCATTGCTCGGAACATAGTCAAGCAAACGAAACCAAAGTTGGCATGTGAAGGTTTTAGGGTGCAATAAATGTCTCTATGGTAGTAAGACACTCCTCCTCCCTCTCTAAGGGGGGAGGGGGGGTCTGCCATACAAATGAAACACAAATTTCTGCATTACTCGGAAACTAATCAAGTAAATGGAGCCAAATTTGGCATGTGAAGGTTTTAGGGGGCACGAAATGATTCTATGGTGAATAGACACTCCTCCCCTCTCGCTAAGGGGTAGCTGCCATACAAATAAAACACAAACTTCTGCATAACTCGAGAAATAATCAAGCAAATTGAGCCAAATTTGGGATGTGAGGGTTTTTGGGTACGAGAAATGTTTCTATGATGGTATGACACCCCTGCTTCCTCTGGAATGTAGAGGAGGTCCCATAAAAATAATACACATATTTCAACCAAACATATTCCAACCAAACATGACAATTGAAAATTTTCGGAAAACTCTGAAAAAAATGGAAAAGTTCCAAAAATTCAATTCGCATATATTCTATAATTACATATTGACAAGCGTTATTAGTCCATTTGTTGTTTGCGCTAACGAAATTGATCTTCTTTGATGTGATAAAACACACTCCTATATCGTCTTTCATCTATATACATAAATTAAAATGGATCGCCGAATGTGTTGATAAGAGTAAAACTCTAGAAAGGAATTGTCCGATTTAGGGCTGTCTTTATTCTATCATATTTTTTGTATCAAACATTTATGTAACGGAGAAACATGTTATTTGCAATTGGTTGAAAAATCTTGAACGAGAATTGTGTCTGAAAATAATCTGATTTTATAATAACGAGTTTTGGTAGAAGTACTAGGAATGTTATAGTAAAAGGTAATTTTAAAGGGTAGATTAAAAGATCAATCAATGAATATTTCTGCGATTGAACCCATTAACGTGCGCTTAATAAGAAAACGTGGATATGACAACAAAAAATTTATTTTGGGCGCGACGAAGTTTGCCGGGTCAGCTAGTATTGATATAAATCATTTCAAACACTCAAGTTCCCACAGAAATTATTTTTATGTACGTAATCTATACTCGCGGTATATAATTAATTTTTTGACATATAAAACTGGTGCAGACTAAGACGCATCAATCCTGATACTGACTGTTTAAATCCGTGGCTACGTTCTTGAGTTAAATCGTGAGGAACGGACACCAAATCATTTTTATTTATATCGATCAAACTTATAAATACATAGTTACCTTCACTTGATTTATTTGAAACTCATTGTTGAAAAAATAATAATATTGATTTGAAGTTCATTGTGAAAACATAAACATAAACGAAACATAACCGTTATTGAATTGAATGTATGCTAACAATAAAAACATTTTTCATTTGAAATTTATTTTGAATTATGTTAAGCAATTGTTTATTTTTATTCCTCATCTTGGATTTCGGTTCTGAGAATTCCGACGCATTGCCTCGGAGCGCTGTTGCTTCGTTGCGCTGTTGTGGGGCTCGAAAAGACAGACGGTGGTTCCACATGAAGCTAGAAGCCCAATCTCTTCCTGCTTCCTGCTCAATTGTTGAATTCATGCTGGAGGTTGTTGGCTTCCGAAAAATCGAACGCCATGGGCCGTAAATCTTTGAGAGTCATACCGAAGAAAACTTTGTCCAGTGGCCTGCAGATCCTCAGACTGCTCACTCTTAAATACCTATCTGGAACGCACTAGGTGCTCGCTGACACGTTCCAGCAGGAGTAGAAATGTCAATAAAAGAAGATTCAAATCATAAATCACTTTCCGATATGAGCCTCTTCTTCAGAGTTGATTCAAAAATACCGAGGTCTGCCGCCATTTGCGCCATTTGCGCCAAAAGCTCTTGAAGTTTTTCACAAAAACGAATACGCACTATCATCTACTATAGAATGAAGGTTCCCTTGCCATTGTAGTTTCGAACTTTCCAGTTATTTTAGGTAAGTAAATCGTCATCTTCAAAACTGAAAAAATAGATCAAAACATCGCAAAACTCTTTTTACCCCTCATACATTACCTTTTTGCCACCTTCATGAAATGTATCTTTTTTTATATGTGTGAGCTGCTGGTGTAATAATGTATCAAACGACTACACTGTTGTCGTAATTTTATGCTCGTTTGCTTAAAAAAAGGGCAATGCGCACCTTTGCCCCACATTACTCTACATGTCGTCAAATTATTTTGAAATTATTGAGAAATCGATTTCTAAACATATGTTAAATAAAAAGTGGTATACAATACTTCGACCCATTGTCACCCCCTCTAAGGGGTGAGATTGGGTCAATTTTCATTCAATCGTAGTTTAGTAAAAAAATAATATTATTCAACAATTCCTTGAACACTTACGAGTATTCAACATTAGAGAACATTTCTACGTAATCAGAATTGTGTTTTACTCTAATTTACGATAGTTATTCAACAAAAAGTTCGGAAACTACCTTTTTTGACCTATTTTCACCCCCATCGACGGTACATGAAATTGAATTGAATCACTTGAAAACCACTCAATATATCGCTGATTTCTCGTTTGTTTGGGAACTCCCTAAGTCCACCAACATTGAAGCATTATATTTCGAGCTCAACCTTGATATTGTGTTTTGGGTCTAATAATCGAACCTCATACCAACAAATTTGAGAACCAGGTCAGTTTTTTTGCCTAAGGTGAATTCATGTACAAAATTATACAAGTTTACATTACCCAGGGCCAATTCCAGGTGTCGAGTAAGCGTGATAGCTGAGGTGGACAACACTTTTTTTCTTTTGTAAGAGACGCGATGACTTGTTTAATCTATTGTGGGGACTCGATTCTTTAGTGGCGAAGATTACCTATCAAGAATTTTGTTCCTCGTCTGAAACATAAAAATTTAAAAAGCGTCTTAAACTCGTCTTCGCGACGCAAATGGAACAATATGGATCATTGGTTGCATACAATTATCCCTAAAGTATCGACAAATTGGATATAGTTGGGACTATATTTGTCTTATCTGTAAAAAATATCTGCGAATGATGGCTCAACTATTCGAATCACTTAAGATGCCAGGAAGGCAATCTGACTTACCGATTAGATGCATCCTAGCTTGTTGTGGCCCTGAACCTCATGTTCTTGCTTTATCTGTTTCTGTAGTTCTTTAACTGATATCAGTGTTTGATTCTATCCTCAAAACCTCATCATCTAACCAAACAACCTTCCTTGCTCCATCATAGTCTTAACACTTCACTACCAAAGCTGGTTAAATGACCCTTTATGAATAGTTCGTGAACAATGACTTGATTTATATAGTGTTGTTGAGAAATGTGGCATACCACCTTTCTCCTGTATATTTCGAAATTTTTGGACAACAATTATTAATGCGACATTTTGGGACAACAATTATAAATTGCAATAATGATATTGCAATTTTTGACACGAGAAATAGCACTGTAGCATGGAATGGTTACTGTTAGCTCGCGTCAGCAATACAATTAATTCAAATCATTCACTATTCATTCACAAATACAACAAAATATATAAAGCGATAGCAAAAATGTGTAATGCAATGGTTTTGTATCAAAACCACACACACAAATCTATCTGATATCATATGAATGTTTGCGCGGGTCAAATGACCCGTTGTGGTAGTTAGGGCGGATTACATATATATCTCAGTAAATAAAATTACAAGAGAGGATTAAACACTGAAAAATACATTCGTTGTATGTTTCGTATACATTCGTTGCATGTTTTTTTCTTTTTTTTCTGTATTATAGTGATTTTTTGGCTGGTTCGTCACTTTTGCTTCCATTTTTGGAAGAATATCGGGAGTGAGAATTGAACTCGTGATCTTGAGCGTGAGAGGTATGGATGTTACCACTACGCCAGATCGCCTCCTCGTTGTATGTTTTAAGAAAAGTAGTGTAGGCAAATGCTGTTGTGACAATGTAATTTGCAAGTAAATTCTGACAAAAAGTTTAAAATGGGTCAAATGGGACCCCTCGCGGTAGGTTTAGTGTTAGATATTTGCGATTGTCGCCAATACGCAAAACGTAAAGCTGACGTAACTTTATGCACATATGCTAATCGCTTCAATTACCTCGTTGTTGAGGCAACCATGCTCGTTCCTCATAGTCCAGAAAGACATTAAATATGTACCACCGATGAAAAGGCATAAAATCGTTTCGCGACTTCGTAACTGAAAGTTTGCAATTGAAAAGAAACTCGCAACGACTCGTCACCACCAAAGGTATTGTGTGTTGTCCATTCCCGTCTTCCTTCTCGAACCCCTCAAACACTTGCCGGATCGTGAAGTAAGCTTGCGAAGTGAGCCAAACAAAACGTAGGTATGTCTACACTGTTCCGAATTACATCACCGATGACTACCGGTAGAGGCGACGGTCCACGGGTTTCGTTTTGTCCAGTTTGTAGGACGCAACATTCCCGTACAAGGAGGATTGAGAGCTCCACACATGGCACCAGCCTGCCACACCTGAGCTTGTGTCCCATTTGCACCCATCTCCTATGCAGTGGCTGAATGTAGACGAATTACGACGCCACCACAGTCAGTGTGTGAAGGTAGAATACACATCCATCAAATTGGCATGCGATTTTCGAGCAAAACAAATCCATGGCGGTCGGTAAGTTAATTCACGCCTCCAAATATCATGCGCGCGGAATTGGCGAGCCACTCGCGTCGTCACGCTCACATCCCTGATCGGCCGAGCGGTATCGATTCGCCCGGCAAAGCACGCGTGAAGTGAAAGTAAATACGAGTACCTACTATACAACAACACCGCGGCCACCACCGCCACCGCCGCCATCGCGGAATAGCCCAACGGCTTTGGTCCATACCTTCGATCAGGCCATTTCTCTTTCGTTCCATTGATAGCGAACGGTAGATGGTAAATTGTGGGCGAAGTGTACACAAATTTCCACGCGCGCCTGCAGTCTGGGGCCTGGGGCAGCAGCACCGGAGCATCGGCAACAATTTCTTATGGTTTGATTTTTATTTATTTTTTGGCATTAAGCTGACTCAGCAGGAATCGTGTTTGCCAAAGATGACAGCTGGGATTGGGGTTGTGGCAACCTGATGCGGATGTTGGTCATTATTTTTAGAGTTACTCACATAATTCGGAGAGTAGCCGCATGGCGGCCGATACTTCCGGGAACCGTTGCGTTATGATGCTGTGGCTAAACGGTACTTCGGAGATTTGGAAGGCAGTCCCGCAGCCGTTTTTATATGTTTTTTTTTGCTTCTTCTTCAAACTGTCTATGACGCCAGACACCTGTGTGTGTTGTCTGGTCGTCATTATCGCATAGCCCCCAATTGGACCCCGGTGGCCTAGGATTGATCTCGTGAAATTCCACATGCCACCAAATATTAAATGGTATGGTGGCGCCTGGCTGGTAAAAGTTTATTGCGCGCCTTTTTTTCCTTCTCGTGCGTTTTATTTTCGCTTGTTGAGCTTGGGGCAGATAATTTATCCACGAGCAGGTTTTCGAGCTCGTTATAGGTTCCTCCATTATCAGATTTCTTATATAAACACGCATCGGTTTTTTTGGGTGCGAAGTAGTTTTTCAGGTCATCCGTGCGAAAAAAAACGATAGAGTCGTAATTGTTGGCTAATGTGAACAATTATTTTGGATTATGAAAATTTTGAAATGATTTCCGTTTGTGATCCAATGTAGTTGAGTTGAAGTTTCTCGTTCAACGTTTTATGGGGTTATGTTTTGTTGTAAATATGGAAATTATATATAAATTTGAATTGCTCGTTTTCTCGATTTTTTTATAATCCGTTTGCAAATTCCAGGATAAGTCGAACTTCGCTTTCTGAAGTTAGTGCCTTCTTTTAAGTCCATTTATTAGCAATGCTCAACGATAATAGATTTACGGAGCCGACAATTTTTTGTTTGATGATTTACAATGGTACTCAAATATCACAACTATGCACACAAAAACTGGAAAATTAAATGTATGAAAAGACAACATACTGAATTAACAATTCAAAAATTGGATAACTGTCAGCGCGTGAAAATTCTGGGAACATAAAATTGATATGAAGTCAAATGTTAAGGGCAGGGACAGTTACTTAAAAAATCAATTATTTCGAACTTATTCAAGTATTATTATGGTGGATGAGTGCTCCCGTGGCCGAGTGGATTATCATGCCAGGGGTTCGGGTTCGATTTCCGTTCTGGCCGGGGGATTTGATCTTGGGGAATAGAAAAAAGTCGCATGAGGCTAGATCTGGCGAGTACGGGACATGTTCGAGCACTGGAATGCCCTTATCGGCTAAAAATTGCTTCACCGACAGCGCGTTATGGGCAGGTCCCCCACCCCTCTAGGGCGCCCTCCAGGCGCGCAGTGTCGTTGTTTAATAGCCATACCCCGTATACACGTGGGAACATATCATACATCATGTAGATGCTTCCGTAGACATCTAGTACACGTTCCGATGTAGAACCTAGCGAGTCCACGGGAAGAAGGATTAAATCTACAACTATCGCTATGTTGAAATCCATAGCACTTAATTAAAAATCAAATAAAATTGGTTCGCATGAACCGATTTTCAGTAGATTACCTAACAAACTGTATATAATACTAGGCAAAAAATGGCAGTAAATAAGCTGTACGTAAAATGAACTGGGTAGGACTGTCAGCAAGTTTCGGAAACATGATTTTCATTATGTTTTCGCGACATTAAAGTTTTTAATGTTACATTCAATTCGTTCGTTTGGAAGTTCCTTGACATTTCACTACTTTATCGAACATCAGTGTGGTACATATCAGGGTTATACAGATGAAGAAGTGTGTGAATGAGGTCGCTACATTTCCATATCTACTTACTATCTCGTGATATGGATATTTATGTTCACATTTGTTTGGACACCGTTTCCACGCGAAAACGTTACCTTCAGTTATTTTTTATTAACTAAAACAGTCATTTTTTGAAGTTACCGCGGAATATGATGGGTCAGTGTGCAGTGAACATTTGAGGAAAAGATTTTCGATATTTCGATTTTTCATAATTTTAGCTATACAAGATGATATTTTTAAGGCTAACAGTGTCGAACTGTGTGATGTTGAGAATAGTCTGCAATAGAACAACATTTCAATGCAAATTGTACTGCTCCCGAAAATCTCTTTACCGTCATACAAATGTCACTCATTGAAAAACAAACAGCAAATTAGAGCAAATTACAGAGCAAAAAACTGTTTTTTTCAGGGTGACCCTAATGTAACTTAGCACAAAACCACTGAATCGGTTGTATTGAAAGATAGCTATATTTTTTTATTCAAAGTTGCTTAAATTAACTGGACCTACAACGTTGTCGAAATATCTATAAAGATAAGAAATTTAGATTTTTTATTTTACCTAACATTTTTGTCACCCCATTTTTGACAACACGAAAATGAGCCCTCCATCATATGTAACAACCAGTGTTGTCACACGTACAGATTTATCTGGAAAGATACAGATTTTTTCGTTATTTTTGGTACAAATTCTGTACGGAATTTTATCAAAAAGTACAGATTGGTACAAAATTTTTCCGCGTGTGAAAGTATGTTGTATGAATGTATGTTGGAGTATGTTTTGCCTCAGATGAACAGATTGAATCGTTTGTTACAGACCTGAATTTATGATGCTGCATGAAGAGCTGAATTTTTTTTTTATCATTTTCACTAATATCTGCGAGGAATCTTATGTTGGTAATGTCCAATGCTATTAACACGTTCAGCCCCGCGTCGGTCCTTGGGGACTGACACTGAATTTTCCGTCTTTTTCGGGCCGATCTCACCGGACCGACAGTAGACTTTTCGTTCGGAGAGTGTCGGCATTGGGAACGGCAACAACAAAGTTACAAAATGATATTTAGAAAACTCCCCTATCAATTCGCTGGAACCGACACGGGCCAGACGAAAAGTTCATTGTCGGTCCCCTATTTCGGTCGGGGCTTAACGTGTTAAATTTGATGATCATTTGAAAAGCGGCAAGATTTTTTTGGTAGGAATGGCAGAGCTGAGGAAATCTTAAATTCCAGAAACTGTTCCAATTTAATAAGCATAGCCATTTTCAGGGTTCTACGATGGAAATATTCAAGATATGGAGAATGAATTCCGTACCCTAAAGATAAAATTACTCCGTAAGGACATCACAGTTTCAGAAAACGAGCATGTGCAGGAATGGTGGACAAAAATTTGATGCCTAAAAAGAATTGACGTTTCGCTCGCATTTTCGGCGCTTCGATGCCTTGTTTGTAACGTTACCACTATACCTCACTCCTCGATTACTGTCGAGCGATTTTTTTCTGATTATAATCAGAACAAAAATTAGCTTCGAAATCGCCTCGGCAAAGATACGATGAACGCTATTTTGAGATCAGAAGTTTTGATTGAACATCGTGGCGGCAGCTCGAAAATTTTAATAAATGATAGTATGCAATCTGGATTCAGAAAAAAACTATGTTTGAGTATCATCAAACATACGAATGACTTGCAAATGTAAATGTAGTATTTGTAGTAAATTTTTAGCCCCTCTGGTACAGATAAAATTGTGGCAACACTGGTAACAACATTGTCCAGAAAGTTTTTTGTCTAGAGAGCAATTGTTTGCGCTTAGAAAATTTCCATTCAAATTTATTCTCTGGACCATCGTGCATTGTATGGACTTGTGAAAATGCAATAAATAATTGAATAATTTAAAAACTAAACGTGTTTACATTTAGTCCCGCTACTTATGACGCACCCGTTAATAAGTTTCACAATAATCAATAGATAATTTCTCTTAAAGGAATGCTGCTGACAAAATGTGTCCGAAATTAAAAGCAAAAATGTCCGGAATTCAAATTATGATTAAAAGAAAACGTCCGGATTAAAATCACGACACAATGAAGAAATTTTCTAATTTTGAACAAATATAACATGATTTTGTGGAATTCTGTGATTCATAAATTTCATCAATGTCCGGATTTCGATGTATTACTGGTAGAAATATGGTAGAGCAATTCCAAGCCAAATCAGCCGACCGCTGACTCGGCCCTCCTTGGTTTTTTTTAAACTTGGTACTTATGATGGAAACTACGGCGATCGAAACTACTTTACCAATTTGAATTACGACTGATTTTTCAAAGGGCGTATTCAAAATCATTGGTCTTTCTTTAAAAAAAATCGTAACTCAAAATCCAGATGTATAATTAAAATATGATGTTTTATAAAGTTGTTGAGAAATCAATGAAAGTAACATTTGAAGTGCACTGTTAAAAAATTTTATTCGAAAATAAAATTTTGACACTAAACCTACCATCATTTTATATATACCGATTTCTACCGCTGGCGGTCAAATAATCGCTTTTCGAATATTCGTTATGTTTCCTTTAATTGATTATGAATAATACAGAATTTTGCATAGACAATAAAACACAAAATAATTATCATGTAATAACAAATATTTCTGTTTTTCGGGCTTTAGAGAAATAATTGCCATTACAATTATTACAGATGCAAGGTTTACCCCTTAAACATTTTCCATAACATATTTTTTTGCATGTAGGACATATGTTTATTGTTTTTTTTTTGCAACATCCAATTTGATTTTTTTCGTCTCTCTGAAATTGTGCTTGATTCGTGATTCTTGATTCTGAAATTTACTTCACACTTTTCATTTCTTGATGTCCTGAAAAACCTGGTATTCTGTGGCAAGTTCCGCGGTATGTTTTCTCCGGTTGTTTGCTTGTATAAAATCCAAGCATTTATATCAGCCAAATCCAAAATGTTGAAAAAAAGGATGGACAGGTCAACTTTAAAATTTTTATGTTGTGCTAATTGGTCAGTCATCTTCACACCATATTTGGTGTTGCTATAATATGCAATAGTTTGGGAACAATAAATTCACTAAGAGGTGTTGATGATAGTCATCTTTTCCCAAAACGGAAATCCATTTACTGAGAGACAGACTCTCAACGTCTGAATGACCATTATTTTACTTCGAGGTTTACTAGAAGTCAACGCTCTGTATCCAGTATAGAATTCACTTCACATAAGCACATAGAGAGATCCTAAATAAAATCGTAAGATATTGTCTGTGCAAACTCAAATTGAGTAGGAAGTGTGGATTTCAATTCAATAGACTTTATAAAAAATAATAAAGGGTGTGTCACATCAAATTGCATCACTGAAAAAACGCTGTAGAAATTTAATTTTTAGGAATTATATCTTCAGCTTTCGCTTATAATCAGATAAGAGTGTATAGATCACGTTGGCCATGCTTCACTGTCAATTTTTCGTAAATTTGGAAAAATGTCGTCAAACGAAAAAGAGCGTCGTGAATTAATCCTGTGCACTCATTTCGAGAATCCGGAGTTGTCACATCGGGACATCGGTAAGATGCTGGGAATCGTCCAATCCACGGTCAGCAGAGTACTAATACGATACTTCGAGAACCTAACCATCGACCGGAAGGTGAAGAACGGCAAAAATGGATGCTCCGTCAGTGAAAAAGATCACAAGCGCGTAGTTAAGCAGTTTCGACGTGATCCGAGAAGTTTGGTTCGGGATGTCGCCAATAAGCCGAATTTGTCAAGTTCATTCGTCCAGCGGACCAAGCAGCGGGAGAGCCTGCGTACATACAAGGTTCAGAAGGCTCCTAACCGCGACGAAAGGCAAAACATGGTGGGGAAGACGCGAGCCCGGAAGCTGTACACCGAAATGCTGACGAAGCCGCATTGCCTGGTAATGGACGACGAAACCTACGTCAAAGCGGACTTTCGTCAGCTGCCGGGCCTGTTGTTCTTCTCCGCAGAGGACAAATTCAGCGTTCCGGAGGAGATTCGCAAGCAGAAACTATCCAAGTTTGCCAAAAAGTACATGGTGTGGCAAGCGATCTGCTCTTGCGGAAAGCGGAGCGTCCCCTTCGTGATGACCGGCACGGTAAACGGGCAGGTTTACCTTAAGGAGTGCCTACAGAAGCGCTTACTACCACTATTGAAGCAGCACGAGGGCCCGACCATCTTCTGGCCGGATCTCGCTTCGTGCCACTATCCAAAGGACGTGTTGGAGTGGTACGAAGCCAACGGGGTCACCTTCGTGCCAAAGGAAATGAACCCGCCCAACGCGCCGGAGCTTCGCCCAATAGAGAAATATTGGGCGATTATGAAGCAGGCCCTCAGGAAGAACCCAAAAGTTGTCAAATCGGAGGCGGACTTCAAGAGAAAATGGATTTCTGTTCAAAAAAAACTACAACCTGACGTTGTACCGAACCTTATGGACGGGGTAAAGAGGAAGGTGCGAGCATACGGGCCGGGGAAGCCGGGGAAGGGAGTAAAAAGTGCCCCCAAACCAAATCACCAGCTGTATGGCAAATATTTTATAGGATATTAAATAAGAAATTTTGGCGGTGTATTTGAACCTCTATGTGGTTTGACGTAGGATCTATAGTGAAAAACGTACTTTTTCGTTTATTTCACGCCATCCTCAAAAGATTCGAGATAAAAATTTGAAAAAAATACTGAATGTGCATCTTACTACGGTGTATCAAGAAAAAATATAAAAAAAAAATTTCATCTAAAATTTTAGTACTAAAAAAAATATTGAAATTTTAATTTTTTTTTTGGGATTTAGAGATTCAGTACTACTCTAATTCATATTTAAATGTGTTTTTACGGCTTTTCTACATATGTGTGATTTTTTTCAGATTTTTTTCAGTGTTGCGCGGTACCCAAAAACATTTTTTTTTATATATTTCCAAATAATCTGGCTATGTAAGGGAGTAAAAAGTCCCCCAAACCAAATCACCAGCTGTATGGAAAATATTGTTTAGGGTACTAAATAAAACATTTTGGCAATAGTAGCATATATTTGAGTCCTTATATGGTACACCATATGATCTATGGTGAAAAAGGCACCTTTTCGTTTTTTTCACGTCATTCTCAATAGCTTTGAGACAACAATATGAAAAAAAACTGAAAAAATAAAGTACATACTTAGGTGTATCGATCAATATTTTCAAACAATTTTTTCATCAGAAAATTTAACACTAAAAAAATTTTAAAAATAAATTTTTATCTTTATTTTAAATTATTTTTTTTTTATTTTGACATTCAGTACTACTCTAGTATGTATTCAAATTTCTTCCTACGTCTATTTTAGGTATATGTGATTATTTCCCGAATGTTTAGAGTGTTTTTCGCGGTACAAAAAAAGTATATATATTTTCGAAATTTTGAAAAAAATATTACTCTGAGGCCCAATTTTACTCTTATTTTTATTTAAATGCGTTCGTATGTGTTGTTTTTTTCCACATGTAGCGTAATTTTTTCTTGAATTTAAAGAGGGTTGCGCGAAAAAAAATGTTTTTTTTGCATTTTTAATTTATTTTGAATTTAGAGACCCATTAATGCTCTAATATTTTTTGAATTTTGTTTTTCATATGTCTAAATTTTGTCGGTATATTTAGAGCATTGCGCTGTACAACTTTTTTTCTCGTATCTTAAAATATATGAGATTATCTTTACATTGGATTTAGAAGGTGTACCAAATTCATCAGTATGATAGAGCTTTGTGAGAAAAAAATAAAGTCCTTGTGGAAAGATCATTCGGATTAATGAAAAGAACACCTCAAAAAATCCGATTTGCTTTTTTTTAATATTTTAATCTTACAATTGAAAACACGAATACAATAAAATAATCGATTTCCAAAAAAAAAAAAAAATGCAGACGATGAAGAAAATTATTTTTGTGCGCTGCAATGCTATTGAAAATTCAGGAAAAATTACGCCACATGTAAAACAAAGACACGTACGAACGCATTTAAATAAAAATTTGAGCAGATGTGAGTCTCAAAGTTATATTTTTTTTCAAAATTTCGAAATGCCACAAAATCTATAACATTTTTTTGTACTGTGTATTTATTTATTTTTATTATTAGATGAGAAAATAGTTTGAAGATATTTATCAATCTAGAAAAGCCGTAGGAGCACATTTAAAGATGAATTAGAGTAGTATTGAATCTCTAAATCCCAACTTTTTTTTTTTTTCAAAACTTCAATATTTTTTTTAGTATAAAATTTTTGATTAATTTTTTTCTGTATTTTTTCTTGATACACCGTAGTAAGATGCACATTCAGTATTTTTTCAAATTTTTATCTCGGATCTGTTGAGGATGGCGTGAAATAAACGGAAAAGTACGTTTTTCACTATAGATCCTACGTCAAACCACATAGGGGTTCAAATAAACCGCCAAAATTTCTTATTTAATATTCTTTACAATATTTGCCATACAGCTAGTAATTTGGTTTGGGGGCACTTTTTACTCCCTTACCCGGCCAGGCCCTTTACCACTTTTTACCAGTGGTCATTTGGTAGGTATTAATATTGTGTTAATATTAAAAACTTTTATATCTGAAAACACGCTATTCGCTTATGCTGTAACGAATGAATGGAACGGAACTGCCGTTAAAGGGCACGTAAACATCAGTCTGGATGAAAATCATATTGATAAGACATTGTTATTGGCAACGGTTATGCGTGAAACCAACAGTGCTCTTTAAGACAGCGTCTGGTGTGGGCATGATGAAACATATCAAATATCGCGATGAAAATCTGCAGTTTAAAATCTTATAATACCCCCGGAAGAAAAGAAGTTTAATGGGCCTTTGATGTTTTATACCTTCGAATATGAATTCCAATAATTGTGATATTGTTTCACGCATTCTTGAAGCAGTAAAGAGAAGGAAAAGTTGTCGGAAGCAATTTAGGATGCGAATGTAATATGAATATAAAAAACACATTATCATATGGATGTTTATCACTGACTGGACGGGAAGAGTATACAAATTAATATCCGTGTATCATCGATGTGACATCAAAGAATGCTTCTGACTACATTAAATACAACTATCTTTTTGTATGCAATTCCAACACTTGAATGAAATAAGAGTCACAGTCCATCACTGCACGGCAGATGTTGGGAAGTCAATTTAACATGTCAATCACGCCAGCTAGACGCGAGACGCGAGACGCGAATGGCATAACACAAACAATAGCACTTTGTCTCCTCCGCCAGAAGGAAATTGATCCACACAGTTCTATTCCAGCATCAATCTGGTGCAATTACGGCTGATTGATTTGTACATTCGAGCCATACATAGTATGGCAGTGTTATCTGATAAATTATATCAAGTTGTTGTGGAAAGAAACCGAAGAAAACAATGTGGGCAGTTAGACCCCCACTCGAAAAAAAACTCACTGCGATGTCTAGTCTGGAGGTTTATTGGGAGCTGCATTTATCAAAATGAAGTACTTTCACCTTCGTATTCACAATATCCACTCTCTCACCACACACAATCACAACACTTCGAAGGACGGCCTCTTCGAACCATAATGACGACGTCTCGGTGGTTGCGCGGTTTCGACTGATTAGCATTCAGCAGACGACACACGGTGGACACATTCAACTTTGTAGGTCGTATAGTAGCCGAACACTTTTGATTTTGTTGTACCAAGCCGCTCGCGATCATTATTTATCATGTCCTGTCGTAGTTTATGAAACGAAAATAGATATATTTGGTATAAGTTTCCCTTCATTTGTTCAACTCTGCCCAACCGCTGTTCACTGGAAGCTCGCTTCGATCGAGTCGAAGTGAGAGGAGAAACTATTTTTCCCTGTTGTTAACTGCTTGCCTGCAGACACTGTTGCTATCTTTCACCGAACTCTCAAACTTCAATAAGCTCGTTTAGTTATTCAACTCTCTACATGGAATTGAGTTTTGCGTACCTCACTTACTATCAAAACACTGTTTTTGTATTTATATACGAATATTTTTAGCGATTTTGTTGTTGTTTTACTTCTGCACCTCACTACCGTTGGTGGTCATTGGCGTATTGATTTCCTTTCGTGCCTATCAGATGAGGTTGTTTTTAGTTTTCTTTTTTCATTGCCACATTTTCTCATGACTTCATTCGGCTGATCTAACTCCTCTGGTGGATGGTACAAAATTCGCTTGTTAAACCGTCATGCGTCTCGTCCTGTGGTTAGCACATCCTGCGATACACATACACCAGCGGGCTTCATTTTTAGCGAGACGCCGTCCCAAAGATCATTGGCATCACTTAAAGCGAAGCATCACTTGGCGACCGAAGCTGCTAAGACAGCAGATCATCTGGCTTCTTTGTTTACACTTACTTTTTCGCTGATACCGCTTCGCTCTAGACTCGTGAAGCGTTTTGCAAACAAGTGCTCCAATTATCACTCCCAGCTCCCAGGTCAACCACTCGATTCTTCTCGACCGCTTGATCTTCGCTTGTTCGATTGCTTCCCAAGTAGCACAGCACCAAGCTTGGGATGAGGTCTCCGGATGATCCGGACGAATTAGTGCAAATCAGACTAATTATTCACGTTTCACACAAGGATCTTTCGCGCGATCAAACTGATCTCCTAATTTCGCCACCCGTAAGCGCTCTCCTAGCACGGATGTTCCGTAATGCCGAAGGTTACATTCAGACCGGACCGCCTCTGGCTTATCTGATTGCTTTTGGACGGTGGATAATTCGGAAACGACCACTCAATAATAAATTGGGCACAAAAAATAGAGCAACCGCGCGTAAACTAGCGATTGATACGATGTCGCGATAGGAGGAGGACAACGAGACCAACCAGAGCGAGAGACGTCGTCCGCTCGAGACCACGGGCAACACTCAACTGATCGCCGATGGTCCGACCGTGAACGCGGGGACTAGATCAGTCCGAGGTGACGGCGCCGCTGGCAGGCTGCTGGCACTCGATGCGTACTGCTTTCTCGCGGACCCACCGCGAGCTGAGAGCGATCGTGGAGTGGAGAGAAAGAGATAAAGAGCGATTTTCCAAGGGGGAGCCCAACGGTGGGGATGCTCAAAAGCTATGAATTGTCGTTGCAAGCAATTGTCGTTGATGAACAGTTTGGATGGAAATTGTATTGAAGCCTTTCAATGGTACGGCACATTTGTAGGGAGAAATAAAATGGGAATGCCTGAGAATATTCGATCAATTTGTCAATTTGGCTTCCTTCTCAGTAAACTTTGTTCCATTGATAACATTTTGGCGTGATTGAAGCAAGTGATGGTCAGAAAGAAACTATCAAATCTCATTCACATAATTATTTTCTGTGCCTGGAATCAGGATTCCGATTCCGAAATAACGAATATCGAATACTAATAAATGATCCGGAACATATAACTGTGGAAACTAATATCGGAATGCCGTACTAAAATCTGAACCCACAGTTAAAAAAAGTAAGATATGGTATTGGGATTTTTAGTTCGTAAAAATACCATCGTTAACTGGCAACGCAAATGGAACGACGATGAATTGGGCCGGTGGCTCCACTCAATTATCCCTAAGGTTAGCCTTAAACCATGGTTCAAAAGTCTGGACTTGAGTCGGGACTTTATTCGCACCTTCTCCCGACTCATGTCCAATCACTGTTCGTTAAACGCGCTACTCTTTCGTTTTGATCTTGCCGACAGCAATATCTGTGCCTGTGGTCAAGGTTACCACGACATCGAACACGTTGTTTGGTCGTGCGAGGAGTATCTTGTTGCCAGGTCGAATTTAGAAAACTCTCTTCGGGCTAGAGGAAGGCAGCCCAATGTGCCGGTGAGAGATGTGTTGGCTCGGTTAGACCTTGATTACATGTCCCAAATATATGTCTTCCTAAAAGTTATCGATCTTCGTGTGTGATTGTCCTTATATCCTTATATTCTCCTTTTCTTTTTCCTTCGCGAGAAATCAAATCCCTTCTTATTAACAATAGAATAAGGTGAAATGTAAATACATATTAGATATAAGATAGGCTTAAGAATTGAGTGTAATGAATGTGAGTGTGAATGTGAGAGTGAACATTGTCAACATATCCTTTTATCCCTTCCTTTTCCTGAAGACAACATGTCACCCTTCTAAACTCGAGTAGACCGCGAGTAATCGGTTTTCTACACCATTAACATTAGAATTAAGGAAAAATGTTTATATATACTTGTAACAATACAGTCAGGAGTTTGGCTCCTTTAAACTTATGTAACTGAGCCTGTAAAAATAAAAATAAAAAATAAAAAAAAATGGTATTGGGATTATGAGATCTTGCATCTAAAACTGCAATGGATCAGAACTGAAATTTCGAACTCGATTCAGAAATCAGTAAACAGTATTTAAAATGTGCATATAAAATATGAATCGGAAATCTAAAATTCGGAAACCTACAAAATTTGAATATGAGATTTGGAGTTTAAATGTGGAATATACACCTGAATTTACGTTGTGTAATGAATCCACGGTCGTTCGCTTGGTATGCGGAAGCATTTAGACTTTGGATACTCCGAGAGATAAAGTTTTTAAACAATCATTAGAATACACAAAACTGAAATACTTGCTTGAAACTTCCATATTATAATTATGAATCCGAGAGCAAATTGGGTGGGCCGTTCTTTATGCCAGTCACTGTAATACTGCACCATGCACAAAGTTCGAAAGAATTCTGAGATGGTGTTGTGTATTTCGAGACCAGTTGGTGCGAAATCTCTCTCCTGATGAATAAATCAACGGATAATGTACATGAATGAATTGTTGTATGAATTTTCAGTTGATTTCAATATTTTCGAAATGAATGTTAAATTAGTGGTCAAAATGTGTTGATTCACGCGAATTCGCGTCATTTTGCCTTTTATTTACTACTAACTGACCCGGCAAACTTCGTCCCGCCCAAAATTTGTTTTTGTTATCAACTCCTTCAAACATTCACGTTTCCTTACTATGAGCAAGTTCATGGGTCCAATCACAGAACTGTTCATTGATTGATCTTCTAATCGACCCCATTGTATTTACCTTTTACTATAAAATTCCTAGTATTTCTAACAAAACTCATCATTATAATCATCATTCTCCGTTACATGGAATAAATGTTTTATACAATAAATACGATAGAATAAAGACAGCCCTTAATCGGACAATTCCTTCCTCGAGTTCGGCTCTTATCAACACATTCGGCCATAATTTTTCATTGGTATAGATAGACGAAGATATAGGAGTGCGTTTCATCATGCGTAGAAAATACGGAAAATTAAATTTTCCGAATTTTCCCTTTTTCCTTTAGAGTTTTCCGAAAATTTCCAATTGTCATGTTTGGTTGGAATATTTTTGGTTGAAATATGTGTAATTTTTTTTTCTGGGACCCCCTCTCCATTCCAGAGGAGGGAGGAGTGTCATGCCATCATAGAAACATTTCTCATACCCAAAAACCCTCAAATCCCAAATTGCGAAGGAGGCCCTCCTTAGAGAGAGGGGAGGAGTGTCTATTCACCATGGAAACGTTTTGTGTCCCCTAAAACATTCGCATGACAAATTTGGCATTTGCTTGATTAGTTTTTGCAGAAATTTGTCTTTCATTTGTATGGCAGCTCCCCCTTAGAGAGGGGGGTGGAGTGTCTTACCAACGTAGGAATTTTGTTGCTTGATTAGTTCTCGAGTAATGCAGAAATTTGAGTTTCATTTGTATGGCAGCCCCTCCTTAGAGAGAGGGGTGGAGAGTCTAACATAACATAGAAACATTTATTGCACTCCAAAACCTCCCTATGCCTAATTTGGTTTCATTTGCTCGATTAATTCTGGAGTAATGTAGAAATTTGTGTTTCATTTGTATGGCAGCCCCCTCTTAGAGAGGGAGGTGGGGAGTCTAACCATCATAGAAACATTTATTGCATCCTAAAACCTCAATGTACCTAATTTGCTTTCATTTGCTTGATTAATTCTCGAGTAATGCAGAAATTTGTGTTTAATTTGTATGGCAGCCTCTCTTAGCGAGGGGGGTGGGGTGTCTAACCACCATAGAAACATTTATTGCATCCTTAAACCTCCAAGTGCCCCATTTGCTTTTATTTGCTCGATTAATTTCCGAGTAATGCAGAAATTCGTGTTTCATTTGTGAGGCGAACCAGCCCAGGAGGCTGAAAGCCTCTCAAATAAAGAATTAAAAAAAAATGTTTCATTTGTATGGCAGCCCCCCCTTAGAGAATGGGGTGGGGTGCCTAACCACCATAGAAACATTTATTGCACCCTAAAACCTCCACATGCCTAATTTGGTTTTATTTGCTTGAATAATTCTCGAGTAATGCAGAAATTTGTGTTTCATTTGTATGGCAGCCCCCCTTAGAGAGGGGGGGAGGGGTCTCAAACTATCATAAGAACCTTCCATGACCCCAAAAACCCCTACATACCAATTTTCATGTCGATGGGTTCAGTAGTTTTCGAGTCCATAAGAATCAGAAAGCCAGAAAGACAGATAGACATCACTCCATTTTTATATATTAGCTGTCAAAAAAGTCCTGCGGTATTTCCGCGAGGTGTCGTTGTAAGCGCGTAGTTCTAGTTGTATTCATTGTATCGAGTCATACTATAGCTTGTTGGAAAGGTATTTTTGCGCGCTATAATATAGTCCATGACAGTTTTGTTTGATTAAGTCGTTCGTGAGTTATAGTGTCGTAAATATGGAGCAAAATAAAGAGAAAATCCGACATACTTTACAGTACTACTATGACAAAGGAAAAAATGCATCTCAAGGTGCCAATAAAATTTGTGCAGCTTATGGACCCGATACAGTTTCCATTTCCACCGCACAACGATGGTTTCAACGTTTTCGTTCTGGTGTAGAGGTCGTCGAAGATGCGCCACGCTCCGGAAGGCCTGTCGTCGAAAATTGCGACAAAATCGCTGAACTAGCCGAGAAAGACCGGCATAGTAGCAGCCGTAGCATCGGCCAAGAGCTGGGGATAAGTCATCAAACCGTTATTAACCATTTGAAGAAGCTTGGATTCACAAAGAAGCTCGATGTATGGGTGCCACACACGTTGACGCAAAAAAACATCTTTGATCGTATCGACGCATGTGAATCGCTGCTGAATCGCAACAAAATCGACCCGTTTCTGAAGCGTGATGGCGATGAAAAGTGGGCCACTTACGACAACGTGAAGCGCAAACGGTCGTGGTCGAAGCCCGCTGAAGCGGCTCAGACGGTGGCCACGCCCTCATTAACGGCCAGGAAGGTTCTGCTGTGTGTTTGGTGGGATTGTCAAGGAATAATCTATTATGAGCTGCTTCCCTATGGCCAAACGCTCAATTCGGACCTGTACTGCCAACAACTGGACCGCTTGAAGGTAGCACTCATGAAGAAGAGGCCATCTTTGATAAACAGAGGCCGCATTGTCTTCCATCAGGACAACGCCAGGCCACACACTTCTTTGGTGACGCGCCAGAATCTCCGGGAGCTAGGATGGGAGGTTCTTTTGCATCCGCCGTATAGTCCGAACCTTGCACCAAGTGACTACCACCTGTTTTTGTCCATGGCGAACGAGCTAGGTAGTCAGAAGTTAGCCACAAAAGAGGCCTGTGAAAATTGGCTATCCGAGTTTTTTGCCAATAAGGAAGCTAGAACAGGGGTATTATGAGGTTGGCATCTCGTTGGGAACAAGTCATCGAACAAAACGGCGCATATTTGACTTAAAACAGATGATTGTAACTAATTTTATGAACAAATGAAAATTCAAAAAAAAATACCGCAGGACTTTTTTGACATCCCAATATTAGGTTCGTCGAACAATTATTCATTATTCTTCAAGTAGATCAGATCATCGGATCGATCGGATTACGATACTAGGATACATTGAGGAGGAGAAATTTTGCGCATAACGCAGTGAGGTAAATGTTGTTGGTTTGTCCAGTCGAAAATATGATCTTGGTTTTTCCATTTTTTTGAATGCTCAATAGTTCAGTGCACCTGTGTCAAATCGGATATTCAAATGTTTCCAAACATATAGTTGTCTTTCTCATGATTTACAGTAGTTTTACAGGATATTTGTACGGATTCACATGTTTTAAAGCTTTATAAAGCCCACCTTTTATTGGTGTCAATGTACCCCTCATTTGCGTTAACTTTTTTTTTAACCAAAATATATATTTTTATCGAGGCTCATATGGCGTTAGCCTGACGGGCCAGGAGCTGGGTTGCCATAATAAAATCTGTGTTTGTTTGTCTCAAAAAATCTTTTTATCTGTGTTTTTCTCAGAAAATCTCTATTAACTCTTTGCGGTCATTTGTCCGCTCTCAGCCAACACAGCAAAGAAGTATACTTATATTATATGTAACCGATTACTCGCGGTTGGCTCGAGGTTAGTATTACAAGTGCTCTCATAATTGAGATGTTGCAGTCTCCAATGCTCTGTACGTGTGCCCGACACGGGATACTTCCTATTGGGATGCAGCTGACCATCAATCAGCAACGCCCCCTAGTCAGTAGCCCATATATAGCGCGGTGCGTCTCTCTCGACTCGAGGAATCCAGGATAGAATGGTCACTAGCCGGCGCAATCATCAGCTCATGTAGAGTTGTCATGATCGGTACAATCCTCAGCTCAAGGTGAATGATCAGTGGGCAGCAGAACCTTCGGCTCGTGTATCTGTAAAAAGTGTGTGTGTATGTATTGCCGCGACTAAGTAAAAGTTTATAGATCGGGTAGGAGGGATATGAAACAGTGATACAACGAAGGAAGCATCATTAAACGTTGACATCGGCGTTCTGAAGAGCAGGTATAGATGGAGAAGAAGATCAGGATCACGGCTACCTAAGATATCCCGGACGGGTATATCCGATTGTCTGCCTTACGCGCTCAGTGCTAACTTTCAATAAACCACCAGATGATTGTGTGGTACAGAACCGATTCTGGGAACTTTCTCTCAGAATACTGGTGAAATGCGGTATCACGAACACACTTGTGATTGGAAACTTTGATAAAATGCTTCATCTAAATATACAATCTCGGTTTATGAGAATTTATCATCACTATATTTCATCAGATATTTGTCTTCCATCGTTTACTCCAGACCGTGCTCACTTCACCATCAGCAGTTCCTCAATTGAATACGATCTGTCGATGAAACAAGCAATACTTGGGATTTCAGATCAGCTTCGACCAACTTTCATTCCCCGTATTTTTAACCGAAAGTACCAAAAAGTCAATTGCATGAAAAGATACTTCACTGATGGGTCTCGCCTCAATGGATCCACTGGCTTCGGTGTTTTCAATGAAAATTCAAGCGCCTTCCGTAAACTGCACGAACCTTGTTCCGTTTATGTTGCTGAGCTGGCAGCAATCGACTTCGCATTGGGGATGATCTCCAACAAGCCTGCAGACCATTACTTCATTTTCTCGGATAGTCTCAGTTCGCTTGAGGCTCTCCAGTCGATGAAAACTAGTAGGCACCCATCTTATTTCCTCACAAAAGTGAGACAGCAGATGAGTGCACTGATCGAAAGATCTTATAAGTTAACCTTTGTTTGGGTCCCCTCTCATTGCTCAATTCCTGGCAATGAAAAGGCGGACACTCTCGCAAAGGTGGGTGCCCAGGAAGGCGAATTGTTTGATAGACAGATTTCATACGATGAATTTTTCCAATTACTGCGTCAGAGTTCCCTCTTGAGTTGGCAAACCGATTGGGACACTGGAAGTCTTGGGCGGTGGTTATATTCAATTATTCCAAAGGTTTCTTCGAGAGCGTGGTTCAAAGGTTTGGACTTAAGTCGTGACTTCATTCGTGTAATGAGTAGACTTATGTCCAACCACTACTCGCTAGATGTGCATCTCCACAGAATAAATCTTGTTCAAAGCAACGTCTGTCGGTGTGGAAACGGTTACGATGACATCGATCACGCAATTTGGCAATGTACGGATAATTACGCAGCCAGAGAGTACCTTTTGAATGCCCTTGAGGTCCAAGGAAGACAACCCTATGTTCCTGTTAGAGACGTGTTGGGAACTCGCGACATCTGCTATATGCAGTTGATCTATATGTTTGTGAAACGGTCTAGTATAAGTATTTAATGCTTTTGTGTTTTTCTTTTTCGTTATTAGTTTGTTTGTCTTGTCCCCCCATCTCACCGTCGCCCACCCTCGACAGCTAGTCGAACACCAGATGCTATCCCTGGTCATTATGCACAATGCTACAGTGCGTGCGGCAACCCTCGGTTGAGACAACGATACCTCATATCCATATCCCCAATCTGACCCGTCCCACAAAAATGTTGCCCTTTTAACCTCGAGTAAACCGCGAGTATTCGGTCGAATCCTACTAAACATAGAAATTAGTTGAAACTTTGTATAAACAAACCTTGAATTAGCGGCTCCGCAAAGCTTATGCGATTGAGCCTTACAAATAAATGAACTGGATAAAAAAAAAATGATTGTGTGGTACGTATTCAGACCTTTTCTGGATTATAACATTTACAAATATTGGAAACATCATGCTTGCATACCATTTGTACCAGATTTATATATCAAAATCATGTAACTAATGCATCTTGATTACCCCAAACCTGATCATGGTTTATCCGATGCACTCATGTTGGTTTGTCTACAATGATGACTATGGTAGCCGCAATGGAAATGCAGCATCTACCTGAAAATCCGAATTTTTTCATTCAAGAATGCTGATTTCCAAAAAAAACCGTTAAACCATGATCATATTTTCTCTTTGAAGAGAATCGTTAGCGCCTTATTATTAGCAACTAGAGACTTGGGCCTGTTCAACAAACCCAAACTCGTCTTGATTACATGTGCTTTTCATGGAGAAAAATCGATTTGCACTTGCTAGTTGCGTGAAAACACCTAAAATCGGGCAAACCAACATCATTTACCTTATCTAAAATAACACATAAATAATAAAAATAAATGATTTTTAGTTTTGGTATGTTTGCACTCTGTTCACTTTGGCAGAATGAAAACTAAAGAATTTGGTTTTCAGTCCAGTGTGGTTGGATGTGTTTAAGTCTGAATACCTACTGCAATAATAATGTTAAAATGGTCGATGAAAACTCAAGATTCTTTGTCGCTGATCAGGTAATAATTATCAACAATGTTTCGATCATCGGAAACCATCTTCATGAAGAATTCGTGGTTTACAGGAGATACATATTTCATCAGATGTTGACTGTTAAATGAACTTTGCACGAAGAATGCTGTGTCCATTTGGATGTGAAGGTTCCATTTTGGTTTGACGGTGAAAAAACGGTGAAGGGCCTCCTAATATCCTCCTCAAGTCTAACTGAAAGAAGGGATCATCCAGGGTCGGGGTGTCTCCCATGAGGTTTTTCGTAAAATTGCTTGATATTTGACAGACGTTGCCCCAAGACATTTTATTATAACAGTTTTTGGACATCCACAGACGTGTGTTGATGAATAGTTTGCCCGCATCTCTATTATTCATTTTATTTATTTATTTATAATGATACTACATCCCATTGAGAGATTAGATCTTCTTCACAATTTTTCGCCAATAGTCCCGATCCATGGCTGCAGTTCTCCAACTCCCGGCTGCACCGATTCTTGCCAAGTCCTGCTCTACCTGGTCCAACCACCTCGCTCGCTGGGCTCCTCTCCTTCTTGTTCCTACCGGATTCGATGCGAACACCATCTTTGCAGGGCTGCTGTCCGGCAATCTTGCAACATGCCCTGCCCATCGCACTCGTCCAGCCTTGGCGACTTTCTGAATGCTGGGTTCGCCGTAGAGTTGCGCCAGTTCGTGGTTCATTCTCCTTCTCCATACTCCGCTTTCCTGTACAACACCGTATATTGTTCTGAGCACTCGGCGTTCGAAAACTCCAAGCGCTTGTGAGTCCTCTTCAAGCATCGTCCATGCTTCGTGCCCATAGAGAACAACCGGTCGAATTAGGGATTTGTACATGGTACACTTCGTACGGGGTCGGAGTTTGTTGGACCTCAAGGATTTGCGGAGCCCATAGTAGGCACGACTTCCATTGACAATGCGTCTTCGAATTTCACGGCTGTTGTTGTTGTCAGTTGTTATCAACGAGCCAAGGTAGACAAATTCCTCTACCACCTCGAGCTCGTCGCCGTCGATCACAACACTACTACCAAGAAGAACTCTGTTGCGATCAGTCCCTCCAGCTAGCATGTATTTAGACTTAGACGCATTGATCCCAAGCCCAATCAGCCCTGCTTCGTGTTTCAGTCGGGTATACAAGTCGGCTACCGTCGCATGTGTTCTTCCGATTATGTCCACGTCGTCGGCGAAGCAGATAAACTGACTAGACTTGTTGAAAATCGTGCCCCGCTCTATTATTCATACGTAAGTTCTTCTTCCAAAATTGAGGCTTTTTTGACAACCTGCAAAATAGAATTTTTGTTTTGGTGCCGTTGTCAATTGTTCGAATGACACGGTTAATTTATTGTCGATAGATTATCAGTTTCTGAACACAGTGATGTGAGTAACTCAATTTTGAAAAAAAATGGCGCTCGGTTCGTTTTGGCAGAACCCCGACCTAATTGGTAAATAATTTAATAATTCAATTAATTGACATTACTTATCATCGTTTTTAAAATTAAAATAACAATACTTCAATAAAACTCGCATTCGGCTTTGAAAGGCGAAGTTTTCTACAAAAAAAAATAGTTTTTATTGATTTTCGAAACCTTATTCCGGATGTTTCGAACGTTTTCAATTTTCAACATACAACAATTTGTTGAAATTGTTCCTAGTAACAATTTTTTGCCTTATTACAAATTATGGTCGAACAACGAATATTAAATAACCAACAATCTGAAAGAAAATATTGAAAGGGGAACTTTAACGAAGAAATATCTACTCTTACAACAAATATGTTTTATTGGCGTTTGCTTGAACGCCTGATGAAATGATCACGGCAAAAGTTGGGGGGCATTTAATTCATTGCTTTGGAGGTGACTTAACCTATACCCACTGGCGGGCGCCTATGAATACCTACGAGAGCGACCGATAGACCGCGAACTGCCGTTTGGCCATCCCAGATATATATATTATTATGATGCACGTGTTGCTTTGGCGCGCAATGAACTGACAGCAATTGTTCTTTCATTATCTACATTCAGGCGTATCCGTAGGTATGTGGGCTTTCTTTCGTCTTATGTCTTCAAAAACACTGCGTTGTTTCACAGCACTACATAAACTGATATTTCTGAAAATTGTTGCGTTAATATGCACATCGTAATTTGCTCTCAGCTATCACTCTCCCAGGAAAATCCCATCCCTGTGTGTTCGTCTAATCGTTACCGTACTGTTACCCTGTTTGCTGTGGGTTTTCCACTTCCAAAATTTGACCCTAAATCCATTCATCCTTTCGCGGCAAGGATCCAACCAAGTGCGGATGCAAATCGTTCTGAGAAATGCGCTAAACTTGATCGTCTCGTTGAGGAAGGTATAAAGCAATGGGTTGAGCATGCAGTTCAGCATCGCCATTATCCCAAAGGTGTAGTGCAGCACCCAGAACACGTTGGTATTGGCGACACCGTGCAGTTTGATAAGCAGAAAAATCCAAGTCGGTAAGCGACACACGAAAAATACCGCCATGATGCATACGATGGCCTTGAACATACGCAGCTGACGACGTTTGCGGCTGCTGTCCGCTGCTGAGATTATGGTCTTATCAATCATTTTTACGGTAGTCGCTCGAGGAGGCGGTGGTGGGGCAGCGTCCTTAGGAGGCGCAAAAGGGTCGCAGCAGTTGGTGCACGTGCAGCTATGCGTGGTGAAGATGGCAGGCGTTGGTTGTGAGTTTCGAGAATGGATCGACCGTTCCGATATAATGTTGGTAGTTGTGGTTTTTCGTTCGCTGGGATTGTCTGCCGAACTGGATGTTTGACGCTTTTTGGGAGAGCTGTAGCGATTTTGAATCGGATGCCGACGAACCCAGATTTCCTTAGCAATTACGGAATTCAGCCACAGAAAGGCTAGCAGCAGTGGGATGAAAATCACCGTGAACACGATAACGAAGTAGTAACCATTCTTGCTCTTCTCAGTGCCACAGACCTGGGCTAAAAGGAATCCGGTGATCGCCTCTGGGTTGACAGCTTCGGACATCAGAAGGATTATGTTGTAGATTTGGTAGAGTGTTGCCATTGGTGCTGATACTCCTGCTGCTAAACTCCATATTAATACCGCACAGATGAAGCAGAATATTCCACTTGGCTCCCAGGAACCGTTGTTGAAACGGGTGACCGCCATATAGCGGTCTAGAGCGATCACGACAAGTGTTATGCTGTTCACCAACACTGCCATGGTCTGCAAAAAGGGCGCCACAGAGCACATTAGATCTCCCAGCGTCTACGGATGAAAAAAAAAATCTTGTTATACAGGAAACACTAATTAATGTAGTTATTTACCCAAAACGAATTATATTCACCGTTGAACTGCGAAAGGTATATGATGGAAGTCACGACCACGAAAATGATATCACTGAAAGCCAGTGAAAGTAGACAGAGTCGAAATAGATGACGTTGCTTCCTGTGTTTGAAAAAAATATGTTTTTTTTGGGAAAGCTTTTACCCTTATAGACAAATCTCACCTTTTAATATTGATAATGACCGTAAGAACATTCTCAAAAACCGCTAACGCTGTTATCACAATCACAATCGCTGTGAAAACGGTCCGCTGCTGCGTAGTAAGGTTCTTCAGCATGTGTTCCCACTGGGCAATCCATTGAACTTCATCGTTTCGCAGCGTGACACCTTCATCCGAGAAATTCAACGCCGCTAACCGCTTGTATTCTGTTCCGGTGATTTTGGTCGCCATTTTGTCGATACTGTGTGCTGGTCGAAAACCTCACGCGAAGACGTCTTAAATAGAACTAACCTCCGAACGGGTTCAAAACGGGCATCCTATCCACAGGCCGGATGCATCGGATGAACGCGGATCAATGTTCTGGTTGAAGAGTGCAGAATGAGATTTACGACTGACTTCGACAGTTACGTTTATATCTATAAAGAAAGGAAGGAAAAATCGCTACAAGGCGAAAATTTTCACGAATCATTTCATATCGGAAAAACTGCTGATAAGAGGGACTATACATGTTAGAGTAGTACTAGACAGTCTGCTATCTATCGAAAAGATAAGCAGCAGACAATCACTCGCGTGTAAGACAAATTAATTACTAGTGATATTAGTGAATACGCAGTAAATTTGTGTACAGAATTCTGAACGATGATTTTTTTTCTAAAACTGTGCTCCTGAAAAAAAGTTTAATGTTTACATCAACAAACTCAATCTTGTGTGTGTGAAAAAAAAGGTAGGAAGGCTGGAGGTTTATATAAAATTTCGACCATCGATCGAATATTTTTCAAATGCAGAATCATAGAGTGTGGTGAAGTTGTGTATTTTGGTGTAATCAAGAGATAGGATTCAAACATTAAGAAAAGTTGAAGGCCGAGATACTTGGGACGCTTTTTTGAAAAACTAAAAAACGTAACAAATGGTCAAACCCAAAAAACTAAGGGTTTCCGATAAGAAATGCGTATATCGAGTTCATGTAATGTGGTACATTCTAGCTATTCTGATTGGGGGTTAAATCATAAATGCTTTCAATGTGGCACTATTATTTACATAAACGCCGAACATCACTAATAGCTCTTTGTTGACGACTTGAAACTAACTTATTGCAGGGAGGGGCTACCACCTTATTGGTAGCTGGAACTAGGAGGCTGCCACTGGAATAGTGGTGCTGGATATGAATGCCACCGATGTATCAGCTGGAACTGGAATTCGAAGAGCCATGAAATACATGGTCTTATACGCAGTGGCATCACCTGGGGGGAGGGTGATGGACCGCTCCCGTGTGCTTTATTTTAGGGGTGCAGAATGAACCGAATAAATATGAATAAATTGAATAGATATAATAGATTCTCCTTCTCTGACGGAGGGTGTAAATCGACTCTTCCGCCCCGTGTGCGAAAACTTCACTCGACGCCACTGCTTGTATAAGCTTGTATAAGCATCCAACTGATACCTACGTTTGCCTTGGCACAGGTATCAGTTGGATAAATCTTTGCAATAGAAATTCTTGGCATTTGAAATTATTTGTATTTCTTGCAAATAAAACGAAACACGTGTTGGTCAGTTGGACGTTAAACAACCTACATTTTCTAAACGAGGTTTTGCCCTTTTATATGAATGTGGGAAAATTACGCTGACCAATTATCCTTCCTATTATATTTGTTTCACACTGTTGTCTACACTGAGAGAAATAATTAGTAAATATAACTTTTTTTTTTGTAAATGATACTAATCTGTAGTCATTTTCTACCGTACTGATTAAATACATAAAACTGATCTGTAAAGAACAGTTCGATGTAAATTTTCATCTGCAGAAAATAAGCTTCTCGTGGCTAACTTTTTTTTTTATATTTCTCGTTACGTGAGTGTTTTAGCATCACTTTCCTCCCATTTTATCGAATCAGCGGTAAGTTTTCTCATTTTTATTCCAGAAATATTGATGTTAAAAGAATACTAATCAAGTCGGATAAGACAGACACTCCACCGAAGGGAAAGACAAAACATTTAGTTTTGAAAACATTCCTAAAAAAATCGACTTTTCCTTAAGGTGTCGGTCTTTACCACCCTTCCTCTATATGTCTAGCAAAACCATGATCCGTAAGTCCAATAGCGGCTTAATTTTCTCGGCAAAAAGCACGTATTAGGGTGGGTTTAGACTAGTGATATATTCATGTGAAGAAATATGATGAGATTTATAGAAATCGCATCAACTGTTTACACTAGCGTGAATGAATATATTCATATTTTCGGTGAATTTATTCACCTGAAGTAGAACTGCATCCAACTTTAGTGATTTCTCACCAGTGAGAAATTCACAAGCGTTTACATATGCTGAATTTATTCAAGTTATATATACCACGAATAAGTGTATCATATTTATTCTCACCCGTTTACATCTATATTCACGTGAATAAATCCATCTATAGCTATAGCTCTCCTTAATGTAAACCCGCCATTAGAATAGATTGTGTCACATTTACCCGAAAGACAATTACCCGAGCGACAGCTACCCGAAAGACATTTAACTGAATTCCAACCACGCAAATGTAACAAATATCCGAATGCGACAGGAACCCGAATGGAACATTTACCCGAATGCAGCATTTACCCAGTGGCGTCTCATCCGTCTGTTCAAACTGTTCATAGGACAGGTAGCAATCTCAGAATAAAAATGTTTAATTATTTTTGTAGCATGGATGAGTCAAGGACAAATAATGGAAAAATATTAGGTATAGAAACTAAATCGTGTAAGTTGATATATGATAAAACACAGCAGTCTCCAAGATCTGCTATCCTTGTGAACGGGAACGTTAAAATGTTACCTATTACAGAATTTATACAACGAGATATTGTAGCGGAATATTGAAATTCCTACTACTCGTGGAAGAACAGAAATCTGCGTGGCGTCTGCATATTTTCCAGGAGACGTAAATGAAGTTATTCCCTCTGGAGAGCAAGCATTTATATCTTTCTGTAAATCTCAGATCTCACATCATACGATATGGAACAGCACAGATATTAACACAAGAGGTGAGTGTTTATTACAATATTTAACAACCAATAATATAAATCTTTGTAATACAGGTACCAACTGTACTTTTATGAACTCCATAAGGCAGGAAGTTTTGGATTTGACATTTTGCAGTAATACTCTCTCTGAAAACATATTTAATTGGCATGTTTCTGAAGAAATATCGCTGTCCGATCACAAACACATAATGTTTGACTATAAAGTGAATAATATTATTAGAGAAACTTTTAGGGATCCCAGGAAATCAAACTGAGAACATTACTATTCCTATCTAGCGGTGAGGGGTAGCTTCCCGGAAAAAAGTATTAAAACTAGTGAGGAACTCGAAAAAACCTCTGTTTATGATACAACAAGAATCATTCAAGCTTACAATAAGAGCTGCCCAGTCAAGGTACGGAAGTACCAAGGTGGAATGCTAGGCTGGAACATTGAAGAAAACACGCTCGAAAAATGTTCAACCGAGCAAAGCGTACTTCGCAGTGGCATGTATATAGGGAAGCACTCACTTCGTATAATAAAGGGTGTGTCACATCAAATTGCACCACGGAAAAAACGCTGTAGAAATTCGCCCAGTAGACCGATCCTTTTGAAAATTTTAGACAGTAAAATAAAAACTATTAAACAACTTTTGGCATTTTCTTTTTATTCATACTTCAAGCCCAAGCCCGTATGCTCGCACCTTCCTCTTTACCCCGTCCATAAGGTTCTGTACAACGTCAGGTTGTAGTTTTTTTTGAACAGAAATCCATTTTCTCTTGAAGTCCGCCTCCGATTTGACAACTTTTGGGCTCTTCCGGAGGGCCTGCTTCAGAATCGCCCAATATTTCTCTATTGGGCGAAGCTCCGGCGCGTTGGGCGGGTTCATTTCCTTTGGCACGAAGGTGGCCCCGTTGGCTTCGTACCACTCCAACACGTCCTTTGGATAGTGGCACGAAGCGAGATCCGGCCAGAAGATGGTCGGGCCCTCGTGCGGCTTCAATAGTAGTAGTAAGCGCTTCTGTAGGCACTCCTTAAGGTAAACCTGCCCGTTTACCGTGCCGGTCATCACGAAGGGGGCGCTCCGCTTTCCGCAAGAGCAGATCGCTTGCCACACCATGTACTTTTTTGGCAAACTTGGATAGTTTCTGCTTGCGAATCTCCTCCGGAACGCTGAATTTGTCCTTTGCGGAGAAGAACAACAGGCCCGGCAGCTGACGAAAGTCCGCTTTGACGTAGGTTTCGTCGTCCATTACCAGGCAATGCGGCTTCGTCAGCATTTCGGTGTACAGCTTCCGGGCTCGCGTCTTCCCCACCATGTTTTGCCTTTCGTCGCGGTTAGGAGCCTTCTGAACCTTGTATGTACGCAGGCCCTCCCGCTGCTTGGTCCGCTGGACGAATGAACTTGACAAATTCAGCTTATTGGCGACATCCCGGACCGAACTTCTCGGATCACGTCTAAACTGCTTAACTACGCGCTTGTGATCTTTTTCACTGACGGAGCATCCATTTTTGCCGTTCTTTACCTTCCGGTCGATGGTTAGGTTCTCGAAGTATTGTTTTAGTACTCTGCTGACCGTGGATTGGACGATTCCCAGCATCTTACCGATGTCCCGATGTGACAACTCCGGATTCTCGAAATGAGTGCACAGGATTAATTCACGACGCTCTTTTTCGTTCGACGACATTTTTCCAAATTTACGAAAAATTGACAGTGAAGCATGACCAACGTGATCTATACACTCTTATCTGATTATAAGCAAAAGCTGAAGATTTAATTCCTAAAAATTAAATTTCTACAGCGTTCTTTCCGTGATGCTATTTGATGTGACACACCCTTTAAAGAGATCAGAAGATCTAAACGTAAAAATTGGAGGCACACCTGTGAAAATATTGAAAGTACTCCAGTCGTTGCAAGATTACAAAAAGTTTTGGCAAATGATCATTCCAATGGTTTAGGAACTCTCAAAAAAAAAAAAAAAGACGGAAAGTTCACTTCTAATGCATCGGAGACCTTGAGTTTAATGATGCAAGTTCATTTTCCAGGTCTTGAGTGATAGGACGACATGCATAGTTCCACATACTGGTTTGCAACAGAATCACACTTTACCGTCTGAAGATTTCAATGGTAAAACCAGTAAACCTGGGCATGAAATGATCAGTGCAGAGAAGCAAGATCTAGCGAGTTGTATTTTCACTCATGCAAGAGTCGAATGGGCAATAAATTCATTTGATCCTTTTAAATCACCGGGTAATGATAAGATCCGTCCTGTGATGATCCAGAAAAGTGGAGGAACTGTAGTGCCCTGCTTAACAGAAATGTTCAAAGCTAGCTTACGATTGAACTATATTCCAAAGAATTGGCGACAAATTCGGGTTGTTTTTATTTCCAAAGCTAATAAAAAAGTCCAAAATCATTTAGGCCTATTAGCCTTTCGTCATTTATGCTGAAATCAATGGAGACACTAATTGATGACTATATCAAATCGAAATATTTGAAATCGACACCACTCAGTAAATTTCATTGTACATACCAGCCAGGAAAATCAACAGTAACAGCACTTCATAGTAACGAAAATTGAAAAAATCACTTGAAGTCAAACAGTTGCTACTAGCCGTGTTCTTAGATATGAGAAATGAGAAATTCTATGATACAGCGTAATTTCGATGAAACTGTTGTAGAATGGATATTTCAAATGCTACACAAAGGGGAAATAACGTGTAATCAAGGAGGGGCCACAGTTACAATAAGAACTGTGAAAGGATGCCCACAAGGAGGATTTTTTCACCTCTGTTATGGTAATTGGTAGTAGATAACCCACTGGCACTCCTTGGAAGGATAGGATTTGAAATCATAGCCTTTGCAGATGATATTGTAATTGTAGTTCGTGGAAAATATGAGCATGTAATCAGAGATAGATTGCAATATGCTTTAAACTTAACTATAGCATGGTGTAAGAATGAGGGTTTATCTATAAATCCTCATAAAACTACCGTTGTTCCTTTTACACGTAGAAGGAAAATTAAAATACCAGATTTGCATTTGCTGGGAACTAAAAAAGTGTTTTCTACAAAGGTGAAATATTTAGGAGTAACTCTTGATAGCAAGCTCAATTGGAACTCGCATTTAGATGAAATAATACATAAGGCTATGAATGCATTATGGATTAGTAAAAGAACATTCGGTAATAAATGGGGCCTTAGACCTAAAATGATCTACTGGATCTACACTGCTATAGTGAGACCTAGAATAACATATGCGTCATTAGTTTGGTGACTAAAAACAAAATTCAAGCACGCCCAGAAAAAGCTAGGAAAATTACAAAGGTTAGCTACAATTTCCATCACAGGAGCAATTCGTAGTACTCCATCTAAAGCACTAGATGCAATGTTGAATCTACTTCCCTTATATCTATTCGTTCAATTGGAGGCGGAAAAAAACGCACTAAGGTTGAAAAGAACAAAGCAGTTCTTTGATGGAGACCTTAAGGGTCATTTATGTATTCTAAAGGAATTCAACCTAATCCGATACTAACTCATGAGGACTGGATGAGCAGGCAATACAACTTTGAACGACTACTCAATGTGACTGAGCCAAGCCGTACTGAATGGGAGTCAGGGGGACCTGATATTCACCCAGGCTGTATAATTTTCTACACTGATGGTTCCAGATTTAACGAAAGAGCCGGGGCTGAATAACCGGTCCTGGAGTGAACATATCAATTTCAATGGGCATGTGGCCAACTGTGTTTCAGGCAGAAGTACAGGCAATTATTGAATGTGCAACAATTGGTCCAAGGCGCAATTATAGACATGCAAACATATGCATTTTTTTTGACAGTCAAGCTACACTGAAAGCATTGAAGTCAGTTATCTGTACTTCTAAATTAGTTTGGGAGTGTATTCAACTTCTTCAAAGATAGCTAAAAAAAAGTTCAGTGAACCTATTCTGGGTTCCAGGGCACTGTGGAGTTGAAGGTAATGAAAAAGCAGATTTGTTGGCTAGATGTGGATCACCGAAACCATTCCTAGGACCAGAACCATTTTGTGGGGCCCCTGAATGTATCCTCAAAATGGAATTAAAGAACTGGGAAAAATCAAAGATTGATGACATCTGGACACGTAGTACAGTAGCTCGACAGGCTAAAGCGTTTATATCACCAGGTAAGAAAGTTACTGAAAGACTTCTCAGTCTAACAAAAAAAGACCTATGCATTTTCAGTGGCCTAGTGACAGGACATTGTCCAAGTAAATACCACCTAATGTAACTAGGTAAATTGGAAGATGATACCTGTCGTTTCTGTAACCTAGAAAGTGAAAGCTCGGAACATTTATTATGTAATTGCGAAGCACTTTTTTATAGAAGGCGCAATTTCTTTGATAAAGGTTTAATGTGTGTGGTTGTGGTTGGATGTGTGGATAACTTCCTCCAATAACGCAATAAAGTTTATTCGTGCTATACAGGTCGGACTAGATTTTCCGGAGTATTGATTTTTTTTTCACTCCGGATAATCAAATTCTCCGGCTAATCGAGTCAAAACAAAATTTTTTATTCGTTTTTTTGCATGTATTTTCTGTTTTTTGAATATAAAAGAAGAATTTGATTTTTTATTCATCCCCTTGAAGTCATAAAACACCTTTCTCACATGAAAAAAAAAATTATCCAGATTCTCTCATGAGGTGATAGGCAATCATATTTGATGAAAAAAATCCTTCTACGCATATGTTCGAATTTCAACAATGACAGAGTTATAGCACTTTTTTTCTGTTTCGATCTGTTGCCTCAGACTGGCTCTACATTAAAAAGTACGCTACGGAAGACAACTCGGTTGCCTTCATTTGAAAGATAAGAAAATTTGGTATATGATATAGTAGTGGAACATCTAATTAGTGTATTTTAATAACATTTTGGAAGTGAAAAACTTAAAAATTAATTACTTTTATCCTAAAACTTGTACTAATTGGATTGTTCCTATCAATTAAATTGAAGCTCTCAAGCCGCTCTACAATTTGTTCTTTGACACCCAAGTTCTATCTTTCGTAATTTGGCTGCAATATCGATATAAAGAATTCCTGGTAAAAATCAAGCAAAATCTCCAAAAATCACTATTTTTACCACACTGTACATGTAATAGCCACTCAAATTTCACCTTAACGTTGATAGGTTACATTTCTTCGTGAAATAAATCATATTTGAAACATAAAAAAAATATTTTTTTCCAAACTGTATATAATCGAGTCCAAAATTATATATAATCGAATCACATATAATCGAGTCTGTATATAATCGAGTCTGACCTGTATCAAATGAAAGGGATTGACTAGTACAACACAGTTATTTATTAAAAATGCAAATCCAAAATGGCCGCCACCACAAAGTGGCGCCAAATATGTATATTTTTTTCAAAACTACATCAATATGGGTATCAAATGAAAGTGCTCGACTAGTAGAACATAGTAGATCATGAAAAATTCAAATCCAAGATGACCACAGTCCGCAAATAACTGATTCCTTTTTATTGGTTTCATTCAGCTTGCCCTGTTTGTATGTATGTTTGAGTGTTTGTAGGATTGCCCCACATTAATTGAAATTTGACCCCGTTCCTGATCACTGATTGTTCTGAAATTTGGAACATACCTTTAATTATACCGTCATTCTAAAACTGCTTGAAAATTCAATTTGGCCGCCCCTAAAAAATGACTGAATGGCTTGAGTTGGAGAATAGACTACATTATGAACAATATAAATTCGAAAAGGTAACCGCAACTAAATAGTCGACTATGTATTTTTTGCATTCCCCTCAATACAGGGAAACTTCGATATAGCGTACCCTCGTTATAACGTACACATTTTCAAAGTCCAAAGGAATAATTTTTTGAATAGTGTTTTTCTGAAAGAATAATGAATTATCTGTATTTTGATACTAAAGCTTGGTTTGTACTTTCAACCAATCCCGGAGTACAACTGTTTTGTGATTCCGGATTCTGAATGAATCAAATTTTAATCAACAGTACGAAGAGAAACGTCATGAGAAAGGTTGGCTTCGTCTTCCAGTTGAATTTATCCATTAACCTTAATCAAACAGCAACACAATAAAGTAATATAAGCTACGTTTCTGAGTTCTTTATTATGTTTCGATATAACGTATAATTTTGAAAGTAAAATGTACGTTATATCGAAGTTACGCTGTATTGTTATCAAATAAAATGATTTGAATGATAGAATACAGTAAATAATTAAAATATTCCGAAGAAAGTTAGGTGAGAAATAAAAATTTTAAAAAAGTTGAATGGTTTTATTGTACAAATGATCCAAAATTTCCGAAAATCGAAAATAAAATACTCCGGATAATCAAGTCTAAAATTCCGGATAATCGAGTCCGACCTGTAATACCTTATTAGGATCATGCCTACAGTCAGCAAGTGGAAATCAATCCAATTAACTGGTCGTAGTGGAAAATGTACCCAGCAGGGAAAAAAAGCATAGATGAGGAATCATCGAAGGTAATTTATTTGTAATTTTTATATCATCCCGAAAATCCTTATTTTCTTTTCTGTTTAGGTGAAAATTTTTCACCGTGAAGAATGTTATCAAAAGGCTAAAATTGACTATACCACCCAACTCGCACGCAACACAACACTACGAAATTAGCAATAATGACTACCGGGTTCAAACCTTTCATCTGAACACGCCGTCATTCAAACACTTTTCTGCATCTGCAAGTGTGACAGGGCAATGGCAGTCAGCCATGTATGAAGCGATCACTACCTGTCTTGCGTAAAAATGATATTTGAGATTCAAAGTTTTGTGCTGAACGAAGCCAATGGAAACGATAGAACACACATACCATTGTTGATTGAATAGGTAGCTCACTTGGTCATGTGTCTACATTTCCCCAATTACAAAATTTACCCGAAAGTAACACTTACCCAAGTGTACTATTTACAGTCATATTTATTTAGAAAGTGTTTTTATATTCAATACTGATAAGCGTTATTAAAATAATCACCTTCAGACACAATCTGGTATCCAAAGCTCGTATACTGCGTGAGTAGAGCAAAAACGAAAGGAAGCGGAGTTGTGTGCTGTATTTAAGTCATAAGTCATGAAAAAGATATTGTTCGCTATGGATCTTCCATCGTCCGACCGAGAGCAAACGTATGTCGTCCGACGCACACTAACGCTCGGTCGGATCGTGTCCTATGTTTTAAACTAACCGGCCAATCGGCGGAGCACAAGCTTGCTTGCAAGGGCCGCCGCTTACTACGGCGGGTCGGCGGCCGACTCGGATTGCGTTACCTGGGGACATCGCCCCCATTTCATTGATCTCAGAATAAATTTCATAACAAACAAACAAATTGATGAAAATAATTGCGCTGCGGCGGCGTTAATACGTAAATACAATTTTATTTCTCACAAATTCTTTTCACATGTTCCAGGCATTTATGCTTTATAATTTGTATATTGAAATTACCAGCTTAAGTTTCGAAACATTCCATAGCCCGTGTTTATTTCTAAATAATCTCTTAGCCTTAAAGAGGGATACTGATAGACAAAAAGACAGCCAATTCATTGTGTCTAAACTAATTTCTGTAAATGATACAGTGAAGTCTCCAGCATCATTTTCAAATTTCCTCAATACAATTTTTCATTTTCTTTGTACTTTTGATGGTCTCTCATGTTTCGATTCAATCATATTAGGCTGTCAAAAAAGTCCTGCGGTATTTCCGCGAGGTGTCGTTGTAAGCGCGTAGTTCTAGTTGTATTCATTGTATCGAGTCATACTACAGCTTGTTGGAAAGGTATTTTTGCGCGCTATAATATAGCCCTTGACAGTGTTTTGTTTGGTTAAGTCGTTCGTGAGTTATAGTGTCGCAAATATGGAACAAAATAAAGAGAAAATCCGACATATTTTACAGTACTACTATGACAAAGGCAAAAATGCATCTCAAGCTGCCAATAAAATTTGTGCAGTTTATGGACCCGATACAGTTTCCATTTCCACCGCACAACGATGGTTTCAACGTTTTCGTTCTGGTGTAGAGGTCGTCGAAGATGCGCCACGCTCCGGAAGGCCTGTCGTTGAAAATTGCGACAAAATCGCAGAAGACCGGCATAGTAGCAGCCGTAGCATCGGCCAAGAGCTGGGGATAAGTCATTAAACCGTTATTAACCATTTGAAGAAGCTTGGATTCACAAAGAAGCTCGATGTATGGGTGCCACACACGTTGACGCAAAAAAACATCTTTGATCGTATCGACGCATGTGAATCGCTGCTGAATCGCAACAAAATCGACCCGTTTCTGAAGCGGACGGTGACTGGCGATGAAAAGTGGGCCACTTACGACAACGTGAAGCGCAAACGGTCGTGGTCGAAGCCCGCTGAAGCGGCTCAAGCCCTCATTAACGGCCAGGAAGGTTCTGCTGTGTGTTTGGTGGGATTGTCAAGGAATAATCTATTATGAGCTGCTTCCCTATGGCCAAACGCTCAATTCGGACCTGTACTGCCAACAACTGGACCGCTTGAAGGTAGCACTCATGAAGAAGAGGCCATCTTTGATAAACAGAGGCCGCATTGTCTTCCGTCAGGACAACGCCAGGCCACATACTTCTTTGGTGACGCGCCAGAAGCTCCGGGAGCTCGGATGGGAGGTTCTTTTGCATCCGCCGTATAGTCCGGACCTTGTACCAAGTGACTACCACCTGCTTTGTCCATGGCGAACGAGCTAGGTAGTCAGAAGTTAGCCACATAAGAGGCCTGTGAAAATTGGCTATCCGAGTTTTTTGACAATAAGGAAGCGAGCTTCTATAACAGGGGTATTATGAAGTTGGCATCTCGTTGGGAACAAGTCATCGAACAAAACGGCGCATATTTGACTTAAAACAGATGATTGTAACTAATTATATGAACAAATGAAAATTCAAAAAAAATACCGCAGGACTTTTTAGACAGCCTAATATTTATCAACAGGAGATTTGACAAAACTCGTAATCTGATTTGTTAGAGTTTTTCCTTCTTCATTCGGGTAAACGCTACATTCGTTAAAATGTTGCATTCGGGTAAATGTCGCATTCAGGTGTTTGTTACATTCAGGCAAATGTTGCATTCGGGTAAATGTCGCATTCGGGTATTTGCTGCATTCGGGTAAATATTCATTCGAGTGAATGTTGCATTCGGTTATGTGTTCAATTCGGATAAATGTACCTCGGGTGAATGGTATTAGGGTGAACCGTTAGAATAATAACAAAACTCCTACTCCGTATTGCCTTATGACAACAATAAAAATGGTTAATGCGCGCTTTTCTCACAACAGTCTTCAGATACGACAACATCCAAATTTACTTTATTATCGATTAAAATATACTAACCTCTGGTAGGGATGTACACTGCATCTGACTTTCATTTTACATAGGCGTCGTGCACAAATTACGTAACGCTAAAAATCCGGATATTGGATCCCCTACGTAACGCAATTTCCTATTTCTAATACACAGAAAGTAACGCAACCACGACCCCCCTTCCCCCCCCTTATCGCGTTACGTAATAAGTGCACGACGCCATACGGTTGGTAATATGTACAGAACATATGTACATTCTACTAATGTTTGCATAACCAAAGGTATTGAGTAGTTTTCTACCAAGAATTTTTTTGTAGCACAACAGAAAGCACTTGTGTAGCACTTGTTACTCGATTGCCATGGAAACAAATATCGTAATGTATCGAAAACCAGACACTTAATCGCTTACGATGATAACTTCAACTACTAAAAAAATTGATAAATATTGATAATATCATAGCATGAAAAATTAACGTTCCAGTAGAATAAGAAGGCTTTCATGTAAATTATGAATCACAGAATTCCACAAAATCATGTTATATTTGTTCAAAATTTGTTACTTCATTGTGTCGTGATTTTAAATCCGGGCACTCCGGACACTTTTGCTTCTAATTCCGGACACTCTTATGCAACTCTTTCAATAAGAATGCTTTTTATTCAAGACATGGTTTTGTGAACCACCTATATATTTTTTTTTATTTTTGCCATTTTTTGTCAACAGCTAGGTACAATGCTTGACACTATACTAAACTGACGCAATAATAACAATCAGATACATCAATTCAACATGCAAAAAATGTTATGGTTATCACATTGAAAAAAAAATTGTCCGGATTAAAAAGCGTCCGTCAAGTCGGGAAGATTCTTCAACAAGTTGAATTTGATCTTGTCCGATCCCGGAGCTGAATTGTTACATGGGAGCTGGGCAATCCCAGCCTCTCATTCCACATACGAACGATCTGCTGCATCGGTAATTGGAGCTATTTATAAACACAACAATGGAAGCCTCATATCAACAGTCCCGCTGTGTCCAACTGTGAACTTTCGAACAATAGTAATATTCTTACGCCGAAAAAAGGCAACATGTGTTGTGTATCGATAGAATAGGAATGCTTTTACGCCTATGTGGCTGATGTGTATTAGATAAAAATGTGTGTCGATGAGATAGGAAAACTTTTACGCCTAAATGGCAACATGAGAAATGTACACGATAAATTCGGCTCTGTTACAGCTGGATTGCTAGATGAGCCTAATAATAAAAATAAACAGATGGGATAAAAAAATTGCGACATATGGCTAATTAGTGTATTGTTCTCGCAAAGGCAAGAAAGAATCGTTGCTTCTCGAATCTTTCTACAAAACCACGCAAGGCATTAAACCTTTTCAAAGTCCCCAGAACTTTTTACTAAAGAGTTATTTATGAAATTCCGACGTATTCGCAAATAATACCCGAAATGATAAACCAACAAATTGGAAAGAAAAAAGATTGCGTAGTCCTACGTCCTAAGCCGTCGTGTCTCGGATACAATCCCTCGATTTTTTTCTGAATATTTTGAAAACGAATGATTTCTCAAGCTTAAACTATAACCTTTGTATGTAAGTAAACATCTTTGAATTAGAAAGTTGGGATGCTCCTCGCTGCCAGATCGATACATTTATGCATTTCCAGCTAGCTATGGGGTGGGGCTTGCGATGCAGTGTTAGCTTCTCCTCGGGGACTGCACATCTTGCGACTATGCGAAATTCTTTCGATTGGGTACAATAGCCTCTGCAGTTTGCTTGCATTATCAGTGATATTAAACTAGAGACGAATCAGCTCTCCGAGTTTGAAGCCTCTATAATTTAACACAACATCAAAATCAACAACTTAAACTGAACACTTGGCCTTCAGAAACATGTGCCATGTGTGACGCACATCACATTTCAGAACAGTGCAGTACAAATTTGCAAATTCGAGTCTAGATTTTTTTTTGACGTAGGACTACGTCTTTCATTTCTATACCGGGGTGTAAAATCAATGTTTCGAAAACGAGAGAGCTACGCCGGAGACCGAGATTTTGAGCGGTAATAGCTCCTAAACAACTGAACGAAATGGTATGATAAACACTTCATTCGAAAGATAAAATGTCTACGAGTTATATACTTGTTACTTTTTCATAGAAAAACTTATTTCAATGGCCTTAAAATTGCTTTCAAAACAGGCTATTGAAATCACCAATCGGTATATAAGCGAGCGCCGCTCGTAAACCCACTCAGTTATAATTTAACAGCGATTGGAGCATGTTGTCGCTGTTGTGGTGAAGCTAACTTCGTTTATCATGAAAGCGCTGATGAATGGTGTCGCCAAGAGCCTGTTTGTGCACCTCAGGCCAGAAGGGAATCCATCAGGAGGAGAGTGATGCCACGGTTCCGCTTGAAACATCGGAGCAGCCGCCACACACATACACGCGCGGAACTCTCGTTACTATCATCTTTGGTGAAAAATAATCTGCCAGTTCCCCTGAGAATTGACAAATACATTCATGCGAAAGAGTTTATTTTAATGTTTTCTATCCATATAACACTGCAACCAAATACATTTGGTTTTGTGATTTTTCAATCAATCGCAATTAACAGGAAAGCTTCTGAATATTATTTTTCCCCATCAGTAGATAATTTTCGTATCCAATATTGGATGCATAACATGAAAAACGGAAAATTTTTCACATCGCGAAAATCATGTAATTTTCGAGCGATTATTTGCTTCCTACTCGTATAATGCTGCGACCAAATACATTTCGTTTTGGATTTTTCAATCAAGTGCGATCAACGTGCGATCTTACGTCTTTCGGCAATTCATTAGAGGTGCAATGAATCTTTAGGAATTCCCGCTCTACGCGTACTGGCAAACGATGTTCACTCAACAATTTTTCAAACGAGAAATGGGTGTTGTGAGAAAGGATTAGCGAACGCAATAACGACAAACGGGGGAAAGAGATGTTTGGAGGCTGAAGGAAATTGGCAGAAAACTTCTTCATTTTATCTTTCGAATAATGTGATCATCATACCACTTCGTTTTGCCAGAAAGAGATTATTAATGCTCAAAGGAAGAATCGAGTTCTCCGAGGAAATACCCAGCGCAAATTAGAGTCGACTATCGATTGCGGCATTCATACACAAATAATTTTATACACAGCTTTCCTCAAAATGATTTCTTCGATATGGTGAAATATTCACTTCCATATATTTCGTATTCTTCATTATCAAATCCATAGTCAATGGCACCCATCTGTATCGAATTATCATCGACACCACCATTTTCGCTAAATGCTTCTTTCATTTCGGTCTGCAAAAACTTTTCTGAACTCTAATCCTAAAATTTTGGTGTCCCGGAAAAGGGCCGTTGATTATATGCTAAGGTACTAAGATAATAATGACGAAAGCGGAAGCGCAGTTGTTTAACACGTTAAGCCCCGCGTCGGTCCCTGGGGACTGACACTGAATTTTACGTCTTTTTTGTGGCAATCTCACCGGACCGACAGTAGAATTTTCGTTCGAAGAGTGTCGGCATTGGAAACGACAACAACCAGGCTACAAATAGATATTTAGAAAATTTCACTATCGATTCGTTGGGACCGACGTGGGCCAGACGAAAAGCTCACTGTTGGTCCTCTATTTTGGCCGGGGCTCAACGTGTTAAGCACGCTCTCCTCGGATACGATGGGCCAGCTGGATGTCGTTGAGCATAATATGACGCGTTTTGCGTGGCTTAGCACACAAATTGGTATCTTCGAACAGGCCGACTAAATATGCCTCGCTTGCCTCCTGCAGTGTCATAACGGCGGAAAACTTTGGAAGCGCAAGTCGGTTTCGAAGTCCTGGACAATTCCACGAACCAAATGCTGCAAAGGTAGCTTGCGGATCAGCCATAACATTTTGTGCATGTTGAATTAATGCGATTGATTAGTAACTATCAATCGTAATAATTCAACATGCACAGAATGTTATGGCTGCGGTATGATATTGTATGTAATGCAAAGTGTTCGGATCAAAAAGCGTCCGGTTTCAAATACATTACTGTATACTTACTTCGATGTTATTCATTTCTCTCTCAGGCTAAGCTACGAACATAATAAAAGGGGTGGGATTTACATTTCATACTGTTATGGTTTCTAATATGAAGCTTCTTTTGCTTTCGTTCATTTCTTACTCTACTCTCGCACCGTGAGGACTCGTTTGTTTGGGACCCAGCAGACAGCTCGTTAGTCTTTCGGTGGTAAGGCACCACGAAATCAGCTCGGAAAAGTGCACCAGCCGCAAGAAGTGTGAAGAAGCCACATCGATACCATCTGCAGAAATGCAGAAATTTTCTGCCAATCTCCTTTCAACTTCCAACATCTCCGTTTGTCGCTTTTCAATTCCATTTCTCCTCTGCAGTCGGACCATTTAGCGAAAACCGAGGTATCGATGGGTGCCATTGACTATGGATTTGATAGTGAAGAACACGATATGATATGGTGTAGTAGATGTTATATTACATATCAATATTTGTTTACGAATGCTGCAAACGATCGTTATCGGGAAGTTGGAAATGTTGGGAAGGAGGCTTTATTTTTACTGTGTAATTTGTAGAAGGAATTCATTTCTTCTCAAGATTATTCCAGTTGTCGGGGCTTGGGGAGTGGGTACTATTTGCGCTGGGTATTTCCGAGGAGAAATCGATGCCCCCTTTGAGCGTTAATGATGCTTTTCCGGCTAAACGAAGTGATATGTCTAAGAGATGAAATGTCTGAGATTTATATGCTTGTTACTTATTTGTTGCTAAGTCAACGTTAGTCCTACGTCCACTCTGCAGTTATATCAAAGATATAACCCACTTCTAGTTTTTTTCAACGGCAAGATATAGAAAATATTAGCGAAATAAATTCTTTCATGATAATAACAGATGAACAGATCGTCTATTTCGTAGATACTCCCGAGACTATAGAGTTCGGTGAAGGGTTAAGGGCAGAGTATCATAATGATGTTGTTATTCTATAACATAGTGTAGTGAATGAAAATTTGGTATTTTATTCGTAAATCCAGCACAATTAATCGTTATGATCATACAAGAACATTGTGTGTGTATTTGTAGAAATTCTTATCGTCAAATATTTTTTTAAAGTAGAAAATATCGTATAATAAATAGTCTTCCGTACAATAGAAGTATTCGCGCTCATAAAACCAATATATAAGCATAGCGATGTCAAAATGTCCTCTCGAATGTAGAACCTTACTTCTAGAACAAAATCTATCCTTGTAATCGTTACTAGTACAATTCATAGTGTGGTTATAGTAATATGCTTAACTTCTACTATACAGAACAAACAGCGTTTTCGCCATTGCTGAAAAGCCCTACCAAGTTACAAAGCTACTGTATGCCTCATTCTCCAACTACCGAAAACACATGAAGCAGCACTTGAAAGCAATATCCTTCCAGCTGTCATAAATTTTACAACATTCTTTTTTTTTTTGCATCACATTCCACTTTCGCTTTCCACTTGTCTTTGCTGTCGTATTGTCTAATTTATTGAAGCAATACAATTTTATTTCGCCGTTACTCGCCGGTAGAATGGTCCAACTCCCTCTGTACGATCCCGGAAAAAAACGGAAATGCTGCCGCATGGAAATAAATTTCCCGAGTGACTTGTTCGTTTAATTTTTTTATGTTCAATGAATTTTTCTGTTGCTTTTTGGGGGGAACTGAACGCATCTCATGGGTGTAACTGTACGCGTACGCGTGCCATTAGATGCCATCGTTGTCAAGGAACGAGAAACGAGTGCTATAAATCAGGACCTCTTCGGGGTGTGATAAGCGACAAGTCTAGCCCGTTTGACCTCGTGCCAAATCAATTAGGATGCGAGCCTGCTTGTTAGTTGTAAATCCGTTGTGGATGCTAACTGGGTAACACGGTTTCTAAACGCGCTGTAAAACCAAGCACTAATCAGTGGTACGGTAAAGTATCGTATTAAGAATTGCTACTGCTTTGCGTTCTAAATAGGATGGCATCCTAATCATCATCCCTCTTGAGGCGATTATTTCTCCTCTCGATCAGCTGATGCTGTTTGCTGCTGGATGCCGACTTTAACATGTTTACACTGCTATTGCTTCGAGGATGGTGCGGCTGCTTTTTGGCAACGGAAACGCCTCGGAGCCTCTGCTGCTGCTGGATGTTGCTGGGATCGTTTTCACGGCAATACGGATGAGTTTTTATCCTTGCCGAGCGGTATGGGAGGCTGCGGCTGTTTCCCAAGCTTGCCGTTACAAATATCAGATAGTAGTGAGCCGGCGCAAGGTTGTTTATGGACATCGACATGGGCGTAAGGTCGGTGTGGTTCCTGGAAGAGCAGTGCGTTTGAGATTGAATTGTATGATGTAAGAAACGTTTTGGCATCGAAACTTACAATTGGTCCGAGAAGATGCAGTGCATTTGCTGTAGCTGCGGATGGTTGTAAATATCTCGACTCTCCAGCTCACAGTAGGATGGCATTTTTATGTTGCTGTAGTACTGGTGCTTCGTGTGCTGCTTGAAGATATATGTGCAATATCTGGAACATAAGTAAACAATTTAGATTCTTAGGATGTTGGGTGTTGAACCTTTAATTTGAATGATAAATTTAAAGTCAATTTGAATGAATAAAGTACATGGTCATGGTGTTCATGGCATAATATGTACATTTGGTATACAGGCAGGCACGCATTCTCGCAGGTAGTTTTCTTCAGAACGTAGTTTGTGATATATTGGCTTGAATAAACAGCAAAAACATACAAGTTCATCCCCTTCATCCCCATTACGTTGCACAATGCGCATAGGTCCAGAAGATGCATTTAAGCGTATTAGTATTTAGAGCTCGACACTTATTCTCTAGACAAAAACTGTCTTAGACAAAGTTGTTACATATGAGAGAGCGCTCATTTTGATGTTATCAAGAATAGGGTGATCAAACTTGTCGATGATGTACAAAATATAACTTTTTTTTGTCTAAAGAATAAATATTTCCCTCGAAGTTGTTTTTGGCGCTTTCTATCTAAGTTACATTAGGGTAACCATGAAAAACCGGGTTTTTTTTTCACTCTAACTTTTATATTTAAAATTCTACATCAAAACTGTCTTCGTACAACTTTTAGAGCTTCATTGCTTCGACAACTCGCAAGCAGGATCGGTCGAACCTATATTTGATCCGATACAGGTGTTTTTTTTACATCCGTTTCTAGTGTGTATTTTTTCATCTGGTGCGCTGCGAGCGAAGTAAAGCTCATAAAAAGTGGTGCGCTATCGAGACAATCCGGCAGCAAGACTCATCATCACACACGCTACACAGCGGCGGCAAGTAGAAGTTTATTTTCCTCTTTCTTCTTCCATCATTCTGTATAGCTTCTGTGCACGATTTACACCATTGTTTAAACTTTGTGTTTACCAATTCGGCAAGCGTTGGCATTAGGGGTGTTCATTTCTTACATCACCGTTGAACTTTTATTGGAACTTTTTTCATTTTCAAATTACACATAATAACAAAAATTGAAATAAATGAAATTTTCAACAATAACTAATATAGAAATATAATTTCTTTTACTAATTTATATTTTCCAAATTATTATATTCTGTTCATATCGAACAGTTGTCTACTTCTTCGTTTTTATTAATATGGCAGAGGGCGGGGAGGATCCCCCATCCACGCCAAAGAATATATCAGATAATGAACCTCCTCCTGAAGAGCAGGAGGATGAAACAGAAGATGAGGAGGAAAATTCTGTTTACGAGATACAAAGCTCTGAAGATGAGGAAAAAGACGAGTAGCAGGATTTTCGTCTAAAAGAATACCCTGATGGCGCCAAAGGCCCATTTATCGTATACTTTAGACGAAAATCCAAACCTCTTAACGTCATTCGCATCTCAAAAGAGTTGACACAGAAATTTTCCGAAGTTACCGAGATTACTCGGATGGGGCCAGACAAATTACGAGTTGTCGTCTCCAGCAGGACCCAAGCGAATGCAATAACGCGCTGTGATCTCTTTGCGATTGAGTATTGCGTATACGTACCCTGTTGCAACGTTGAAATAGACGGTGTAATAAACGAAAAGGGTTTGACTCGAAAAGAGATACTCGATGGTGTCGGTCGCTTCAAGAACTCTTCACTTAAAAGTGTGAAGATTCTTGCATGCGATCGACTGAAATCTGTGTGTCTTAAAAATGACAAAAGAGTCCTCAATCGGACAAACTCTTTTCGTGTGACATTTGAGGGTTCTGCCCTTCCTAACTACGTTGCAATAGGTGCACTTCGTTTACCTGTTCGGTTGTTTGTACCCCGAGTACTGAAATGCAACAAATGTATGCAACTCGGTCACACGGCCGCCTATTGTTGCAACAAAAAACGTTGCGCAGATTGTGGAGAGAGCCATGATGAGAATCCTTGCCCGAAAGAGCGCAAGTGTCTTCATTGCGGCGGGACTCCTCATGATCTTACTCAATGCCCGGTGTACATACAACGAGGGGAAAAAATCAAGCGTTCCTTAAAAGAACGTTCCAAGCGGACTTATGCAGAAATGCTTAAGAGTCCCGTTCCAACGACTCAGGACAATCCCTACTCCATTCTGCAGAACGACGAGCCTGTCGCTGACGCTCCCAATGCAGGAAGTTCTGGTACATCGCAGGGTGCCATCAGGAAAAGAAAAATTACTTCTTTTCCATCACTCCCCAGAAAGAAAACCGAAACTTCCCAAGTTGGAATGAAAACTCGAATCGAACGTGCTGAGAATAGACCGAAGCAAGTACCTCCTGGTTTAAGCGGTTCTTCTACGCACCAGGGGTCCTCAGCACTTCCCGGAGCAGCACCCAACACGTCTGCTCCTTTTTCGCGGTCGAGGCAACAGCCACAATCTGGCTTGCTTGCGCTTTCTGACCTGGTGGACAACATTTTAAATGCTTTAAATATAAACGACCCTCTTAAAAGCATAGTATTATGTTTGCTTCCGATTGTGAGAACATTTTTGAAAGAAAAATGTGGTTTTTTGGCAGTGTTCATTTCCCTCGATGCCTGATTCAGTGCAAGAGGTCAAGGATTTGACCACTGTAATACAGTGGAATTGCAGAAGCATTATTCCCAAACTAGATCAGTTTAAATTTTTAGTTCACAGCTCTAACTGTGATGTATTTTCTCTCTGTGAAACATGGCTTTCTTCAGCCGATGAGCTGAATTTCCACGATTTCAACATTATTCGCCTCGATCGAAATGACTCGTTTGGTGGCGTACTATTGGGGATTAAAAAATGTCACTCCTTCTATAGAGTCACTCTCCCATCGATGACAGGCATTGAAGTTGTTGCTTGCCAGACACAAATCAATGGCAAAGACCTCTGCATTGCTTCGATATATATCCCTCCCAGAACTACGGTGGGCCGCCATCAGTTCTTTGATACTATCGAGGCAATGCCGGAGCCGCGGGTAATCTTAGGTGATTTCAACTCCCATGGAACAGCATGGGTATCACTCTACGATGACAACCGTGCCACTTTGATTTATGATCTGTGCGACAACTTCAAATTGACAGTTTTGAATACTGGGGAAGCAACCAGAATAGCCAACCCTCCTGCACGGGCAAGCATGCTAGACATATCACTTGCATGTGGAAGGTAATCCAAGATCCCCACGGTAGTGATCACCTACCAATAATTTTATCGATCGCTAATGAATCAAGCTCTCGTGAGTCAGTCAATATTTCGTATGACCTCACGAAGAATATTGACTGGAGAACATTTGCGGAAATAATATCTGAAGCAATTGTTTCAATGCATGAACTTCCTCCACTCGAAGAGTATAACTTTATATCGAGTTTGATTTACGAAAGCGCACTTCAAGCTCAAAAGAAACGTGTACCGGCTACCAGTTTCCGACGTCGTCCTCCATCACTTTGGTGGGACAAGGAGTGTTCAAAGGTCTACCTTGAAAAATCATCCGCTTTCAAAAAATTCAGGAAAACTGGATTAGTGGAATGGTTTCTAAAGTACCAAGCTCTAGAAGCCAAACTAAAAGGTTTGATTAAAGCAAAAAAGCGTGGATATTGGCGGAAGTTCGTCAATGGTTTGTCAAAGGAGACCGCTATGAGCACTCTTTGGAATACGGCTAGGAAAATGCGTGGCTGGAACCATACAAACGAAAGTGAGGAATACTCTGACCGTTGGATTTTTAACTTTGCAAGGAAGGTTTGCCCCGACACCGTTCCTGCACAAAACGTCGTACGCGACATTCCACTTCAAAACGATTATGAGAATTTTTCGATGGTGGAATTCTCAATTGCCCTTCTCTCATATAACAATTCAGCTCCGGGGTCGGACAAGATTAAATTCAACTTGTTGAAGAATCTTCCCGACTTGGCAAAACAGCGTTTGCTGAACTTGTTCAACAAGTTTCTGGAGCTGAATATTGTCCCGCATGACTGGAGACAAGTGAGAGTGATAGCCATACGGAAACCCAACAAGCCGGCTAGCGATCACAACTCGTATAGGCCGATTGCAATGTTATCCTGTATTCGTAAATTGTTAGAGAAAATGATTCTACTTCGTTTGGACAAGTGGGTCGAAACGAACAATTTGCTGTCAAATACGCAGTTTGGCTTCCGCCGAGGTAGAGGGACAAATGATTGTCTCGCGCTGCTATCTTCTGAAATCCAAATCGCATTTGCTCGCAAAGAACAAATGGCTTCCGTTTTTCTCGATATCAAAGGGGCATTTGATTCAGTTTCCATGGAAATTCTCTCAGAGAAGCTTCATAATCGTGGACTTTCACCAATTCTTAACAATTTCCTGTACAATTTACTGTCAGAAAAGCACATGATTTTCTCTCATGGCAGCTCGAAATCTTCTCGTTACAGTTTTATGGGCCTACCACAAGGCTCCTGCCTAAGCCCCCTCTTGTACAGTTTTTACGTCAATGATATGGATGATTGTCTAACTAGAGACTGCACGCTGAGACAACTTGCAGACGATGGAGTTATTTCCATCACGGGTACTAATCCCGTCGCTCTGCAAAAGTCGTTGCAAGATACCATGAACAATCTGTTCACGTGGGCCCTCAAGCTGGAAATCGAATTCTCTACGGAGAAAACTGAAATGGTCGTTTTTTCTAGGAAGCACGAACCCGCCCAATTCCAGCTTTACCTATCCGACAAAAAGATCCAACACTCTATGTTTTTCAAATACCTGGGTGTATATTTTGATTCTAAGTGTACCTGGGGGAGACACATTGCGTATTTGAAACAGAAATGCCAGCAAAGAATCAATTTTCTCCAAACAATTACCGGAACATGGTGGGGTGCCCATCCAGGAGAACTTATTCAGTTATACAAAACAACGATATTATCAGTGTTAGAATATGGCAGTTTTTGCTTCCGATCAGCTGCCAGGATTCATATTCTCAAGCTGGAGAGAATACAATATCGTTGCTTGCGTATAGCCATGGGGTGTTTGCATTCGACACATACGATGAGTCTCGAAGTTTTGGCAGGAGTACCCCCGCTTACTCTTCGGTTCACAGAATTATCCTACAGATTTCTCATCCGTTGCAAGATCATGAATCCATTGGTAATTGATAACTTCGAAAATCTACTCCAACTGACTCCTCAGTCAAGTTTTATGTCTTTATACCATGAGTACCTTACACACGACGTGCACCCTTCACCAGGCATCTCCAACCAAGTTTGCTTCCCTTACTTCTGCAATTCCTCTGTCATTTTTGATCTGTCCATGCGACAAAAGATCCATGGAATCACAGATCATCTACGCTCCGATTATATTCCACCGATATTTTCGGCAGAATATGGGAAAGTTGGATCTGATAAAATGTTCTTTACTGACGGTTCATTCATAAACGGGTCCACTGGCTTCGGCATCTTCAGAGAAAATTCCAGTGCCTCTTTCAAACTCAAAGATCCTTGTTCCGTGTATGTCGCTGAACTGGGTGCGATATATTACGCATTAGGGATCATTGAAACATTGCCCATCGACCACTATTTTATTTTTTCAGACAGTCTCAGCTCAATAGAGGCAATCCGCTCAATGAAAGTTGATAAACGCTCATTTTATTTCCTAACAAGAATAAGACAATTATTGAGAGTTTTGGTCGAAAAATTATTCAAGATTACCTTAGCATGGGTTCCCTCTCATTGCTCGATTCCGGGGAATGAGAAAGCGGACTCGCTAGCTAAGGTGGGCGCTTTAGAAGGCACACTTTTTGAAAGGCAAATTGCTAATAATGAATTTTTCCACATTCCTCGTCAGTATACGCTCGTAAGTTGGCAGCGCATGTGGAGTGGTGATGAGTTCGGTCGTTGGTTACACACGATTATCCCTAAGGTCTCGACGAGTGCATGGTTCAAGGGATTGAATGTAGGTCGTGATTTCATTCGCGTGATATCTCGGCTTGTGTCCAATCACTACAACCTAAACGCGCATCTCTATCGCATTGGGCTCGCAGCAAACAATCTTTGTGATTGTGGCGATGGCTACCACGACATCGAGCATGTTGTCTGGTCGTGTATCCGGTTCCATGCTGCTCGCTCTCAGCTCTCTAGAGCACTGAGAGCACAAGGCAGACAATCGGATATCCCCGTCCGGGATATCTTAGGTAGCCGGGATCCTGATCTTCTGCTTCATCTATACTTGTTCCTCAGAAACGCCGATGTCAACGTTTAATGATGTTTCCTTCGTTGTGTCCCCGTTTCATATCCCTCCTATCCGATCTATAAACTTTTACTTAGTCGCGGCAATACATACACACACTCTTTACAGATGCACGGGCCGAAGGTTGTGCAGTCCACTGATTATTCAACAAGAGCCAAAGGTTGTACCGCTTATGACAACTCTACACGAGCTGATGATTGCGCCGGCTAGTGACCATTCTATCCTGGTTTCCTCGAGTCGAGAAAGACGCACCACGCTAGATATGGGGTACAGACAAGGGGGGCGTTGCTGATTAATGGTCAGCTGCATCCCAATAGGAAGTATCCTGTGTCGGGCACACGTACAGAGCATCGATGACTGCGACATACCAATTTTGAGAACACTTGTAATACTAACCTCGAGTCAACCGCGAGTAATCGGTTACATATTACTAACATAGTCTAAGCAAACTTTGTAAAAATATTGAACTCCCGGCCCCGTTAGGCTGACGCCATATGAGCCTTAATAATATATATATTTTTTTTGGATAAAAAAAAAAAAAACTATTGAGTCAGTTGAAAAAAAAATGTGACAATATACAGGGCGGACTCGATTATATACAATCTCCAATTTCTTTCAACTGTATGTAATCGAACCCTGTATATAATCGAGTCAAAAATTTAAAAAAAATAATTTTATTTATTTCTTTTTTATACATATAGGCAAAACTGTTTTTGAGCGATCGCATTTTGTGCAATTCCGCATTCGTGTGATTGTTTTCGTGTGATTTTATTGATTGTGATATTGGTTTGTGTTATTGACACCGATTTCATGATAAAATCGCACAAAGAGATTCACACAAACGAGGAATTGCACAAAAAGGGATCGCACGAAAACAGGTTTGCCTGTATATTTTTCGTTCCCCTTAAATCGTGTCCAAAATTGTGTATAATCGAATCATATAGATTCGAGTCCGACCTGTAGTTACCACTGCCCGTTAACCCCAAAAACACTGGTGGCAATATTTTTGCCGCTGCCTTGTAAATTCACTTGATTGCCAGTATAAAATAAACAATAGAACAATTAAGACAAAAATGGCTTATTTAAACAAAATATAAAAACATTATTTGTAGTGCGGCGAAAAAAAAATTGTTTTTGAGAAGCAGTATAGATGCCACTGCTTTACAAAGGGAAAATTGAAAATTGGAAAGTTTTCACCAAATAAACTATTTATTTTATCGAAAAAACTGCACGATCTTACACAGAAGGCCCTAAATAGAACGTTTCTAGTTACAAACTTATCAACTTATTGGATTCTCAACGAATTTCAACAGAATTTTCTGTAAGCGTTTTAAAATCGCGGGTTGTTACATGAAAGTGACTGCCAAATTAATATCCTACACTTTCTGCAGCCTTAGAAAAATTTAAGAGTGGTCAGATACTTTTAGAAGTCGTCAGTTGAAAAAACATTAAAACACTATCCCAAGTAAAGCGAAGAAAATTCGATGTGGAGATTTTTGGTGATTCAGACCTTATTAACGACTGAAAAAATATTAAATCACAGCATTTGTACCTGGGCGAATTCTACAACTTTCTTTAAATTAAAATTTAACATTATTTTCAAAGTGCTTGAAAATGTCGGCACATTGCTCAACAGAACACGAAGCTAGAACATTCATTGCAATCATTTCCATTTTTGTGGAAATGATTGCAATGTTGACTCAAAGAGAGAGTGAACTAAAATTAGCTTTAAGCAGTAAGCTAAAACACGAATCAAAGTGAAAAGGATTCTATAGCTTCATAACATATAAAATATAAGTGAGTTACACAAGAATAAATACCCAAGATGCAAAGATTCGAAGTTTTTCAAATTATTGTCAAAAATAAAAAAAGGCACAAAGATATTATCTCAGAATTAGGATATTATCTCAGAACGCAGGATTTAAGAAGAATTTATTCCATTGAATTTTCTTTAGTAGGTTCTTTTTCTTCGTCATCTGAAATAAGTTCATTTCTTGAATAAAAAAGTTCCCGGAATTCATTCAGGAAATGAAAAATACAATATTGTACATCAATATCGATATTGTCCCCTTGAAAGTACTCCCCATCGACTGCAATGCACTTATGCCAGCGCTTGATCCAATCCTCCAAACATTTATTATATTCGATTTGCGGTCAACATATTCGATTTTTTCATTATCTTATTTCGGGTGCTGAAACGTGGTTTCTTGAGTCGTTCGAATAGGAAAGTAAATTCGGTGGTTGCTGAATGGAATTAGTTTCGTTTTTGGCGAATAACGATTGATTTTGCAAATTGTGCAGAATTGAGGCACGCACAATAGCAGATATACTCAATACAGCGTATTTTTTAGAAATATAAAACTGTTACACTACAAATTTTGTAGAATGTCAATTAAGTGCCAACCTAACAAAAAAAATGAAAAATAATAACGGGTGACCAGTGTTGCCACACCTACAGATTTATCTGGAAAGGTACAGATTTTTTCGCTATTTTTGGTACAGATTCTGTACGATACAAAGTACAGATTTTCGTCAAAAAGTACAGATTGGTACAGTGTTTTTCCGCATGAGAAATTTCTTACATTTGAACAAAGCAACATTAAGGTACATGTCGACTTTTACGCCGCATTATCGCTTGGTGCGACTGATCATAAAAGTATTTACAATGCAATAATAGATCAGTTTCATTAGGACGAAATTTCTTACAGGGATCGATCGCTTACTAAGCGATCGCGCAATCAATGTGGCTACGGAGACCCTCGTATATCTGAAGTTATAATCGATTAATTTTGTATCGAATAATGTGAAATCAAAATATGAATACAACGATTTTTTTTGCCCAACATTTTTTATCCAACCATCCAACATCGACAACCCGAAAGATCACGATATTATTTCAAGAAATAATATTCGTTCAATTAATCGAATATTGAAAGACAATTATTCGAATGAATCGAATATTAAAAAATGCCCCAACGATTAATCGATAATCGAATAAATGAAAAATTTAGACATCACTATTTGTAACGTTCTCACTGTATCTCACTCCTCGGCAACTGTCGAGCATTTTTTTTTCTGAATATTATCAGAACAAAAATAAGCTTGGAAATCGGTTCAGCAAAGATACGATGGACGCTATTTTGAGATCGAAAGATTTGATCAAACACCGTGGTGGCAGCTCGATTTTTTTTATAAATGATAGTATGCAGTCTAGATTCAGAAAACCGATGTATAAGGATCATCAAACACAAGAATGACTTGCAAATGTAAATGTAGTATTCGTAGTAAACAAATGAGTATGCATTTTATTATAATCGATGCAAAAAATAAATAAATCTTTTTTTGTCAAAATATCAAATTGTGTAAAAATGTGTAAAGTGACGAACCAGCCGAAATGTGTTGAAAGTCACTAAAAAGAGAGAGAAAAAAATTGATGGGTCTGAGCCTAGGGGCACGGTATTTTTTCTCTATTGATACATCAAATGGAGGCCCTTAAAAATGTTACTTGTATGAACTTGTATCTTCTAAACGGGTTAGATGAGATGAAGTGGTAGAATCCGGAACCACATTTTGTTCAAAAATGTGCACATAAATATCATTAAAGTTATTTATACCCTTTTCTTCTGCTTGTTCAATTATGCAGAAAAATACAAAGAGTCATCATTTATCATTTATCATTTATCACAAGTCTAAATAGTTATGATCTACATTAATATAAGCCTCAAATAAATCTATGACTACAGAAATATATTATATATAAAAATAGCATTTCTCCTTCGTTGTCCGGAACATTGTTTGTAGGTGGCTGTAATAATTTTATAGCCAAGTGATATATATTAGGTATCCTATGCCTATCAGTGCTATCTTGGGAAGTTCGTGTAGCTGCTGAAGTGAACTGATCTCATTGTGTGCTCTGTAGAGGAAAGGGAAAGGAGAATGGTCAAGTGCATTCGAGGAAATGAAGTGGGCTTCTAAGGAAGACATACATATATTAAGATCAATCAAGCTATCATTATCTGATATGCATGATATGATCTGATATGATATGCATGAGTATATACTTCCGAACCTCTAAATCAGCAGGCAGTTAAATGCTTTATTTGCATTTTGTATTATCAAACAACATGCTCGATGTCATGATATCCTGGACATACATTGCATAAGCTGTAACAAATCCTACGCGATAAAAATGTGAATTGAGCATGAATTGATCGGGTCTGCCGCCTCTGTTGAATAATATGTTATATAACTTGCTTTGTGAGAAACATTTGAATTTTTCTCACGGAGATTCGGCAGTGAGTCGGGTCTCTTACATGGGCCTCCCTCAGGGCTCATGTTTAAGCCCCCTTTTGTACAACTTCTATGTAAGCGACATCGACAATTGCCTTACACAAAATTACAGCCTAAGACAACTTGCAGATGACGGAGTGGTGTCTGTCGTAGGATCAAACGAATCTGACCTGCAAGAACCCTTACAAGATACTTTGAACAATTTTTCAACCTGGGTCATTGGGCTAGGGATCGAATTCTCTACAGAGAAAACAGAGATGGTGGTTTTTTCTAGGAAGCATAGACCAGCAAAACCAAAGCTTCAACTTTTGGGTAAACCGATCACTCATGCTATGTCATTCAAGTATCTTGGGGTCTGGTTCGACTCCAAATGTACTTGGGGGGCCCATATTAGGTATCTGAGTAAAAAATGCCAACAAAGAATAAACTTTCTCCGTACAATCACCGGCACATGGTGGGGAGCCCATCCCGAAGATCTTATAATGTTGTATCGAACAACTATTCTCTCAGTGATGGAGTATGGCAGTTTCTGTTTTCAATCAGCTGCCAAAACACATCTCATTAAACTCGAGCGAATTCAGTATCTTTGTCTCCGTATTGCGTTGGGATGTATGCCCTCAACGCATACCATGAGTCTCGAGGTTTTGGCAGGCCTACTCCCACTAAAAGATCGCTTTAATTTAATTTATCTCTTCGGTTCCTCATCCGGTGTAAGGTTATGAACCCATTGGTGATCGGAAATTTTGAGCAGCTTATCGAGCTAAATTTTCATTCAGGATTCATGAGCTCATATCATGAATTCATCTCCATGCAGGTTGATCCTTCTTCGTATACTCCCAACCGTGTTTGTTTTCCTGACTACATCAATTCCTCTGTACATTTTGATCTGTTCATGAAGGAGAAAATCCATGGAATTCCAGATTATCATCGGGGATCGTTCCTACGATCTTCAATGCAAAGTATGGGCGTGTCAATTGTGATAATATGTACTTTACTGATGGGTCCTCTATGAATGAGTCCACAGGATTTGGAGTGTTCAACGAACTTTTTAGCACCTCCCACAGTCTTCAGAATCCTTGCTCTGTGTATATTGCTGAATTGGCAGCAATACATTGGGCGCTGGACAGCGTCGCCTCACGACCTGTTGAACACTATTACATTGTAACGGATAGTCTTAGCTCTGTCGAAGCTATCCGTTCACTGAGGCCGGAAAAGCACTCGCCGTACTTCCTTGAGAGAATACGAGAAATTTTGAGTGCTTTAACCAGACGCTGTTATGTCATTACCTTTGTCTGGGTCCCTTCACATTGCTCAATTCCGGGTAACGAGAGGGCTGACTCATTGGCAAAGGTAGGTGCAATTGAAGGCGATATTTATCAGCGTCAAATCGCTTTCAATGAATTTTATTCTTTAGTCCGTAAAAATACCATCGCTAACTGGCAACGTAAATGGAACGAAGATGAGTTGGGCCGGTGGTTTCACTCGATTATCCCTAAGGTTAGCCTCAAACCATGGTTCAAAAGTCTGGACTTGAGTCGGGACTTTATTCGCACCTTCTCTCGACTCATGTCCAATCACTGTTCGTTAGACGCGCTACTCTTTCGTTTTAATCTTGCCGATGGCAATATCTGTGCTTGTGGCCAAGGTTACCACGACATCGAACACGTTGTTTGGTCGTGCGAGGAGTATCTTGTTGCCAGATCGAATTTAGAAAACTCTCTTCGGGCTAGAGGAAGGCAGCCCAATGTGCCGGTGAGAGATGTGTTGGCTCGGTTAGACCTTGATTACATGTCCCAAATATATGTCTTCCTAAAAGCTATCGATCTTCGTGTGTGATTGTCCTTATATCCTTATATTCTCCTTTTCCTTTTCCTTCGCGAGAAATCAAATCCCTTCTTACTAACAATAGAATAAGGTGAAATGTAAATACATGTTAGATATAAGATAGGCTTAAGAATTGAGTATGATGAATGTGAGTGCGAATGTGAGTGTGAACATTGTCAACATATCCTTATATCCCATCCTTTTCCTGAAACAAAATGTCACCCTTCTAAACTCGAGCAAGCCGCGAGTAATCGGTTCTCTACTTCATTAACATTAGAATTAATAAAAATGTTTATGTATACTTGTAACTATACAGATAGGAGTTTGGCTCCTTTAAACTTATGTAACTGAGCCTGTAAAAATAAACGATTTAATAAAAAAAAAGCATGAATTGATTGGACAACATACAATGCAACAACTGATAAGTGTCTATTATCGGCAAATGGAAAATAATTCATAATACGCAGCGATTAACATTGTGAACTAACGTCCGAATGTAGGCAAAAAGGTTGCTTGTTGCGTCAGGGAAGAAAGCTAGTGGTTAATGCCATCGAAAAAACATATCCATTTTAATCGTCAGAATGTTTGATTTTTTTACAATATTTTCTGTCCGTTTTTTAAGCAAGAAATTGCTGGAAAAAGGACCTGGCCGGGTAAGGGAGTGAAAAGTGCCTCCAAACCAAATCACTAGCTATATGGCAAATATTGTATAAGATATTAAATAAGAAATTTTGGCGTATTTTTGAACCCCTATGTGGTTTTACATAGGATCTATAGTGAAAACGTACTTTTTCGTTTATTTCACGCCATCATCAAAAGCTTCGAGATAAAAATTTGAAAAAAAAAACTTAATGCACCTTACTACGGTGTATCAAGAAAAATTATCAAACAAAATTTCATTAAAAAATTTGAGTACTAAAAAAAATATTGTAAAAATATTATTTTTTTTGGGATTTAGAGATTCAGTACTACTCTAATTCATATTCAAATGTGTTCCTACGGCTCTTTTCTAAATATGTGTGATTTTTTTCAGTGTTGCGCGGTACAAAAATATGTTTTTTTTTATATTTCCAAAGGTTCTGGCTGGGTAAGGGAGTAAAAAGTCCCTCAAACCAGATTGCCAGCTGTATGACAAATTTTGTATAGGGTACTAAATAAAACATTTTGGCAGTAGTACCATATATTTGAGCCCTTATATGGTTCACCATATGATCTATGGTGAATAATGCAGCTTTTCGTTTTTTTTTCACGCCATTCTCAATTGCTTTGAGACAAAAATATGAAAAAATACTTAAAGTACATCTTACTAAGGTGTATCGATCGATATTTTCAAACAAAAAACTTTTTTTTTTAAACATTTTTATTTTGAATTCAATTTTATTAATTCTAAGATTCAGTACTACCCTAGTTCGTATTCAAATTTCTTCCTGCGTCTATTTTAGGTATATATGATTTTTTTCAGAATTTTTTGAGTGGTTTTCGCGGTACAAAAAACATTCTACACATTTCCCGGTATATAGGAATTTTGAAAAAAAAAATTCTTTGAGACCCAATTTTACTCTAATTTTTATTTAAATGCGTTGTTTTTGTGTATAGCAATGCTCTTAAAAATTCAGAAAAAATTATGGCACATGTAGAAAAAAAGACACATACAAACACATGCAAATAAAAATAAGAGCAGAAGTGGGTCTCAAAGTTATATTTTTTTTCAAAATTTTTAAATGCCGGAAAATATATAATTTTTTTTTGTACCGCGTATTTAATTTTTTTTATTATTAGATTTTTTCATGAAAAAATAGTAAGATGTACTTTCAGTATTTTTTTTCTTATTTTTGTCTCAAAGCTATTGATAATGGCCATAGATCCTATGGTGTACCATATAAGCTGATGATTTTGTTCGGGGACACTTTTTACTCCCTTACCCAACCAGACCCTTTGGAAATGTTAAAAAAAAATTTTGTGTTCCACGCAAGACAGAAAAAAAATCACACATATCTAGAAAAGCCGTGGGAACACATATAAATATGAATTAGAGCAGTACTGAATCTCTGAATCCCCAAAAAAAGTTTTTCAAAATTTCAATATTTTTTTAGTACTTAAATTTTTGATGATTTTTTTTTGATAATTTTTCTTGATACACCGTAGTAAAATGCATATTAAGTATTTTTTCAAATTTTTATCTCGAAGCCCTTGAGGATGGCGTGAAATAAACGAAAAAATACGTTTTACACCATAGACCCTATGTTAAACCACATAGGGCTTCAAAAAACCGCCAAAATATCTTATTTATTCTTCTTCTTCTTGAATGGCGTTAACGTTCCCTGTGGATTTTTTGCCGTCTCAACGTATGCATTAACTAGCGTTATTTATTAAGACTTAGTTGAGATTTCTTAATCCAAATAATTCGCCTTGAATGTATTCCGAAGGGCAAGCTCTAGAATACGCGTGACCACAGTGCAAGTCGAAGGAAGTTTCTCTGACGAAAAATCTCCCGGCCAGAACGGGAATCGAACCCGAACACCCGGCATGATAATGTGAGACGCTAACCACTCGGCCAAGGGTGCACTTATTTATATCCTATACAATATTTGGCATACAGCTGCTGATTGGGTTTGGGGGCACTTTTTACTCCATTACCCGGCCAGTCCCTTTACTGTCTAATGGTATATAACACAACATATGTCGTAATAACGATTTTTAGTAATATGCGTTTGAAAACTCTCAATGAATCGTTACATTTTTCGTAGAGTTACCCCCTTATATTGAAATCAAAGACATAGTCCTATGTCAAAAATAAAAGTGTTCAGAACTTATTAAAGTTTTCAAAACTACACTTCGGTTTGCAGTGCGATTGTTGTTCATAGAATTATTCATCATCAAAGACCAAGAAATAATGTTTCATTCAAACAGAAATTTCTCTGTATGGAAAGGTCCTGAAAGGACGTTCTAGGAACTAAATAAATAAGTAAAATTGGTTTTTCTATCTAGTTAGCAAAAATTTGTGTTAGTTCACAAAATCTTTGAAAAAACAGACAGAAATCGAATGGTGTCAATCGCTGGAGGTACGTTTTTCTCAGAATCTAGTGGATCGATCTGGGTGGATTTTTTTTCAGCATCTAAAAATGAATTATCTAAACAGTTACGTAGTGGTTTTTGAAAATTCGAATAATTTTCTAAATGGTGGTCATCTGAATAAAGATTAGTAGTATTTTCAACAAAAATTGTTATTTAAAAAATCATAAAAAAAAAATAAAAATTGAAACTTTAAAAAAACGGAATGAAATAAATCAAATTGAACGCAAAAAGAACGATAATAAATTGCTAGTGCCCAAGAATACTATCATTGTTCCCCGCGAGATGGAAATGTCGAGCGTTAACAAGGCTGCAAAAAAGTTTGGTTGAAATAATGCGAGTGATAACCCCAACAGAGCTATTAACGTCGGTGAAAAAAGGCCATCCTAAAACGCCAAACTGCCTCTGCGAATGTACAGGATAAGTCTGCACGAGCATGTATTAGTTGGTTAACACCAACTTACATAACACGCCTTGAATGTATTCTGAGTGGCAAAGAATAGGCTACAGTGAAAATCTGTAGAAATTTCTTAGACGAAACCTTCGGCATTCTATGTGTGACGCTAACCAATCGGCCACGAGAACACCAATGATCTTGGAAATAGAATTATATTTTTGCAACAAAAAAAACCAAGCAGTAACACATTTACGTATCTTCTCATCGTTTTTTGTGAATAGTAGTCTCAAGTTTCCTTCAAAGCCTACCTTATTTTCCTCTGATCTGGTGAACTGAACCAGGCGATCGTGGTAGCGTGACAAGTCCTCAGCTGGGTCAGCTCAGCCACCGTTGTGTTGCCGGGCAGCTGGGGCAGATTCACAAACGCATCCCGCGTGGTTACCGCAATCTGTATCCGGTTGGTTCGGTAGTGTTCGTCTGCTTCCGAAATTTGTATCAGATATCGCTCGCCAGGCACAGCCTTCCCCAGCGTAATTACCCTGGGATAGTAAATGTCAACAATTGGCCTCAGAATTAGCCGTTTTTTTCGGTAAATCTCCAGATTCACCGTTCCTCCACAGGGTGTCACCAGAAGTTTCAGGGTGGAATTACTCGATGATTTCTTAGGAACCTTGAAACTGAAAAGGGTCAATCCGCCTAAGGTAGACAATTTCCCGACGAACAATTTCCCCTCGATCAGCTGTGTGGGACGGGTTCGATTCACATGAACCGTTGTCGATCCAAGCAGGTAGGAAAGATTGTTCTTCTGAGTGTGCACAGAGAAAACTTCCAAGAAGTACGAGGTGTTCGATCTCAGACCTTTAATCAGTTGTTTCGTTCGAACACCCGTGCACACGATCGTAGTCTTCGCATCCGGATGAATCTTTTTCTCCTCTTCAATGCTGATTCGCTGGAGCACTTCCGTACTGCTTGCACCACATTTGGATCCATGTTGGTTATTTGCAAGTGCCCGACAAAGGGTTTCTTGGGGACGATCCCGACTTATGACCAAACAATAGTGCATCGCGTGAATATCGAATTTACTTTTTTCCCACTTGACTAGCAGTTGGTGCTTCCGGGGATGCTGATGAAACTTGATAGGGGACAGTGCAGTTCGGTTCAGCAGTGGCCACAGGTCGACGAGGTTTCGTGTGTTGTAGGAAATCTCAGCCGAACAGTACACGTTGGTGATTTGAACCCACACGTGGTAGATACCCTGTACCGCACAGGGCAACAGAAAGGAACTTCGGTTGAAAGCGTTGTGGATTTCAAGGATGCCTGTCAAGACAAGGATAATGTCAGCGGATGTACAGGGAAATCATATATCAGTTACCACCCACTCGTTTCGTTGTAGACGACCGTCCATCGGATTTCCCCTTCCATAGTTGGGGTGCAAGATGGTGTGATAACGATGGAAAGTGGACTCGTATCCGCTAGATGGATCACATATCTGGAAAGAGACAGCAAAATAAAACCATCAGTACAACGTTCCGTCTAATTTATACAGTTTTAATTGCGGTGATTTGTCATGTTTATAGTTTTGGGAATTCCCCGACGTTCTTACGTTATCCTTTCTGCGATTGTCTGGCTCACACGAGGAAATATGCAGACGATTTATCATACCGATTGCAATTGTCGTAAAGACAGTTTTATTTGTCTTCCTTCTTCCCGGGCGCTTTCATGTGTAAAATGAACGGTTCTCTTTTCTTAGCTGCTTGTCTTTACACAATGAGATTATTCTACACTTCAAGGCTAAGGTCCTCATTGCAAGATTCGGTCGTTGAAACGAATTTGGGGAAAATTATTGCTCAATTAAAGATTGTTTGTGGTGATGTTATCGATATTCAATTGTTTCATGTATTCGAAAAGCTTTCAAGAGGTCCATGTTTTCAATGATTTGTTCTCAATTGGTATTTGTTGTCTGATGGGAAAATTATTTTCGAGTTGTTTTCGTGGATGCAGGAAATATCTTTACAAATTCGATAATGATTATCGAATCCTGATGATGATTTGTGAACAAATATGTGTGAACACGGGTACTGTTTCATTGTATCAACCGACGTCGCTGGGAAGATAAATATCAAGTTATGCAATACCTACAAATTTAATTACAATAACTTAAATAATAAAATTTAAATATTAGAATATAAGAAAAAATTGTAAGGGGTTGTATCTAGGACACGACCGCATCGACGTAGAACTACGAAATTATATTATGGAATCCACTTGTTTACCACTTCGAATATTATTTTAGAATGCATCGAAACTTTTGTAATAGATTATGTTCTTCGTTACAAATAAATTTGATGAACGTCCTTTTACATTTGATATAATTCCTAGAACTACCAAAATATTTGAACGGAAAAGTTGTCAAACGATTATTGTATTTTACATTTCCCTTTGAAATTATTGCACATTTCATGTTTACGTAGTTCTCGAAGCGCGAAAGTTCATTCAACTCTAGTATCTGAAATGACGATTTTCCCAGGCTTCTCAGTACAAAGCGAGTAGAAAAGTACTCAACACCAAAAAATACTCCCGACTTGCATGTATTTGCAAAGCGGATTCCCCCAGGCACATTTATTTTGAACACAGCTCCGTGGGAAAAAAATCCCCAACTTGCATGTTTTGACGAAGCGAATTCCCTCAGGCACATTGATTTTGAAGTTCGTGTTAGGAAAACACAGCTCGGTGGGAACAAAAGTATCCCCGACTTGCATGTATATTTGCAAAGCGGATTTCTACAGGTACATCGATTTTGAAATCTGTGTTGGGGAAACCGTAAATCGGGCCAATCAAAACTTGGCAGTTAGGGCGTTTAGATAACGCTTAACATTTTACAGTTATTCAATTGTTCAACTCATGAAAAATAACATTTTATTAATTGTGATAGACGCGCAGAAATATTTCCTATCACTTGATGCAAACATCTTTCCGATCTGTTAAGAAATGTTCGAGTGATAAGCATTTGAAATACGGGTAGGGTTAGCACACAAATCGGCAGAACAAATGTATGGGAATAAAGGAAATTCTTCCAGTTTTCATGAATTTAAACCGTTTAGAGATTAGCGAGTTGTAATGTATAGCATATCAAACAAATTCCGATTCGATTGGTATACAAATCATGAGAATTCGTTCACAGTGAAAATAATTATTAACGCTAACTTTATTTCTTAAAAACTTGACCAGTTTTCTGATTTGGCACCCTTCCTGAAAGACTTAGTTCTACGTCAAAGAATATACGCTTCGAACAACATAATAATAAAAAAAAACAACGGAGCAAAGTTATTTTTTTCAGCTATTTTTAGACTACTTAACTTTGTGAAATATGGAGCTACTACCTTCAAAGTGGAATATATCTCATTTCCAGCAAATGACTACCTTGATGCTACCTTAAAAACATTTCTTTTCGATTGATCAGAGTTTGGTGATAATGAGAGGGCTACTTTTGGCATTAGATTATAGGACCTTGTTCCCGTACACACTTCACGGTGAAAACGAAAATATGTTTTCAAAAACCTATCAATATGGGTATCAAATGAAAGGGCTTGATTAGTAGAATACAATAATTTATGCAAAATGTAAATCAAAGATTTTTTTTTTAAATTTAATTTATTTTCAACTGGCTCAGCAACGTTAAGCATCAATGAGCCGTGTTTATGTATAGGGAAAAGCCTCTGTGAGTAGAACTATGCAAATGTTCTTTCTCATAAAGGCATAAAAACCCTATGATTTTTTCAAGAAATAGAACAATATAAATAATTATACAACAATTCATTATGAAATATTATTTAAGACTTCTTCTTGAGGATTTTTTATAGAGAAAACCACCTCCTTGAAGATTGCGAGCAATTGCGTGCATCTGAGTATTTTTGAGTATTGAGGAAAATAGTTGAAGAAAAATGAAAACGTAAATAACCATATATTATTGATAAATAATAAAAATATTCATAACAAAAAACAAAAAAGTTGGAGAAGTAAACGATAATCAAAAATAAAAGAAAAATATACACATACTCATACTTGAAAGTGTATGGATTTGAGGAAGTAATAAATCAACATAATTGCATCGAGATTACGAGTAGCCAGAACGTCACGGATCGAAACATTGAGTGGCATTCCCTTTTTGCGAAAATTTTCTATAAAAGATAACCTTTTATTTTGAAATTCAGAGCAATACCATACAATGTGATCAATATCGTGATAACCTGTACCACAAATACATAGGTTACTATCACTGATGTTAATTCGAAAAAGATGTGCATTCGAGGAATAATGATTAGACATGAGTCTGCACACTACTCGAATGAAATCACGAGAATAATTATATCCTTTGAACCATGGTTTGAGGGGAACTTTAGGAATGATAGAATACAGCCACCGACCTTTATCACTACCATTCCAACTTGTCTGCCAACATTGAAGTGCACGTTCACGAGGAAAATGGAGATATTCATCAAAAGTAATTGGCCTATAAAATAACAGTCCTTCCGCAGCGCCCTTCTTAGCAAGAAGATCAGCTTTTTCATTTCCTGGTATCGAACAATAAGAGGGAATCCATACAAAAGTGATATTAAATGATCTACTTATCAAAACACTTAAAAGATGTTGGATTCCAGACAAGAAATACGAAGAATATCTAGACCTTACCGAACGAAGTGCCTCTAAAGAGCTGAGAAGATCAGAAAAAATGTAAAAATGTTCAGGGGACAAGGTCTGAATATGTTGTAATGCAGTGTATATTGCAGCCAATTCCGCAACAAACACCGAACAGGGTAAACTAAGCTTACGGAATATGGAGAAGTTAATATTAAATACCCAAAAACCTGTGGAACCATTAAGACTAGATCCATCAGTAAAAAAAATTTTGGTTGAGTCAATATGTTTATATCTTGACAAGAAAATTGCAGGCATGACTATTTGGCGGAGATCACTGGAAATACCACTCACATAAACTTTCATTGACAAGTCAAAATTAATAGAAGGATTGAACAAAATTGAAGGAATGGTCTGGAAACCAAGTAAAGCAGATGGGCTTTCCAGGGTCAGAAATTCAAGATATAGCGACATTCGCTTAGATTGAGTGCCTAAGGTTAGCATTTTTTCAAAGTTTGTTTGGATTGAGTGTTTCACAACGTATCAAAAAACGAAATGATAACTCGAAAAAGCGCACAGAAAGAGGAAGGATACTAGCTAAAATTTCTAGGCTCATTGTATGTGTTGACTGCATACATCCTAGAGCAATACGCAAACAGCGATATTGGATCCTTTCCAGTTGTATAATATGAGTACGGGCAGCGGACCTGAAGCAAAAACTTCCATACTCCATAACAGATAGAACGGTTGTTTTATACAACCTAATCAAATCGAAATCTAAACTAAATTGACACAATAGTAACTATCACTCACATTAATTCAACATGCAAAAAATATCATGGTTTCGGCATGATTTTGAATGTAATAAAAAAGTGTCCGGATTAAAAAGCTTCCGGATTCAGAAGCATCACTGTAATGTACTAAAAGTTGGAAAATGCTTAGGCAAGTAGCAGTTAGCAGATATCACTATCACTAAAAAATAGTGGGGCATATGATGAAAAAACTTATTTTGGATAATGGAATTCCGACGTAGCCCACGATTTAATTTTAGTCTCATCAATGCCCTAGATTGATGAAGGAAGAGGTGTGATAACTACTAACCGTTACTTGCTTAATTGACTAATTATCTGTATTATTTATATGTTTAATAACAATGAACCTCAAAAGTTTCTTTTACTTATTTTATTTTCTAGTTTTTAGTACATTATCTATATCATTAGTATATTTTATTATACCATTTAACAATTTTTTCAAAAGTTTTATTTCATACCTAATTTGTTTCGGAATATTTTCATGACGAACTGTATTTTATTAGTCAAATCATTTCAGTTGGTACCGATATAAAAAATACATAGTCGACCATTTAGTGACGGCAACCTTTTTCGAATTTATGTTGTTCATCATGTAATGTGTTCTCCAAGTCAGGTAATTCGATCATTTTTTAGCGGCGGCCAAATCGAATTTTAAAATATTTTTTATATATATGGAATAAGCAATCTTATGACAGCAGATATAAATGTGTGATCCATATTTCAGATCAATCAATGAACGGGGTCAAATTTCTATTAAAGTGCGACAACCCTACAAACATTCAAACATACATGCAAACAGGTCAAGCTGAATGAAACTAAAGGTCGGACTCGATTATATGTGATTCGATTATACACAATCTTGAACTCGATTATATACAGTTCGGAGAAACTATTTTTTATATTTCAAATATGACTTATTTCAAGAAGAAACTTTCAACTTTAAGGTGAAGTTTAAGTGGCTATTACATGTACAGTGGGGTAAAAATCGTGATTTTTGAAGATTTTGCTTGAATTTTCACCAGTAGTTGTCTATATCGATATTTCAGCTGAATTAAGAAAGATAGAAGTTGGGTGCCAAAGAACAAATTGTAGAGCGATTAAAGAGCTTGAATTTAATTGATAGAAACAATCTAGTTTCATATAAATTTCGAGAATAAAATTAAAATAACACTTTAAAAATGAACTTTTAAGTTTTTCACTTCTAAAATGTTATTAAAATCCACTAATTTTGTTGTTCCACTACAATATCCTGTACTAAATTTTCTCATCTTTCAAATGAGGGTATCATAATCGTCTTCTGTAGCGTACTGTTTAATGTAGAGCCGGTTTGACGCAACAGAGTACGAAACAAAAAAAAAAGTTCTATAACTCTATTATTGTTGAATTTCGAACATATGCGTAGGAGTATTTTTTTCATAAAATATGATCCTCTATCACCTTCTGAGAGAATCTGGATAAATTTATTTTTTTCATGAGAGAAAGGTGTTTTCTGACTTTAAGGGGATGAATCAAAAATCAAATTCCACTTTTATTTTCAAAAAACGAAAAATACATGCAAAAAAAAGAAACAAATAGAAAACAAACTTTTTTTGACACGATTATATACAGGATTCGATTATATACAGAAAAAAGAAATCATAAACTGTATATAATCGATTCCGCGCTGTATATAAAAAAGTAATTGGTTATTTGGGGCTTGCGGTCATCTTGGACTTGGATTTTTCTTTATCTGCTGTGTTCTACTAGTCGAGCACTTTTATTTGATATCCATATTGAAGCGGTTCTAAGAAAATATTTAATCCGCCATTTTGGATTTTCAAGATCAAGTAATACGCAGTTTCATGATGACAGCAGAGATAAAGATGTTTTCAAAACTTCAGATCAATAAATCAACAGGAAGGTGGTTAAATATCAATTAATGTGGGACAGCGCTACAGCCAAATTTGCAAAGTTACAAAGTTACAAAGTTGCATAATTAACGTACAAACGTACACATAAACGGGTAAAGCTAAATAAAACCGTTTAATAAAAAAAGAACAAGAATTAAAATGCAGAATACACAACTTCAAACTTTAACCCCTTCTTCTCAAAATCAATAAAGGCACTTTTCGATCAAAAACAAAATAAAAATAAAAAAACAGCTTATTGAAATATAAATTAATTTAGAAGAATAACAATCAGTTAACCCTGCCGCAATCTAAGAGCTGGCGATCATCCTACTTCCACCTAAGTATCTTTTATATTTTGTTAGTGACCTAAAGATATTTTTTTTCCTTTATTAACCCTTTGCGGTCGTATTACATTTGGGCATGGGTGCCGTGCTGGTCGGGATTATTTTTCCTTGAAAAAGCAGTGATACATGCAATATTATGAAAAATAAACATTTTTTAGTTTTTTTTTTGTGAACTTAACAATGTGTTTTAATGTGATGTTTTATTTCTTGTGAAATCTTTCGAAACAGTCTCCAAGAGTAAAACATTTGAAGTATAATCAATACATCATTTTATTTTTATTATCCGTTGAATATGAGACACTTTTGCCGTTGATGCAATAAATGTGTAATTAATGTCAGCAATGTTTATCCGAAAAGATCAGCACTTTTCACTTCTAACAAACAAAGATTTTTTACATGAGATTATTCAGATGACATAAGACACTTATCCAAACAATTATTCTGCTCTTTAAAAACTACTTCAACATAATTTGAACCAGTAGTTACTCAAATAATGATTTCTACGTATCCGAAATGATCAGAACTTTTCACTTTAGGTAAACAAAGATTTAATCGCTTGGGACACTCATGCGATTATTCAAGTAACATGAGACATTTATGCAAACAGTAGCTCTGATACATATGATAATCTTTTCCATCACACCAAAGTGTTACAATGACTAAATTCTGCTGTTATGATTTTTGTCCCACATTTCCATGCATTCAACGCACTGTGCGTTGTCTTGTGTGGGTGACTACTTTGTTATCTATTACTCATAGGATACCGTATTGATTCGTGAACAGGTTCACTAGACATCAAGCTTCGTTCAAGAAATGCATTTTTTTCCCTTGTTGGGTGTGAACCACTGCGTCCATTAGTTTGAACTATTGTGGTATGCCCCATTTTTTGTATTACGCTTCAAGCTTATCTACTGCTTATTGATGAAGAAGTAGACTGAAAGCTATAGCGAGATAGGTGCCAATCAGGAATAATCTGTTTGATAAAATTTATAGTCCTGATCGGCACAGACCAAACTTCCTTGGGCTCCAGAATAGCCTTATCAAGGTGTTGAAGTCTGCGTCTTGTTAGTGCTCCGCATTTGCAAAGCAAATGTTCCGAGGTTTCGCTTTCGGCATTACAAAAGCGACAAATATCATCTTGCACTAAACCTATGTTTTTGAGATGGTATTTACTCGGACAATGTCCTGTTATAAGACCAGTGAATGTGCTGAAGTCTTTCTTATTAAGACTCAGCAATTGTTGAGTAATTTTAATACTCGGCGTGATAAATTTTTTTTGACTGGTTGAGTTGTACAGCCATCCAGTTGGCCATTACTTCCCGGTCTTCCCATTTCTTCAGCTCATTCTTCAACACACATTCAGAAATTCCACAGAATGGTTCTGGACCAGTGAAGGGTGAGTTTGAGCCGCGTCTTGCGAGTTCATCTGCTTGTTCATTTCCCTCTATACCGCAATGGCCAGGAATCCAGTACAGTTGTACCGAACTTCTCTGACACAGTTGTCGTAAAAGGCAAATGCATTCCCAGACAATTTTTGAATAGCACTTGAAAGCATTGAGGGCTTTAAGTGCTGCTTGACTGTCTGAGAAGATGCAAATGTTAGCATGTTTATAATTTCTTTTAAGGCAGACATTTATACATTCTATTATTGCAGCTACTTCTGCCTGGAAAACTGTTGGCCAGTTCCCCATAGCTACAGAAATTTTTATTCTGGAACCATACATTCCAGCACCTGTTCTGTTACCTATTTTCGACCCATCGGTGTAGAACAGGATTGAACCATTACGAACATCGGGACCACCCTCACCCTATACTGAACGAGAAAGTTCGATCACTCTGTATGGAATGTCATAATTGGTCCTTGGTTCCATCCAATCGCTGTTCATCTCTGAGGTTGGTCCAACGGGTAAGAGATTCAGGATGCTCAAGTGACCAGTATTGTCCCCGTCTAATATTTTTTTATATCTTTTTAGCTTTAGAGCGCTTCTATTAGTCTCCAGCTGAACATGTTGACCCAAAGGTAACAAGTGAAGGATAGCCTCCAATGCCTTTGAGGGTGTGCTTCGCATTGCTCCTGTTACAGCAACGCATGCCAGTCGTTGGAGTTTGTTTAGCTTTTTTGTAGCTACATTCTCCTTAGTCTTTGACCACCATACTAATGAGGCATAGGTTATCCTAGGCCGCACAATTGCTGTATAGACCCACATAACCATTTTTGGTTTAAGGCCCCATGTTCTGCCTATCATTTTAGAACATGCCCATAGGGCAATGTTGGCCTTACTGATAATTGCATCTAAGTGTGCGTTCCAGTTTAGTTCAGCGTCTAGGATTACGCCTAGATATTTCACTGAAACGCTGAATTTTATTTCCTCTCCTCCAAGATTTAGAGTCTGCAGATGCAGTTTCTTCTTTTTGGTGAAAGGAACAATTGTTGTTTTTGAGGGATTTATGCTCAGACCTTCTTTGATACACCATGATTGTGTAAGGTTTAAGGCCATCTACATCCTGCTCGATATCACATCGTCGAATTTACCACGTACCATTATGACTAAATTATCAGCAAAACCCACGGTTTCGAAACCATTCGCCTCCAAACTAATCCGGAGGTCGTCAACCACCAGTGACCAAAGTAGAGGTGATAGAACCCCTCCTTGTGGGCAACCTTTCGTTGCAATCACAGATGTCGACGACCCACCCAGCTCCGAGATGATTTGTCTATTTGTGAGCATGCCTTTGATCCATTCGACTATGCAGTCATCGAAATGTCTTCTTCTCATAGCCTGTGCCATTGATACATAAGAAGCATTGTCGAAAGCCCCTTCAATATCAAGAAACGCACATAATGCAGTTTCTTTTGACGAAAGAGATTTTTCAATTTTAGTCACAAGCGTGTGTAACGCTGTGACTGTGGATTTGCCTGATTGATAGGCAAACTGGTATTTAGATAAAGGGCATTTGGACATGAATACAGACTTTATGTATTCATATAATACTTTTTCCATAGTTTTCAGCAGTATTGATGATAAACTAATTGGTCTGAATGATTTTGGGAGTGATTTATCACGTTTCCCAGCTTTTGGAATGAAAACCACTTTAACGAGTCTCCATGTGGAAGGAATGTGCTCTAGTATCAGACTTGCCTTAAAAATCTCGATCAGAGATGGAATCAGCTTAGATTCTCCTTTTTGAATCAGGGCTGGAAAAAATCCATCTACACCTGCGGATTTGTATGGTTGAAAGGATCTCACCGCGTTTTCTACTCTGGCCCTCGTGAAAACCATTCCAGCAACTATCTTTGCGACATCCTTTGCAGAATACCTTCGAGAGCATTTCATGTCGCGGTTGTAGCTAGGACTGGTATCAGAATGAACCGATGTAGATCCCGGGAAGTGAGTTTTCATCAGTAAGTCTAATACTTCTGAGGGAGATTTTGTGAACGAACCGTCGTCCTTTTTGAGGGAACCTAGCCCGTTCGAGTGGTCTTTTGCAAGAGTTTTGCTTAGTCTTGCAACGATTGGGGTACTTTCAATGCTTTCGCAGTTATTTACCCAAGATTTTCGTTTAGATCGTCTTAGTTCTCTGTTATATTCGGTTAGGGCGCTCCTATATTGAGACCAATCCGAATTAATTTTAGCTCTGTTGAACAGCTACCGCGCTGTTTTACGTAGCCGCTCGAGCCTTTTGTTCCACCATGGAACGTTTCTTGTCGAAGAAACTCTCTTAAGTGGACAATTACTGTTGTAGACAGAAACTATCGTATCATTTAATTCTTTTGAAGTTGATTCGAGCTGTTGAATCGACCTTATTCTTGTGTTAAGAGTTTCTGACTCGAGTTCAAGTGAATATCGTTCCCAGTTGGTTTTTCTTGGATCACGATATTCTCTCTGTACTGTCAAGCCACCATCCCATTCGAAGATAATGTGTCTGTGATCAGACAAAGACGCCTCTTCCGAAACGTGCCAGTTGTGTATTTTCGAAGAAATTACCGGACTGCACAGTGTTAGGTCCAGGACTTCTTGTCTGATAGCGTTTATAAACGTTGGTTCATTGCCTATATTGGCAATGTCAATGTTGTTTGAAGAGAGAAATTCTAAAAGACAGTCACCTCGACTGTTTATGTCACTACCCCACAAAGTGTGATGAGCGTTGGCATCACAGCCGATGATGAAGTCTTTTTTGATTTCTCTGCAATAATTTACGAACGCCGCAACCTCTTGGGGAGGTGCCTCAGGTACGTCACCAGGGAAATAAACCGACGCAATTATTATGTCGGATCTTCCCTTGGCGGTTGGTATCTCAACTCTGATCGCGACGATGTCCTTTTGAATGAACTCTGTTATAGGAAAGCATTTAATATTTGCTTTTACTAGAACAGCAGTTCTTGGGAAGTCATGCTTGTCGTCGTAGAATAACTTACATGAACCAGTATGAATACCAAGTATTCTTCCTTTGTGGACCCAAGGCTCTTGAATTAAAGCTAAATCCATAGCGTCTTCAATAAACCTCCTAGACAGCACGCTAGACGCTGCTTTAGCGTGATGGAGATTTATTTGCAGAACCTTAGTGTTCTGCGTTATTTTCGACCGCTCGTTTTGTTCATTTGGATGTGGATTATTCATAGAAGTCCCACGAGTCTCGCGGTAAAAAAGGTCCACTGCATCAGTGACCGGCTTAATGCAACAAGGGCAGACGATACTGTAGAGGGTGCCCTGGTGCTCCACAGGCTCCGTTAACGGCAAGGTTTAAAACCCCCCCTACCATTCATCCCTCGGCACGGGTCGCTTCACACCTTGGTTTAGGGGTTTATCCATTACTTCCTTTCCATAATAACCATGGATAACAGCTATTACAACCATCCTCCTTTTCTGGGGCTTTGGACCCACTGCTCTGGTTTCTCAATAATTTTTTTTTATTCGGACATGCTATTATTGAGATCCGTCATTCGCAGGCGGAGAAATGCATAAACTGATACTTGGTTGAGTAAAATATAAGATTAGCATGGTTTCTTGCTGTGGTGGCTGACAGCAGACAAACGACCAGAACGGTAAAAAAGGTATGGTGGCTGAGAGCAGACAAGCGACCACAAAGAGTTAGAATAAATTAGGCTCAGCTGTCCCATAGGGCAAATTTTGGCCAATCAACCATTATAGTAACATAAACTTAATAATAAAAAATATAGCTTTGATGAAACGATTACTCGCGGCTTACTCCGGGTTAATTCCAAACACACTCACATACATACTTTCCAAACATTCGATTGCTTTTATTCTCGCATACAAAAGGATGGACAAGGGAAGGGGAACTAATTACCTTATACTAACTTATACTATGTGTTGGTCTAAAAAAGCAAAGCAAACAATGTACCAAATTATAATTGAATTCTAGATTTCATGATGAATTCGTGTAAGAGCTTCATGGGACCTAAAGATCTTGTGAATAATTATATCTGTTCTTTCAAGTGAGTTAATGTTCGGCTCTGATGCAACTTCAATTTATTTATTTGCAATTATATATTTTCACTACATTTCGGCAATATACTCTGATTATGCCTGTGACATGGATCCTGCTCAAAACACTCAATAACATTTTCAAATAAACAACAAACATGTCGAAACATCTCGATTGAAAGTCGAGGAACATTTATTGATTGAAAACTAGATGAATCTGAAAAGACAATTTAAAACGTTGAAAACGCCGCTTTATAAATAGGTTTGATAAAAATTAATACTGTAACAGGAATGCTTCCAGATAGTGAAGAATCCAACAAAGATTTTCTATGCTAATGGAAAATTCAAAGCTTGTAAGATAGCGTTAGATTTAGAGAGTTGTATATCTTCCAAGGAGAAGGAGGAAAGAAACGAAAAAGTAGAGAGTCTACAGTTAGATGTCAAAGAGGACGGTCGTGTCTCTCATTATCAATGAAAAGAATGTCTAAGACGGCTCAGTCGCAACAATAGATAAACTAAGAAAAACTTGAGTTCAGTACGAAACTTCTTTGTATTGGCTTCCTCACAATATACACTGTTGATGGTATCTTTCTAATAAAAAAATAATATAATGTTTTCTGCCTGTAAATGTTCCTGTTTATCGCTATTTTTTATCGAAACGTTTTCTGATCTTCAATCTTTTCTGCTGTTGTTCACACGACTTGCAATTTCTTCTCTCTCGAATAAACAACTCAACCAGTCGCTTCCATCCGACTTTACTCATTACTTCAAGGATAAAAATAACACAACTCAGTTTAAGTCCCATCAGTAGGGTTACGAACGCACTCTGCAAATGATTCATCGTGAGCACTATATCGCTATCCTCGAGCAGGACGTGCATTGCGTCCGGTTTCAGAATCTCTCTGATCTTGTCCAAAATGGTAACGTTATAAACGAAGTCACGTTGCAGCTTCCAGGTGATGCCCATGTCGTTGAGATTCCCTATGATTCGATTGAACTTCGGCAGCAGAGGGAACCCCTTTTCCACGATCAATTCCAGCTGGTTATCGAAAGCGTTGAGCGTCAAACCGTGAACGTCGTTTCGGTAGCGACTGTTGCGCACATACATCCGGCTCATCAAAATCGCCCGTTCACCATTCGAAACCGCCCGTAGGTTAGACACGGAAGGTTGGAAATTCTTCAAGTGATTGTAAATTCGAAACACCCGCGAATCCTCCCAGTCATCATTTTCAAACCAATCTCTGTACTCTCTGCGACCTCCCATTGGGATTCCAGTGTCAAGAATCTCCTTTACAGTGTCCATCTGGTAGCCTCCAGGGGGTGATGTAAAAACATTAATCAGTTGGGAAGTATAGATCGTTGTGACATTCATTCCGTACAGAGCGAGGGCCACGAAAATAATTCGTAACGAGTTGCAGCGAGGTTGATTATCGGTGGAAACGCCCAGAAAAACACACCATGTTTTCAGCAGACAGGTGGAGAACTCCTTGTGGGCTCTTAGCTCTGGAAGTGCAGATCCAACTGTAAACCATACAATCGAGGATACTAGCAGTACTAGGGCCAGAACTTCCCAAACATAAGTCTCGAAGATGTGGAAAAGTACTTTCCAATGGCCATCCAATCCAGCATGCTTAATGAACCACGTGTAATCGTCCTCAAGATAGAGTGTTGTGCCTGCGAAGTCCATGTGTACATCATAGTCAGGGAAGAAAGATCCGGCTATAATATCACATTCGTCAGCACGTAGTTTTCCCAGTAAATCCGACCAATGAATTCCATCCTCCAACAGCTCTCCACGCTCCATAGCACTACACGAAACATTCACGCTAAATTTCATAGATTCCTGCAAAAGTTGCATTATCTGAAGTTCAAGACCAGTTTCGCAACCGTAGTCGATGAACGGCTCGGCAACTCTGGTGCACAGTTTGAATGTACACGATTCCATCTGGGGAGGTACCTTCGGCATGCGGATCATGGTTACTGAAAGTGGGATATTCTTGAAGGTGCCATTAGTCACGGTTGCAATTTTGATCGACTTCATACGGCCACAATCATTCCTGTTTCCGTGGTATGGATCTCCCGTGTACACATTGTATGTTCCCATATCCATGGCAAACGCCACCAAAACGTGAACCGAGTGATGTTGCACGAACAAAAAATCTAACGCTTTCAGTGTGAATTGCTCTTCCACGGCCCGATCGTCCGGATTGTTGTACAGAACTATGAATTTACCCATCGGATTGAAGGCGAAAGCCCTACTCACGTATTGCATTGCCCTCACCAGCTTGTCGTACTCGTCGGTCACGATTACGTAGTAATCGAACTGACGCTCGAAACCCTTTCTCCGTATGGTTTTCAACGGTAACCCATCGGACATCACCTTCAGCTGGAATGGCTCATGATGCTCGTCCGCGTAAATGGTGTGATGGTTGTGAATGAAGCCCAGCTCGATCTCCCTCGCTGGCGAGCTCAGATTCTGCAGGTGGAACACCATAATGTTCTCGATCTGGGAAGATTCGGTCAGATAGAAGTACATATTAGCGAGCAGCTCCAGACAGTTGATACCCGCCTGAACGGCCGCTGGACCACGTTCGTTTTTCACCCGTACGTAAACGATTCCGGACACTGGATACCGGCCTCCGGCTAGTAGGACCAACAGGATACACGGTGCAGTGTACATTGTCGATGGTTCGCACCGAATGATGAGTGGTGCAAAGCGATGCATGTTTAGTCGTTGGTATTTTCGAGTGATGATATTAATTATTTAGGGGGGTTGAAATTGAGTTATGATGATGTCAAAATTTAAAATAAAAATAATGGATAATTATTGCTGGACGTGAATGATACACTACATATAATACATATACATTCTCAGAAATTTTGTCTCTTCTAATTCTTGGAACGTTAAAAATACATTCATGCTTCGTATTAAAGATCGATTTTATGATTTACCAGCTGACCCTGCAAACTTCGTCTCGCCCAAAATGGTTTTTTTGTTATAAATACTATCAAACTGTCACGTTTTCTTACTAAGCGAACGTCCATGGGTTTATTTTGGTCATATTAGATTTATTTTGTCCCTTTACAAATTCCTTTTACTATAAATTTCCTAGTACTCTACCAGACCTCGTCATTAAAAGGATTAGGCTGACAACGACATGGTGTCTTTCTATGTTACCCCCTTCGCACCGGAACAGAACGAAAACTTGAACTTGGACTTGAAGAAGCAAATTCATGATATTGTTAACATTGACTCGTCTCTATTAAAAATCACCAAGCTAGTACCGCGAGGGAAGAGTCTAGAAGATCTCTCTTTCGTATCCTTCAAAGTTGTCGTATCAAAAGCCGATTCTGAAATTGTCGGTGACTCATGGTAATGGCCTGATGGGGTAACCGTACGTATGTTTGAGCCTAACCAAAAAAACGGATCATCCATCCGTCACCTAACTGCAACTTAGATCATCACATCACAATTCGTCTGTCGTTGTCTGTGGTAATGGAGTGTAACTATCAATAGCAAATACCCTCAAAGCTTGAGAAAACCTGCTGTTGATCTCGTTACAAGTGTAGTCGTTGAATGTGTACTCTATAGCCATACGGAAGGTAGTGAAGTACAGTACCAAAAAGCGTTGGCTTAATTGCTAAGAAGCAAAAAGTTTTTTCACATTGAGCGTTCCAACACAGCATTTCTGCTTTGTTTCGTTGGGTTCCCGCTAGCTCAACCCATCATGCTATAGCTCGCTATCGAAATATAAATGATCAGATTGTTTCTGGAGTACCATATATGCAAAAGGAAAATTTACTGGCTTACTTCAACAAATGGTGCCATGTTTTGGGATACGTTGATAGTTCCAACCCATTGGTACACCCAAACTAGCGTTGGCAGAAAACATGTCATCTTTGGCAGAAAAGATGCCATTTCCTGTGCATGAGAGTCAAATGCGCAAAAAATGAGCTATTTTGAAAGCTTTAAAATGGTTTGTATGTATGCGTGCAGACACCTCTTTCTGCTTTCTTTTCTCTTTTCATTTGGGATTATGCAAAAAAAACCATACGAAGTCAATGGGGATCGAACCAAGGCCGGCTGGAATGCAAAGTTACTTTACACGACCACGCTATCCATATAGCTGCCAGCGCTATTATAAAGGATCGTGATAATATTACACCTCATCATAAAATAAAGTTGGAAGGTGTTTTCTAAGACGATAAAGAAGAACATGAACGAGAATATATCTTTCTCTGTCTGGGCCGTGTATTTGGCAAACTATAAGAAAAGCTTTCGCATGCTTTCATTTAAATGTGTCTCCTGTTTCGCTCCCTCATATTGGCTCTAGCATATATATTATACAAATGATATACATGTATTGGGGAGTAGAACATTTTATGGTATCTTTCAGCTCATTTAATGTAATAAATCGGGATGCCAGAACATGTGCTAAAAATTAACGTTGGGTGTATATTCGAGAAGGACTTACTGCGTCATGTTGCGTTCACTGACAGGCATCAAAGAGGTTTATGCTGCGGAAGACACCAGTGACATCTGTGATAGTAACGCACCGATTCAATGTATGACAGTAAAGGGTGTGTCACATCAAATTGCATCACGGAAAAAACGCTGTAGAAATTTAATTTTTAGGAATTATATCTTCAGCATTCGTTTATAATCAGATAAGAGTGTATAGATCACGTTGGCCTTGCTTCACTGTAAATTTTTCGTAAATTTGGAAAAATGTCGTCGAACGAAAAAGAACGTCGTGAATTAATCCTGTACACTCATTTCGAGAATCCGGAGTTGTCACATCGGGACATCGGTAAGATGCTGGGAATCGTCCAATCCACGGTCAGCAGAGTACTAAAACGATACTTCGAGAACCTAACCATCGATCGGAAGGTGAAGAACGGCAAAAATGGATGCTCCGTCAGTGAAAAAGATCACAAGCGCGTAGTTAAGCAGTTTAGACGTGATCCGAGAAGTTCGGTCCGGGATGTCGCCAATAAGCTGAATTTGTCAAGTTTATTCGTCCAGCGGACCAAGCAGCGGGAGGGCCTGCGTACATACAAGGTTCAGAAGGCTCCTAACCGCGACGAAAGGTAAAACATGGTGGGGAAGACGCGAGCCCGGAAGCTGTACACCGAAATGCTGACGAAGCCGCATTGCCTGGTAATGGACGAAGAAACCTACGTCAAAGCGGACTTTCGTCAGCTGCCGGGCCTGTTGTTCTTTTCCGCAGAGGACAAATTCAGCGTTCCGGAGGAGATTCGCAAGCAGAAACTATCCAAGTTTGCCAAAAAGTACATGGTGTGGCAAGCGATCTGCTCTTGCGGAAAGCGGAGCGCCCCCTTCGTGATGACCGGCACGGTAAACGGGCAGGTTTACCTTAAGGAGTGCCTAATCTCATATCCAGATGTCGACACGTGTTCGTGTTCGATGTCGTGTTAACCTCGGCCACAAATGCAGAGATTGCTACCGGCCAGATTGAAACGCAAAAGTAACGCGTCTAACGAACAGTGATTGGACATGAGTCAGGAGAAGGTGCGAATAAAGTCCCGACTCAAGTCCAGACTTTTGAACCATGGTTTGAGGCTAACCTTAGGGATAATCGAGTGAAACCACCGGCCCAATTCATCTTCGTTCCACTTACGTTGCCAGTTTGCGATGGTATTTTTACGGACTAAAGAATAAAATTAATTGAAGGCGATTTGACGCTGATAAATATCGCCTTCAATTGCACCTACCTTTGCTAATGAGTCAGCCCTCTCATTACCCGGAATGTCTGGTTAAAGCACTCAAATTTTCTCGTATTCTCTCAAGGAAGTACGGCGAGTGCTTTTCCGGCCTCACTGAACGGATAGCTTCGACAGAGCTAAGACTATCCGTTACAATGTAATAGTGTTCAACAGGTCGTGAGGCGACGCTGGCCAGCGCCCAGTGTATTGCTGCCAATTCAGCAATATACATTGAGCAAAGATTCTGAAGACTGTGGGAGGTGCTAAAAAGTTCGTTGAACACTCCAAATCCTGTGGACTCATTCACAGAGGACCCATCAGTAAAGTACATATTATCACAATTGATACGCCCATACTTTGTATTGAAGATCGTAGGAACGATCCACGATAGAAGATAATCTGGAATATCATGGATTTACTCCTTCATGAACAGATCTAAATGTACAGAGGAATTGATGTAGTCAGGAAAACAAACACGGTTGGGAATATACGAAGAAGGATCAACCTGCATGGAGATGAATTCATGATATGAACTCATGAATCCGGAGCGAAAATTTAGCTCGATCAGCTGCTCGAAATTCCCGATCACCAATGGGTTCATAACCTTACAACGGATGAGGACGGATGGAGATAATAAATTGAAGCGATCTTTTAGTGGGAGTACGCCTGCCAAAACCTCGAGACTCATGGTATGCGTTGAGGGCATACATCCCAACGCAATACGGAGACAAAGATACTGAATTCGCTCGAGTTTAATGAGGTGTGTTTTGGCAGCTGATTGAAAACAGAAACTGCCATACTCCATCACTGAGAGAATAGTTGTTCGATACAACATTATAAGATCTTCGGGATGGGCTCCCCAACAGGTGCCGGTAATTGTACGGAGAAAGTTTATTGTTTGTTGACATTTTTTACTCATATACCTAATATGGGCCCCCCAAGTACATTTGGAGTCGAACCAGACCCCAAGATACTTGAATGACATAGCATGAGTGATCGGTTTACCCAAAAGTTGAAGCTTTGGTTTTGCTGGTCTATGCTTCCTAGAAAAAACCACCATCTCTGTTTTCTCCGTGGAGAATTCGATCCCTAGCCCAATGGCCCAGGTTGAGAAATTGTTCAAAGTATCTTGTAAGGGTCCTTGCAGGTCGGATTCGTTTGATCCTACGACAGACACCACTCCATCATCTGCAAGTTGTCTTAGGCTGCAATTTTGTGTAAGGCAATTGTCGATGTCGCTTACATAGAAGTTGTACAAAAGGGGGCTTAAACATGAGCCCTGGGGGAGGCCCATGTAAGAGACCCGACTTACTGCCGAATCTCCGTGAGAAAAGTTCAAATGTTTCTCACAAAGCAAGTTATATAACATATTATTCAATAGAGGCGGCAGACCCCGAGAGTGTAATTTGTCTGACAAAACCTCTATTGAAACAGAATCAAAGGCCCCCTTTATGTCCAAGAATACTGAAGCCATTTGTTTTTTTTCGGCGTAAGCCATTTGAATTTCTGAAGAAAGCAACGCAAGACAATCATTCGTCCCCTTGCCCCTGCGGAACCCATATTGTGTATCTGAGAGTAGGCCATTCGTTTCAACCCATCGATCAAGGCGAAACAAGATCGTTTTCTCCAACAATTTCCGTATACAAGACAGCATTACTATTGGGCGGTACGAATTGAAGTCGGACGCGGGTTTTCCGGGTTTTTGAATAGCTATAACTCGTACTTGTCTCCAATCATCTGGAACAATATTATGCTCCAGAAACCGATTGAATAAATTCAACAAGCGATGTTTCGCCACATCAGGGAGGTTTTTCAGTAAGTTGAACTTAATTCTATCCGATCCCGGAGCAGAATTGTTACAAGAAAGGAGAGCAAGAGAGAATTCTACTATCGAAAACTCGGAATCAAGATCGCACCTATCTTGTGGTATATCTCGAACTATTTTTTGCACAGGAGCGGAATCAGGACAAACCTTTCGTGCAAAATTAAAAATCCATCGATGTGAATATTCTTCGCTTTCATTCGTTGAAGAGCGATTTCTCATGTTTCGAGCCACTTTCCATAATTTTTTCATTGACGTTTCTCTTGACAAACCTCCCACGAAATTTCGCCAATAAGCACGTTTTTCCCTTTGATCAAATTTTTGAACTGGTTCTCAAGGGATAAATACGTTTGAAAATTTTCAGGGGTTCCACGTTTCCGAAAAGCTTTAAATGCATTCGATTTTTCTATGTAAAGCTTGGAACATTAGCTATCCCACCATAGATTGGGAGGCCTTCGGCGAATGGTGGAACCTGGGATGGGTTTCGTTTGAGCACGAACCGCGCTGTCATAGATCAAACGAGAAAGGGAGTTATACTCCTCCAATGGAGGTAAACCATCTCTGGAATTTATGGCTAGAGCAATCGCGTCCGTATATTTTTTCCAGTCAATGTGTCTTGTGAGGTCATATGCCATGTTTATAGATTCAGAAAAATTCGACCCAATGGTGATGGAAATTTTGATTGGCAAGTGATCACTACCGTTGGGGTCCTGGATTACATTCCACATGCAATCTAACGATAGTGAATTCGAGCAAAGCGAGAGGTCAAGAGCACTTGGGTTAGCAGGAGGTTTAGGTACACGTGTTGTTTCCCCAGTATTCAAAACGGTCATATTTAAGCTGTTACAAAGGTCATATATCAACAATGAACGATTGTCGTCGTACTGTTCCTCCCAGGCAGTTCCATGAGAGTTCCCAAGATCAATCGTGGCTCAGGAAGGAGTGAGCACATGTTAACAAGTTGCTTGCGGCTAACCGCAGCTCTCGGAGGCCAATACAAGCTGACAATACAGAGGTATTTGCCTCTGATGTTTTTTTAAGCAACAGCTTGTGAACACGAGAAAAAAAAGCATGGATGATGAATTCAGTGAAAATTTGAATATTGATGCCTCTGCAATTGACTGTAGTGATGCTGTTGGGTTTTCGGGATAAAATATAAACGAACAAAAAGTCAGGCGATACACTAGCATTTCCGCTTATGCGAGGATTCATACCATGCTTATTAATTCTTTTACATATCCGGTCTTCGAAGGACCAAGCAACCTGTTTCTCACATGTATGGCTCGCAGCAGTTTTCGACGAGGAAGCAAACATGTTCTGTGAGGATAGAATATTTAAGCTGTGTGAAAGATGGCGAAATATTGTGAAACAGAGCTATGGATATATGAGCAATATGAGCTATCCTGGGGTGACATTGCGCATTTCGAAACGAGTGAGTTTGCGTTTCGAAATGTTGTGCGTTTCGACCATTTTGACATGCCTTTGACCAGTTTTGTTTACGAACCCAAAAATTTTACATTTCTCTAGGAGACAAATTTTGCTCCAAATCTAGTACACCGAAAATATGAACTTGAAAAAAATACTTAATACTAAAACCATTTCGATTTGAGTTCGAATTTTCTCGAAACGAGTTACTCGTTTCGAAATGCGCAATGCCACCCCTGATTTATCTTGATTTTTATTTTCAGTCTTCCTGATTTTTTCAAATTATAGTTGGCAATCCTGTCCACCACAATGCCTCTGGTTGAGACATTTAAAATTACGAAAACGATGATTTCCTGAATCTTGAAGAACCATGCATGGGAAGATTATACGTTTTTTAGCAGGACAGGGCAACTACTCATATTGCGAATCTGGCTCAGAACTGTTGTATGAGAAATTTGACCGTCTTTTTGTCCAAAAATTATTGATTTCCTAGTTTACCATATGTACACCCCTTGGATTACTCCGTATGGTCGTACATGCTGTCGAAGGTAAACGACCTAGTTCTTGGTTTTCTCGATTGAACAGATAAATCAAATAGATGGATTTAAAAATCATAAATATTAACAATAATTCAATAGCTTTTGGAATGTCTGAAAAATCTGTACAAACACAGATTATTCTGTAGTCATGACGATTATGCTCAGAGTATGATCGCTGAATATTGAGCGAAACGTGATCTAGTTTTAAAACCATCAAAAAATTATCCAATTTAGACTTTTTACCTATGTATCTGTTTATCAACATCTCCAAGCCAAATTTCCGCCTGCAGCCAGAATTTTAACTTAGCCTAGTATACCATGAAAATCTGCAACAATTTTGGTTTCATGCATATTTGAACAAACATTTGTCAAACACCACGGCACGACATCACACCACAGTAACGATAATAGGCATCGTGATGAATTAGCGTACATAATTTGAATGGAATGACTTCATGGAGCTCCAATGTATGGCGTTTCAATTTATTGTGAGCGTAAACTGTGTATAGTTGTTTATAGTGTCCTTGCGATAAAACTTGCTCTCGTGTGGTGACACACCCTTCCACATTCGTGAACTACAGCAATAAATCTTTGCCGCTTGATGGCTACTTCAAAGTACGCTGCGATCCTTCCGTAGATTATGTCAACTTGTGTAAACAGTGTACGTAACATCGTACTCATATCCCTTCTCCTCTACGCGAATAATCATTGTGAAATGCGTGGCAAAAAAAAAAGGAACTCAATTAGCGTGTCCTAGAAAGTAAACACTCATGAACCCGCGGGGATAACGACAATACACCGAATGTGGGATGAAGATGTACTTACTTCCCTATCTCTGGCAAGCACTATTTGGACTCGTTACCGTCGCAAAGCGGTAAGGATGCACTTAGTTTTCTGTTCTCGGGACGCCGCAAAATTAAATAGAAAAAACGCAAACTATCATCCCATTTGTGAAGATTTCCTCTGCAACATTGTTTCCCGCGCCAGTGCCAGCGCTTTCCTAATGGCATAAAGTACTTTATGGCAGAAGTAAGTCGTGTGGCACTTCGTTTGCCCTTGCTTCGCTTGCTTGTTGAAACTTCTGTTTCGTTCTGAATAAATAGAGCACTTTTACTTACACTATTTACTCGGCGGATTCCACTCGCGCGGCGACAATGGATCGGATCCGTTTGTACGAACGGAAGAGAACTACTGGCACTGTTCCGCGACAGTTTTGTCGCAGGAGGTCGCGTTCGCTTGGTAGAATAGCACGGCGGCTCCAAATCGCACCAACCGACGGTACAAGTACAAGCAAGTGCACTTTTGCTGCCATCAGGATCAAATTACTTTCTCGTTTAAACAGTTTTTTGTTTGTTCATTCGATTATTTTTGCTCTGCGTTCCCGGTGCCACTATGGGTGCATTGGTTGTTATTGCTGTTGTTATAGATGCCACCGGCTCCAGCGCCATTTAGTGGGAAATTATTACAGTATACAGGCAAACGATAATGCAAAAAAAAAGGCCAAGCGCAGGGCGGAATTTCGTGTTGACGGTGTTTGGCTTTCGGAACTGGCGAAGGCGCCACCGCTTCCTCGTGTTTAATTGTATGCCTTAATGTACGATTGGAGTGATTGCTGGGGATGGAAAGTTCCATCCGCTAATGCAGCCATCATAAAAGTGTCAAATTGTATGGCTTTCTATGAATACTGCTGCTGTGTCATTCCAATTAGCTTCCGATGGATGTTGTATCTTTTTTTTTATATGACGGATTTCGCGCCACTTGTCTATTGTATTGGCATGACCCTCTCAGAACTTAATGAAACTTTCTGGGCGTGAAGACCTTACCTAATTAAGCAACTTGGCATACTTTGTTTTCCGAAAATTTATCTAGACCAGGAACCCCTTGGGGTCGATCCCGATTTCCCAGGGGTCGACATAAACGAAAACTGATTTTGGGGGTTGACGAGGTCTAAAAATCGACCCCTATTAATAAACACAACTTCTTATTTGAAACTTTCAAGATACTGTCTAAATTACTAAGTTACGTGAGTTTTAACAATAACTATTTGAAAGATAACGAAAGTGACGAACATCGAAATACATAGTCAGTTTTAGCGAGTTTAAAAGAATTTCTTCGGTGACCTTCTCAGGTTAAGAATATATCGTCGATTAGAGGAATATTAAAAGGGTAGCGACCTTCCCAGGTTGTCAAAAAGAACCTTGGTCTCCGTGATTGAATAAAAATATATACAGGGTTTTCCAATTCGGGCTTCCGAAAGTATACAGTCCTGCGCTGACAACCGTTTGACATAGCTGTCAACCAAAGCGTCATATCGTTAGTTGAATGTCTGCCATTTTACAATATGGATCGTTTTAGCATCGCACGACGTGTTAATTTTGTTAAATTATACTATAAAAATGATGAAAAACCGGCAAATGTTTTTCGAGCATTACGGACGGATTTTGGTCGTCATGGACGGCCTACAGAGCATACAATCGCTAATGTAGTGCGTAAATTCGAACAAACTGGATCCGTAGCGGATATTGTGAAACCTGTGCATCATCGTAATGTGCGTTCGGCCGAAAATATTGCTGCTGTTGCTGCCAGTGTGGAGGATGACCCGAATGTTTCGATTCCACGGCGTGCGCAGCAATTGGGCTTATCAAACACATCATTGTGGCGAATTTTGCATTTGGACTTGCACCTACATCCATATAAAGTCCAACTGGTACAAAAATTAGAGCGTGGTGACCATGGAATGCGTCGGGCATACGTCGATTGGGTGAACGAACAACAGCAACAAAATGCTGAATTTTCGCATCAAATTTTCTTCAGCGATGAGGCACATTTCGAGATCGGTGGCTATGTGAACACCCAAAATTTCCGTATATGGGGCTCAGAAAATCCACACGTGATTGTTGAGAGGCCATTGCATCCGCCAAATGTCACTGTTTGGTGCGCATTATGGTCTGGTGGAGTCATCGGGCCGTATTTCTTTGAAAATGAGGACGGCGAGACGGTATCTGTGAATGGTGAGCGCTATGGCCGCATGTTAACCGATTTTTTTTTGCCACAAATTGAAGATATGGATACGGATGACATGTGGTTTCAGCAGGACGGCGCCACGTGCCACACAACACGACCGAACATGGCCATATTGCGAACGAAATTTGAGGGACGCATAATTTCGCGTTTTGGTGATGCCAATTGGCCGTCCAGATCATGCGATTTGAACCCGCTAGACTTTTTTTGTGGGGTTATGCGAAAGACCGTGTCTATGCCAACTCTCCGCAAACTCTTGAACATTTGAAAGACAACATTCGTGAAGTTATGACCGAGATACCGCCCCATATGTGCCGAAAAGTCATCGAAAATTACCTGTTCCGGATCAAGGTGTGCGAGGAAGCCCTAGGTGGATATTTGAATGATATTGTATTTCACACATAATGGCACACCAAACTTTAATTTGAAATAAAAGTTTTGTCGAAATTCGAATTCTAAGTGTGTTTTATTTCAATTTACTTTCGGAATTTAAAGTTGGAAAACCCTGTACGTTTTAGGGAAACATATTCCGGTCTGCACAACGACAAGCAAGTAGAAAAGTACTCAACACCAAAAAATACCCCGACTTGCATGTATTTGTAAAGCGGATTCTCCCAGGCACATTGATTTTGAAGTCCATGTTAGGGAAACACACCTCGGTGGGAACAAAAATACCCCCAACTTGCATGTATATTTGCAAAGCGGATTTCCACAGGTACATCGATTTAGAAGTATGTGCTGGGGAAACCGTAAATCGGGCCAATAAAAACTTAGCAGTTAGGGCACTTAGATAACGCTTGACATTTTACAGTTATTCAATTGTTCATCTCATGAAAAATAATATTTTATTAATTGTGATACACGCGTAGTAATATTTCCTATCACTTGATGCAAACATCTTTCAGATTAGTTAAGAAATGTTCGAGTTGTAAGCATTTGAAATACGGGTAGGGTTAGCACACAAATCGACAAAACAATTGTATGGGAAAAAAGGAACTTCTTCCAGTTTTCATGAATTTAAACCGTTTAGAGATTAGCGAATTGTAATGTATAGTTGATATGCTTACAAATCTTAGAGAATTTCCGATTCGATTGGTGTGGAAATCATGAGAATTCGTTCACAATTAAAATAGTTATTAACGTTAACTTCATTTCATAAAAACGTGACCTGGTTTCTGATTTGACACCCTTCCTGAAAAACGTAGTTCTCTAATGAAAATTTTAATGCGACCCGCACCATGTCTATACTTGACCACCACTGTATTAAACAGTGTCCGAATGTTCCCCTTGAACGATGTCCGAATGTGTCCCACCACCATCCGAAGCCAAATCATAATTTTATCTGATCAATAAGATCTTTGTTTCCCCGTTGTATGCACATTTTTCATTTCATATTAGTTACTAACTGAGGTGGTGTACTTCAATTTCTAAATCGTTTACAAAGGAATTGGGGAAATACTTACAACTTCAAGTTCAAAACTTTCGGAACGTGGGCGCTGTGTTGTTTTCGTAAGTAATAATCGACCAGGAGCAAACTATATGACAGCTGGTGTGGAAGGGCTGCTAACTTACTTTTTTTTATTTGGTTGAAAATTGTACCACTTATTTTTTGAAAGCCTTGTCCGAAATCTGAGCCGATCTAGTAATTCAAAAATTTTGAATTTTAGAAAGAAGTAATTTTGTAAAAAAGAGGGAAAAAAATATATTTGGGGTCTGAATGTAAGGGTCTGTCCACATACCACGTGGACAACTTTAGAGGGTGTAGGGGTTACGAAAATGTCCTCGCATGTCCACGGTGAGGGGGAGGGGGTTTTGATAATGTCCACGTGGATAGGTTAAGTAATTTTGTCAAGTAAAACATTCAAGTTAATAGTAAAAATTGAATGAGATCTGTTTTATATTTACACGATTTTTTTAACCTCACACCCGCCCTGAGTATTCAGTGTTCATCAATAAAAAGACTGAACTGCCTGAGAGTGCTGCTCGGTCGAACATCCATATTTTTTCATATGACTGAACCTCTTTCCTGAAATGTATATTCTGAAGGTAACGCACATGAACTAGGATCCATCAATTTATTCCAATCGGTAATAGAAGGCCATTAAATCCGTCAGGCACCCAATACCACAAAGAATGTTGGATTTTTTGTAGTATTAAAAATCACAACTTCAGTGCGGGTTGAATTCAGCTTTTGCTCTTGATGACAAAACTGTTTGGTTTTTTTTTCGAGAACTCTCAAGGATTTCTGAACATTGAAACGAACAACAAATTCTTCCATGAGTGTACGGGCCGTATCTCTGGAGATCTATTTCTTGCAATGATGGTGTTCTTCATTGATGTCTGGTAATTTTTGTAATACACTTTTTTTGAGTTGTCTGGAAAGTTCATACGGCTACTGCTGATTGATTAAAAGAAAAGATTAATCCTTGATGCCCATAAATTAGTAGATTCGCTACAGATGTCGAAAATCACCGTTCATGAGAAACGAATCATCACGAACAACATGCATGCAACATGCAAACATGCATGTACTACATATTAACCCATATTACGGAACCCGATCGGATTTGACATATCGCAATTCGAACGAAATAAACTTTAGCATTCTGCATTTCAAGGTTGCAACAATTGCACAATCCGATAGGATTTGACTCGATCAGATTAAAAGGGATAGAGACACGAATTTCGGACGTTTCTTCGAGGTCCGAAAAAGTAAAACAAAGAATATTTTTACCATCCATTATATCACTATTTGTTTATCTATCTTTCAACAATAAAACAAACATTGAACAGAAAAAAATATATCCATAATTAGAAGCTGATCAAGTGAGGGTGTTAAAAAAAAAGTTGTGCCATGGCGTACACGATTCGAGCCCTTTTGGTTATCTGAAATAAACAAATCGAACAGATTCTGAATCAGTAGATTTTCCACTATCGCATGAATCTCGGAAAAGCCAAAAACGTGTTTTTTGACAAAATGGCGGAAACTCGAAGAAAAAAAAATGCTGTTTAAATATTTTTTTAAGTTTCTTGATTTTTGTAAAAAAGTAGTTACGAAATTATAATTTTTTCTATGTTCATGCGATAGAGAGATGCATACAGATTGTATTCATATAAACATAGATCGGATAAGTAGAACTTGAGATATCGTGTAAGCCAGTTTGAAAAAAAAACTTGTTTCTAGAAAAACGCGTTTGAAGTTAAATGTTATGGCCGTACTATATAAGATATCGCATCACTAAAACGGCTATAACTTGGTAAATAATGAGATTTTCGAAAAGTCTCTTCTATGGTATATACTTAAATGTCTGAATTAGAGAAATATGAAAAAAAAAGATTTTTTTTTCAAATTTCTAGACTAGAATACTCTCTTAAAGAACGCAACATTGTGCTAATTTCAAATCCGACCGGATTCCGGAATAAGGGTTTATTTTACCGAAAAACACTTAAAGGGACTTATCTCAATCAGCGATTCGTTTCATAAACGCGACGAAAATACATATTTGTAGCGAATTGTAAAGGGCAAATCATTCACAAGAATGTTGGGTTAAAAAAATATTAACAAGTGAATGGAACCCCGAAGCAGGTTTTCGCTCGAAGAAAGTTATGGCTGGATCTGGTAGGACTGGAAGAAAATCTGCATCATGAGCTTCTACCAAGCAACTAGTTACGATGAATTCCAACAAGTACTGCTAGCAGCTGAACGTATGAAAATCAACGATCCAGAACGCTTCTAGGGCATCTCTAAAACTCCACCCGCCTTACACACCAGATATTGCATCTTCAGATTATGTTAACATTAACATTCTTGTAAGAACTTCAACTTACTGCGTAGCATAAGTTCTGAGAGGCTGGAATTCTCAAGTTGCATGAAGGATGCTGAAATATTCAGGAAAAAACGGTGCATCTATGATCGAAAAGATGTATGTCTACAAAAATATGCTTTTGGTTTTTTCCTTAGAATCGGCACGAATTTTTCAGGACAATAGTTAGCATGATTTAACAATTAAGGGTTCTAGGTCAACGGAATCATCGATCACGATGATACTGCAGATGCTTTATTTTTACTAGGTTCATTATAGCCATCAGGCACTACCGAACCTGTAAAAGCGAAAGTCATTGATGTTCAGACGATAAAATTCTGTTTTCGAACAAAGATCAATAGAAATGAAATTTAGGCGAAAAAAATAGAATTTCTTGATTTTTTCCTCAAACCGGAGGAATGTCCACGTGGACAACAGGGGGAGGGGTATAAGAAATGTCCACGCTTGTCCACGGAGGGGGAGGGGGGTGTCTAAAATCATGCTTTTTCTATCCACGGACAACCCCTAAGCGAGTCTGACCTGTATCAGGATCAGTGCCGAAAATATTCACGTTCACGACATTCAAATACGGCGAATTTCAGCCCTATTTGTATTGATAACCTTTCTGCTCAAGCGAGAGTCGATAAATATGAAACAACACTATCAATGAACACGAGTGGGATGAACATCAACATCAACATGCCATGGAGTTAATTTTATATTTGGATATTCATTTCCGTCATGATATTCAAAGCGTCAGAATTGAAGATCACTGCGTGTTAGTGAAAATCTAAGCATAAAATTCAACGTCAATCAATTGAGAGTGAAATCTAATAATGGGAAGGGAAGGCCATTCTTCACATTATATTCATGTGATTTAAGCATTGAAATGTATAGTATAACTCTTTGACTATGTTTTAAGAATCTACTTCGTGCTGTTTTCGTTCAATATACAAAGTTCACGCGTCTCAACCCTTGTGTTATACTCATTATGACAGATATGATGTTGAGTTTCAACAGAAGAGAATTCATTTGACGCTGAGAAAAAGTTAATTCCTTCATTCGTGAATAAATTTTGATAATTTGTGGCACTGATCAGGATTATTTTTTATTAGATTCAAATTTGATTTTCAAAAAGTTCAAAACCGCGAACCATCGTATGTATGAAAAAGCTTGAAAAGCGAAGCTAATTGCTACAACGAATGCTTAATTGAATGATCTAGAGACGTCATGGTATCTAACGTTGTAACATGTGCTATAAATTCCCAGTTAAAAAAATATGCATTAACTAAATGGAGTGACCTAATATTTGAAGACATCTATAGCAGCCTGCAGTTAGAAGACCAGATTTTTTGTGGCGATTAAGACTATGATTAAGGAATTATAAAAAAACGAAGTATCTCATAAACGTAAGTTTCACAACAGCTTGCTTTCTACCGAACCTAAGATCTTCAAGTGTACTGCGGATGGCTACGGATGGACAACTTTGCGGGAAACTGCTTATACTAATGATGCCCAATTTGATTGATTCTCTTATCTGTCCCATTTGCAATAGATATAATCATGAATAGAGACATATCAATTAATACAATTTCATCTCCAATTGGCAATAGCCAAAATCAGTAGCCCGAAAAACGATTCATTTATCAGCTCAACTTCCCCGACCCACGATGAGGACAGAACTGTCAGGGGATGGGAACCGTGCCTACGTTATGGTTCGGACATTGCCATCGGTCGACCGCTCGCACGTGATCTCATTTGTCTCAGGATAACAACATATCACAACTCATCGACGATTGTGCGAGGGATGAGGATAGCCGGCAAAGCGCGCCACTATATTGCACTTATTTGTTTTGTAATTACATCGCGGTTTCCGCCGTTGCTACGCTGCCCAGCGTTCATTGCCTTGTATTGACCGTTCTTATTTTTCGATATTCATCCTACCCAGAACAAACGATGACATGATGATCTGTTTAGAGGAAAAAAAAGCGAAAGCAACACAAAAAAAGTTTGGTGTATTCACAAAAAGGGAGCAATGCTCTCATCGCTTTGTTTTGATTTTTGTTGTTCACGAACTTCTTGTTTCACGGAACTTCATACACTTCGGTAGCAGTGATGAACTCCAACAAAACAAAAAAGCTTTTTAGCTGATTAATCGGTGTCATTCCTCATCTTGGAACGAACCACTCATATTCCAAATAATTGGGTCGAGAAAGGTCACCGGGTTAAAACGAGCAAATAAATATTCCCACGGGTAATAAATCAAATCGAGGAATGGCACTATCCAATCAATTGGTGAAAATATCACGATTTCCCCTTTAATGATCTCCGCGTCGAACGTGAAACTGCACAGTGCTGATGACTAATACTACACACACACAAACACAGCATAGAGGCGCGATTCATAGAATGAAAAAGTCATCCACTAAATCATAACAAACAACTGTCCCTTCCTGTTTATTTTTTAAACGTGACCCCTGATCGATTGTCGCATCCAATTACCCAGTGTTTTTTCTCTCTCGTCTTTTTTCTATATCGTCGTGCTTTTCCGCTGCTTAGAAGCTTATAAGTCCAATATGGGTCCACGCACCGAGCTGATTTCTTGAAAGCAATAAAATAGGTTGTGCAGTGTGATTCCCATTTACTGCCCAGTGCCCCATTTGAAGGCTATAAACCTGAAAATGTGGAAACACTAAGAAATTGCAGTGCCAGGAATATAGTGGTATCGTAAACTGGGGTAAATTGATCACGATTTTCAGAAAAATGTGAATATTTCCGAAATTTTCTGTTTCATTTATAGTCAACTCTCCTCAACTCGATGTTCTGTATCTCGATAGAGAGTTGACTGTGTATCCAATTATTTTTCAAACTAGTACTGGTGCTAATGCAGGGTAACCACTCAATTTCCATATTTGAATTCCAGCATTTTTCCCGCACGATTTCACGAAACTCCCGATTCTCAAAAATAAAAACTATATATTATTGTATCATTAGTTAAACATTGATTTTTGAAAGCAGAATTACGAAAATATTTCGCATGTCCGCATATGACAAAAAAAAATGGACGGTGCGTTATTCAGCAACAGACTTTGGGTTAGATGTAGGGTTCAGGAGATACGGACATGATTGTTTCTGAAATATATGCATCTAAGACCTGAAGCGTTTTGAACTGAAATGAATTGAGTGAATATGAACCGTGAGTTTCGACATCTCTTCTCTTAAAACTAAGAAAATTAAATCGTCTGCCAGAGCAGAGCTGACGAAAAATAAATTGTCGTTCAAGGGATTAAAGTAATAAAATTCAATGATTTCATTAACTATCGCAAATTAAATTACACAGAATACCCTTCTTGTTAAAATAACGCTGGATAAAAAAGCTTAGCAGGAATAGAAGCATATGAGACGAGATGAAGTAAATTACACGAAGTAAGTAGCACTTTTTCAATGATACTGAATCTGACTCCTTTTTCTCTGAAATGCGTCCCATTTTTACTCTAGAACCTTGATTTATTTTAAGAATTTGTTTCGGCCCGTATGTTGAATCTACATTTCGACTATCAACCATTATTTTTTCAAAGATACGAATGTTTCTATTGGATACCATAAGCAAACCATAAGAGAAAACAATGTGAATTGGTACACTATGATCAGAAAGTACCGGATTTTTTTTTGTTTAAATGTACCGTGCATGCGGGAACCAGTTTATTTGTTTTTCTTATGTTGGTACGACCTTAAGACGATCAAGATGATTAAAAAGAATGCGACGAGGGAACCAAAGGCCATCCCTTCGTCGGCCTACTAGGAATTCATAGAGGACTGGGTCAAGCGTTGGCACATGTGTGTTGCTTCAGATGGATCATATTTGAGTGGCTCAGAAGGAAAGGGGTGTAAGTGACTTGATCGACTTCACTTATCCAACTTTCTCTTTAGTTAATAACTCAACAGCAAAAACGTTCCAATTTGAGTTTACTATAGAATCCGACAGATTGAGTTCTGACCTATCTTCCAGATTATCAAATACATCTAGGAATATGTTTGCAGCTAAGTCGATATAGAGAAATGGATGATGTCACTCACACCCTTATCATTTTGAGCCCCTCATTTTAAAGGAGATGAAAAAAATTTGCCTGATATTTAACTCTATTTTGTTTTATTTAAAAATTCCCGGTACTTTTCGACCATATGGTAGTATTATGTTTTTAGGCGTTATTACAAATCCAGTTCAACTTTCAACACTTTCTGATTTTCTGGGTTTTCAATGCTGCTGGGCCTCAGCCAACATCTTCATTTTTTCGTTCTTTCTTCAATCATACCTTTCGAACTACTGGACCGATTCATATGATCGATATATCAAAATAAAGTCAATAAGCTAGTTTTTTTGGAAAAAAATTTATACTCGCAGAAAAATTGGATATTGCTTTCGTAATTATTGATTGTATTTGCTTTTTATAGTTTATATGGTTTCGGGATCAAGGGCGCTGTATCGGTATCGATACCTGTAAATGATGTTAAAATGAAGTCTATAACCAAAATAATGTCAAGGTTATGATTATTAAATTATTTATAACATGAAAGTTCCGTAAATTCACATTGAGAAATTAAGTGTTCGCAACTGTAATCAACTTGATTCATATTCCGAACACTAATTTTAATGAAGTTTTCTGCATAAAATATCATTTTTTTCATCCATTTATTGTAGATTCGTACAAATTCTAGCACTTACCATAAAAACAACAAACAAACTAGTTGGAAAAACTACTAAAACTGAAAAATTAACTTGAAAAATTGCTTGTTTTTTACAGAATTTCCTAACGTAAAAATTTAATCATTGGTTTTGACTGTCACTTTTTTACAAATGCTCAATATTATAAATTGTAGGCTGTAAATGATGTTTAAATGAAGGCTATAACCCAGCGAATTTCAGGGTTTTGATTATTCAATTATTTATAACATCAAAGTTTAGTAAATTTACATTTGCACTACTTCAATATTAATTTTAATGAAGATTTCTGCATAAAATATAATTTTTTTTTTCACCCAGTCATTGTATGTTCTTATATTCTCTAGCACTTAACATGGAAACAGCAATCAAAACAGTTTAAACAACTACAAACACTGAAAAATGAACGATGCTTGTTTTTTACGGAATTTGCTAACGCAAACATTTTATCATTGGTTTTGACTGTCACTTTTTTGCAAATGTCTAATATTATATATTATAGGCTGTATTGATACCTGTAAATGGTGTCAAAATGAAACCTATACCTTTAAAGAATGTCTGTGTTTTCATTATTCAATTATTTATAACATAAAAGTTTAGTAAATTTATATCTGAAAATGAAGTGTTCGGAATTTGAGACTGCTCGGAATATGAGACAAAACGGTAATTTTTGGTTAAAACAGGAATGACATGAAAAAAATCCATTGGAGCACAATCTATCACAACGGAAAATTGCTGTAAAATATAGTATCAGTCGTGATGCTGTACAGGATATTTGGGCAAAGTACCAGAAGCTCGGATCTGTGACACGTAGAGGAGGTGCGCCTCAAACAGACCGTCGCACAGTGGGGCCATTCTGAAAAAAGATGGTCGAAAATCTTTTCTCGTCTTACCTTACATTTTAAAGGTTGAGTGTCTTCAGAAAAATTGTTCAGAATGTTGATTCGGATAATTTGACGGTTTCATTTAAACTCTTACTAAGTTACAATAAAAATTTGAAAAAACGAACTTTTTCTACTTTTGAGATAGTAGAGTTTTGTCATCAGCATAATCGTAGAGCTATGAATTGGATGAAACTTTGCTGAAGATACATAATATCTACCTATTAGTCCTTCAGAGATATGTTTTTCTGCGGAGACTATCTCAAAACTAGGGTTGGTTATATCTATGATACAACTGTAAGGTTGACGTGGAACTACCGTTGGCTTAGTAATCATTTGGTTGTATTGATTAAATTATTTATTTAATAAAACAATTTTTGAAATCAATTGAATTCAACATATTTGCTGTGTAAGTAAATAATTTGAACAAACGCCATATAATGTAAGGCGCCTTGGTTTCTGATGGCTGTGTTAGGGAACACATCTCGATGGGAACAAAAGTTCCCCCAACTTTCATGAATTTGCAATGCCGATTTCCCCCTGGCAGCTTGGTTTTGAAATCTCTGTTAGGGAACACATTTCGGTGTGGAGGCGATCTGGCGTAGTGGTAACATCCATACCATACACGAGTTCAATTCTCACTCCCGACATTCTTCCAAAAATGGAAGTAAAAGTGATGAACCAGCCGTAATGTGTTGAAAGTCACTATAATAGAGAAAGCATAAGCAGCAACACATTTTCAACACACCCTACTTTGATGTATTCGCAATGCCGGTTTCCCCCATACACCTCGGTTTAGAAGTCTGTGTTGGGGAAACCGCAATCAAAACGTGGCAGTTAGGGCGTTTAGATAACGCCCTAATGGAAAATAAAATTTTATTCATTGTGATAGATGTGTAGAAATATGTCCTATCAATTGATGCAAACATCTTTCCAATCCATTAAGAAAATGTTTGAGTTATAAGCATTCGAAATTTTTCACTTTCTTCTGCATGTACTTTGTTTTAGTTTTCATTTTACACCCCATATATTTCGGTTAGACGTAGTTCTACGTAAAAAATAAAAGCCCAGTGCGACAAAAATGTTAAAGACATAATGTATCTTAAAAAAGATTGGTGGGTAATGTCTGAGACATAACCGGAATGACGTGGGACCACACGAAAGGAACAACATTTGTTAAGTACACTTTCAAAAACTCTTTTGTGGAAGGTTGGGTGGCCCTCAAAAGCGCCAATGGATTCATTCTTGCTCTCGCGATGTCGAAATCTGTGTCTTCATTTTGCTAATGCAATTTTCTAGACAACTGATCGAATTCACGAAAGCGAAGGGTTGCGGTCGTCCATTCGTCCGAATGAAAACTTGTTGGTTGTTGCTGATGATATTCGTGGAACAGTGTTCTTAGAATCCCCGCAGACTGTAGAATTTTTATTGTCCAACAGTTTGATCGCCCTCAACGCATACCATGAGTCTCGAGGTTTTGGCAGGCCTACTCCCACTAAAAGATCGCTTCAATTTATTATCTCTTCGGTTCTTCATCCTGTGTAAGGTCATGAACCCATTGGTGATCGGAAATTTTGAGCAGCTGATCGAGCTAAATTTTCACTCCGGATTCATGAGTTCATATCATGAGTTCATCTCCATGCAGGTTGATCCTTCTTCGTATATTCCCAACCGTGTTTGTTTCCCTGACTACATCAATTCCTCTGTGCATTTTGATCTGTCCATGAAGCAAGATATCCATGGATATTCAGATTACCAACGATCGAGGATCGCTCCAACGATCTTCGATGAAAAATATAGGGGTATCAATTGTGATAATAAAGGGTGTGTCACATCAAATTGCATCACGGAAAAAAAGCTGTAGAAATTTAATTTTTAGGAATTATAATTTCAGCTTTCGCTTATAATCAGATAAGAGTGTATAGATCACGTTGGCCATGCTTCACTGTCAATTTTTCGTAAATTTGGAAAAATGTCGTCGAACGAAGAAAAGCGTCGTAAATTAATCCTGTGCACTCATTTCGAGAATCCGGAGTTGTCACATCGGGACATCGGTAAGATGCTGGGAATCGTCCAATCCACGGTCAGCAGAGTACTAAAACGATACTTCGAGAACCTAACCATCGACCGGAAGGTGAAGAACGGCAAAAATGGATGCTCCGTCAGTGAAAAAGATCACAAGCGCGTAGTTAAGCAGTTTAGACGTGATCCGAGAAGTTCGGTCCGGGATGTCGCCAATAAGCTGAATTTGTCAAGTTCATTCGTCCAGCGGACCAAGCAGCGGGAGGGCCTGCGTACATACAAGGTTCATAAGGCTCCTAACAGCGACGAAAGGCAAAACATGGTGGGGAAGACGCGAGCCCGGAAGCTGTACACCGAAATGCTGACGAAGCCGCATTGCCTGGTAATGGACGACGAAACCTACGTCAAAGCGGACTTTTGTCAGCTGCCGGGCCTGTTGTTCTTCTCCGCAGAGGACAAATTCAGCGTTCCGGAGGAGATTCGCAAGCAGAAACTATCCAAGTTTGCCAAAAAGTACATGGTGTGGCAAGCGATCTGCTCTTGCGGAAAGCGGAGCGCCCCCTTCGTGATGACCGGCACGGTAAACGGGCGGGTTTACCTTAAGGAGTGCCTACAGAAGCGCTTACTACCACTATTGAAGCAGCACGAGGGCGCGACCATCTTCTGGCCGGATCTCGCTTCGTGCCACTACTCAAAGGACGTATTGGAGTGGTACGAAGCCAACGGAATCACCTTCGTGCCAAAGGAAATGAACCCGCCCAACGCGCCGGAGCTTCGCCCAATAGAGAAATATTGGGCGATTATGAAGCAGGCCCTCCGGAAGAACCCAAAAGTTGTCAAATCGGAGGCGGACTTCAAGAGAAAATGGATTTCTGTTCAAAAAAAACTACAACCTGACGTTGTACAGAACCTTATGGACGGGGTAAAGAGAAAGGTACGAGCATACGGGCTTGGGCTCGAAGTATGAATAAAAAGAAAATGCCAAAAGTTGTTTAATAGTTTTTATTTTACTGTCTAAAATTTTCAAAAGGATCGGTCTACTGGGCGAATTTCTACAGCGTTTTTTCCGTGATGCAATTTGATGTGACACACCCTTTATGTACTTTACTGATGGGTCCACTATAAATGAGTCCACAGGATTTGGAGTGTTCAACGAATTTTTTAGCACCTCACACAGTCTTCAGAATCCTTGCTCAGTGTATATTGCTGAATTGGCAGCAATTCATTGGGCGCTGGACAGCGTCGCTTCACGACCTGTTGAACACTATTACATTGTAACGGATAGTCTTAGTTCTGTCGAAGCTATCCGTTCAGTGAGGCCGGAAAAGAACTCGCCGTACCTTGAGAGAATACGAAAAATTTTGAGTGCTTTATCCAGACGCTGTTATGTCATTACCTTTGTCTGGGTCCCTACTCATTGCTCAATTCCGGGTAATGAGAGGGCTGACTCATTAGCAAAGGTAGGTGCAATTGAAGGCGATATTTATCAGCGTCAAATCGCCTTCAATGAATTTTATTCTTTAGTCCGCAAAAATACCATCGCTAACTGGCAACGCAAGTGGAATGAAGATGAATTGGGCCGTTGGTTTCACTCGATTATCCCTAAGGTTAGCCTCAATCCGTGGTTCAAAAGACTGGAATTGAGTCGGGCAGCAATCTCTGTGTTTGTGGCCAAGGTTATCACGACATCGAGCACGTTGTTTGGTCGTGCGAGGTGTATCTGGTCGCCAGATCGAATTTAGAAAACTCCCTTCGGGCCCGAGGAAGACAGCCCAATGTGCCGGTGAGAGATGTGTTGGCTCGGTTAGACCTTTATTACATGTCCCATATATATGTTTTCCTTAAAGCTATCGATCTTCGTGTGTGATTGTCCCTATGTCCTTATACCCTCCTTTCCTTCCTTTGCGGGTAATTCGTCCCCATCCTTCTCCTAAAAATATGTCACCCTTCTAAACTCGAGTACATCGCGAGTAATCGGTTTTCCACCTTACTAACCATAGATGTAAAAAAATTGTTTATATATATAGTTTTAAAATTATATTTAAGAATTCGGCTCCTTTAAACTTAAGTTACTGAGCCTGCAAAAATAAACGAATTAATAAAAAAAACAGTTTGATCGGCTTCTTGATCAGTACGTAGAAATATGCATACGCGCACAATGTATAGTCTCAGTTGGGTCGGTATTTGCACTAGCTCAAACTACCCAAAACTCTCGATCGATGAAATATCTGCAGTCTGCGGAGGCTCTTAGTGTATGAGTGAAACAAAATTAAAACGTTGTCGCCGCTGCCGCTGCTGCGGTTTGATGCAATTGATGCAAATATCTTTGCGATCTATTAAAAAAATTCTCAAGCTATAAGCGTTCGAAATATTTCTTCTGTTTCTACTTGTTCAGTTCCTAGATTTTCATTATACACCCTATATCTTCCGGTTAGACGTAGTACTATGTTGAAATCCATCGGGAAGTCCCTCGTTGATGATTTGATATTTCAAGGATCCTCCGACATTGTCTACATTTTTTTGGGGCATTTGATTTTTCACCAAATCTATTCGAGCAAAAAGCAACTTTCACAAAGGGTTCATAAGTGAAAAGGAGCATGGCTGGAAAGTAAAAGATCATTCGAACCGAGTGTCCTAGTGGAAGGTCGCTGAGAAGTTCGGGATCAGTCGGGTAGCAGTTCGTGCAATCGTAGAAAACCATCAAGCTTTTGGTTCAGTAGCCGACCGACCCGGAAAAGGCCGTCCCCGAAAAGTAGATGCAAGAATCATTCGGGAAATAAAGAAATCACCTGAAGTCACAATCTATACTATCCAGGAAAACCTCGCACTGCCGATATCTGACCGAAGCATCCATCGCAGAATATCGGAACATGGATTCAAAATCAGATTCACGAAGAGGCTTCCGTTCATCAACAATGTGGATAAAGTTAAGCGCTTTAGGGGGTATTCTAGTTTAAAGGTACGAATTTCGGACGTTTAATCGAGTTCCGAAAAAAATAAAACGAAGAATACTTTTACAATTCGTTATATCATAACTTGTATATCCATATTTTAACAATTAAATTAAAATTGAACGGGAAAAACTATTCATAATAAGAATAGTTACAAGCTGATGAAAGTGAGGGGGTACAGATTGTATTCATATAAATGCGACTAAAATCGGTTCAATAGAACATGAGATATCGTGTACGCAAGTTTGAAAAAACTAGTTTCGTGGAAAACGCGTTTGAAGGTAATTGTTATGGCCGTACTAGATTTGATACCGCATCACTTGAAAGGATATAACTCGGTAAATAATGCGATTTTCGAAAAGTACATTCTAGAGTATATTCTTAAATGCCAAAACTTCAAAAATATGAAGATATTTTTTTATTTTTTTCAAATTTTCAGTATTCTAATTGCTTAAATTTTAAAATTTGAACTTTTCTACAAAATAAAAATTCGAGGGGTTGTATCCGAGACACGACCGCTTAGGACGTAGGACTACGCAATCTTTTCTTTTAAATTTGTTGGTTTATAATTTCGCATATTATTTCCGAATACGTCGAAATTTCTTAAACAACTTTTTAGTAAAAAGTTTCCGGGCACCCTGAAAGGCGTGGTTTTGTAGAATTATTTCGAGAAGCAACGAATCTTTGAGAACAATACACTAATTGGTGATATGTCGAAATTTGTTTTCTATGCTGTCAAATCCGCAGTTTGGCTTCCGCCGGGGTAAGGGGCGAATGATGGTCTCGCGCTGCTATCTTCTGAAATTCAAATTGCATTTGCTCGCAAAGAACAAATGGTTTCTACTTATCTTGATATCAAAGGGGCATTTGATTCAGTTTCCATGGAAATTCTCTCAGAGAAGCTTCATAATCGTGGACTTCAACCAATTCTGAATAATTTCCTGTACAATTTACTGTCAGAAAAGCACATGAATTTCTCTCATGGCAGCTCAAAATTCTCTCTCCTTACAATTTTCTGGACCTTTCGCAAGGCTCCTGCCTAAGCCCCCTCTTGTCTTACTAGAGACTGCACGCTGAGACAACTTGTAGACGATGGAGTTATTTCCATCACGGGTAATAATCCCGTCGTTCTGCAAAATTCCTTGCAAGATATCTTGAACAAGCTGTTTACGTGGGCTCTCTAGCTGGGTATCGAATTCTCTACGGAGAAAACCGAAATAGTCGTTTTTTTAGGAAGCACGAACCCGCCCAATTTCAGCTTCACCTATCCGGCAAAGCGATCAGGCACTCGATGTTTTTCAAATACCTTGGAGTATATTTTGACTCCAAAAGTACCTGGGGAACACACATTGTGTATTTGAAACAGAAATGTCAGCAAAGAATCAATTTTCTCCAAACAATTACCGGAACATGGTGGGGCGCCCATCCAGGAGACCACATTCAGTTGTACAAAACAACGATATTATCAGTGTTAGAATATGGCAGTTTTTGCTTTCGATCAGCTGCCAGGATTCATATTCTCAAGCTGGAGAGGATACAATATCGTTGCTTGCGTATAGCTATGGGGTGTTTGCATTCGACACATACGATGAGTCTCGAAGTCTTGGCAGGAGTATCCCCGCCTACTCTTCGGTTTACAGAATTATCTTACAGATTTCTCATCCGTTGTAAGATCATGAATTCATTGGTGATTGATAACTTCGAAAATCTACTCCAACTGATTCCTCAATCAAGTTTTATGTCTTTATACCATGAGTACCTTACTCATGAAGTGCTCCCTCCACCAGGCATCTCCAACCAAGTTTGCTTCCCATACTTTTGCAATTCCTCTGTCATTTTTTATCTGTCCATGCGACAAAAAATCCATGGAATCCCAGATCATCTACGCTCCGATTTTATTCCGTCGATATTTTCGGCAGAATAAGGGAAAGTTAGATCTGATAAAATGTTCTTTACTGATGGTTCACACATAAAGGGGTCCACTGGCTTCGGCATCTTCAGAGAAAATTCCAGTGCCTCTTTTAAACTCAGAGATCCTTGCTCCGTGTATGTCGCTGAACTGGGTGCGATATACTACGCACTAGGGATCATTGAAACACTTTTATTTTTTCAGACAGTCTTAGCTCAATAGAGGCAATCCGCTTAATGAAAGTTGATACAAGTTCATCTTATTAACAAGAATGAGACATCTATTGAGAGTTTTGGTCGAAAAATTATTCAAGATTACCTTAGCATGGGTTCCCTCTCATTGCTCGATTCCGGGGAATGAGAAAGCGGACTCGCTAGCTAAGGTGGGCGCTTCAGAAGGCACACTTTTTGAAAGGCAAATTGCCTATAATGAATTTTTTCACATTCCTCGTCAGGACACACTCGTAAGTTGGCAGCGCATGTGGAGTGAAGATGAGTTCGGTCGCTGGTTACACACGATTATCCCTAAGGTCTCGACGAATGCATGATCCAAGGGATTGAATGTAGGTCGTGATTTCATTCGCGTGATATCTCGGGTTATGTCTAATCACTACAATTCAAACGCGTATCTTTATCGCATTGGACTCGCAGCAAACAATCTTTGTGATTGTGCCGATGACTACCACGACATCGAGCATGTTGTCTGGTCGTGTATCCGGTTCCATGCTGCCCGCTCTCAGCTCTCCAGAGCATTGAGGGCATAAGGCAGACAATCGGATATCCCCGTCCGGGATATCTTAGGTAGCCGTGATCCTGATCTTCTGCTCCATCTATACCTGGTCCTCAGAAACGCGATGTCAATGTTTAATGATGTTTCTTCCGTTGTATCCCTGCATCGTGTCCCTCCTATACGATCGATAAACTTTTATTTAGTCGCGGTAATACATACACATACTCTTTACGGATACACGGGCCGAAGGTTGTGCAGCCCACTGATCATTCACCAAGAGCTGAGGATTGTACCGCTCATGGCAACTCTACACGAGCTGATGATTCTGCCGGCTAGTGACCATTCTATCCTGGATTCCTCGAGTCGAGAAAGACGCACCACGCTAGATATGGGGTACAGACTAGGGGGGGGGGCGTTGCTGACTAATGGTCAGCTGCATCCCGTGTATCCCGTGTCGGGCACACGTACAGATCATTGGAGACTGTAACATCTCAATTATGAGAACACTTGTAATACTAACCTCGAGCCAACCGTGAGTAATCGGTTACGTATTACCAACATACTGCTCATGATTGCATAGGAGACGTAATCACCAACACCATTAGTGTTGGGAAAACGCAATTTTGTTGTTTTTTGCCTACAAGCGTAACCATGCAAATTTCCAATGAAATGATCTGTCCAGTTGAATGATATTATCGGCAAAAGAGAGCCTAGGTGATTTGGCGGATTATAACATATTTTTTCCATTTGGAAAACGCTTCCGTCTATTCATGCGGGCAATCAATCGTTTCAATGAACATTTGTCCGCATAGCTAGACGTAATCACCAGGTTGCTCTGTTTGTTGCGATAGTATTTACAGTTCCGATAATAGTCAAAACGTCTCCGTCGGTAGTTTCAGTTGTTATCGGATAAAATCGAAAAGGTTTGGAAGAAATTTTGTGAAATGTCTGGAAAAGGTGCTCTGGATTTGTCGCGAGTCTATGATAGTACTTTTTTCCTGAAGAATTCTTCGGGATATGATAAGAACAGCAGGTTCGTGTTTTTTCAATTATTTGACTTTGTAAAGGCAATCTGCAATGTTGGTAATTTTAGCAACATGATTTACCGATATCACGATCAATCGCATAAAGATGGTGTAGTGACTTACTCCAACGGTATGAGTAAATGCTGAGTATGTGGAATAATTCAATGTTGAATCCGAGAAGTTATAATGCTAAGAACGATTATTTTAAATTTACTACTGATCTGATTGTTTCATTATCTACTTGAAGATTCAAATGCAGAAATTTAGGTAATTATAACATTGAAAAACAAATGGCTTCTCTTCGTTCATCGTGTACAGAAAATAGTAATTATATGAGCAGCGTTTCAATGGTTTCTTCTACACATTCATTAGCAAACACTAAGTAAAAAGACACTATCGTGACAGACATGTTTGGACTCTACAAAGAATTGTAAGTTGTCTGCTTGGGTGCCTAGTGGCATACACTAAACTCCCTGTATAAATTCCTCAGCGTAGGTTTACGTACGACGACGCGGTCAGGGAAACACCTAATCCGTCCAATCACGCTACCTTTTCACCCACTTCCTTAGCCTACACTCACCTTTCGTTTCCGGGACTCTGGGCCAGGGCGGCGTGTAGACGACGGACAGTGGCGTCTCTGGTATCTCTTTGACGTCGAGGAGATCTCTTTCAACCACTCGCGAACTATGGCTTCAATCACGAGCATTCGCGAAACCGTACCACCGAACTTCCTTAGCAAAACCGCCTTTTAATCACGTGCCATCTCAGGTAGTGCCATCTAGTGGCGGATGTCCGGGTCTCTGGGTAGCGCATGGGGAGTGTAGCGTCGTCTCGGCGTTGTGAGCATGACATGAAGCGGTGAAATATCACGCTCATGCACGCTCAGGTTTTTCCCATATTTACATAGATTAAATACTGAACAAGACGCGCTAGTTTTGTGCATCTCACTAATGCACTTATACCAACAGTTACAGAATGTGATTCGAATGTAGATTTAGCTTATAGCACATCATACTGACAATTGTTGATTTTTGAACGACGTATGAAAGCTGTATGGAACTACGTCTGTTATGCGGACAAACAGTGATTTTTCGGAAACGTTTTTTCCAAAATTGCATAAAAATGTTTTCGAACAAAAAATGGTTGTTTGCATGTTGAGCAAACGTATTACATTGTGTAGAATGCGAAACAGCGAAAAAGTCGATTTTGTTCATTTTGTCGTTTACGTCTCCTATGGGCAGCATAGTTGTAAGGCAAACATTGTCGAAATATTGAACTCCCGGCTCCGTCAAGCTGACGCCATATGAGCCTTAATAGAAATACATATTTTTGATAAAAAAAATCTCCAGAACCTCGATGACAGTATGCCTAAGAGTCTTCAACTAGGCATCGGCCATGTCAACTGCTGAAGCCATCAATTTCTCCATTTAGAAGTTTTCATTCTGTACCCATTGAATGTGGGCTGTTAATTTTTGTTATGCCTTTTTTAACCATCTATCAGAAAACCCCCTTTCTTACATTTGTTATGAAATTAAATGAGCTGAATGCATTGAGAACATAAGAAACAATTCTGAAACAATCATCAAAGCACAAACAATTGATGTTCTTACGTTCAAACATGATGTCACAATTAAAGATTGGAAACGATATGGGGGTGGGCTTTTATTTTTGCCGGTCACTGTATATCCTGAAATAAATGTGGAAAAGATGGAAAACCATGTTTCGAGGAAAGCGCGGTTTGATCTCATTCGTACTGCGAAGCGGTGTTGCAAATAATAACGAAATAAGTTACTGTTTTTTTTTTTAATTTTCCAGGTCGGGGTCTCTCCTGAATAAATAAAATTGAATTCAATTCCGTCCCGGTGGCAATTGGCACCCATTTCAGCAAATGCTATCATTGTTCGTCGCTTCAAACCGTCAAACCATAACCCCCAAGGCCACGTAAGAGACTCGCAAACACTACTAACCTCATTCTATTTTCTTTGGCCATCATCAGCACCGGTTTATCTTTCACGAGGATCGTTGCCGGTACCGTGTTGGACCACTCCTCGATAGCTGATCGCTGTGCCTCGGTCGCGCTTCGGGAACGGGAACAAAGGGTATCCCGCCCTTCCAGTGGCACCACAGCCGCGGCCGTTGCCGGCGGTCTTCCCCGGCCGGTAGTAAGCGTTTTCGCAGAGATTATCAGCGAGGGCAGCAGCAGCAATAGCAGCGCCACGTGTAGCGCTCGAATAGGACTCTTCTTCATTGTGCTTCGCTGAAATCGAGGAGAAAAGCAAACGGGAATAGAATTATTTAAGTGACAAAGCAAAACACAAAACTCCACAAAACTAGGAATAAAAATCATTTGATAACCGTGAAACTAGCACACGAGAATGCTGTCTCTGGCAGCGGAGACCTCATTCTCGCAAACTGATGGCGATGGCGATGATGACGATGATGGGGCGAAGGGAATTCCGCACTGAGAGACATTGAGCGCAGACAGCGCGAGTTAGTTGTGTAGTATATTAATGAAATTGCTGTCGCAAAATCTGACACTCGCCCAAAACATTTCCGTGTTGTCGTTTTATGATTTGTTTTGGCTTCGGTACGACTTTGACTGCGACACAAAAAAACCCTTGTGGGGCCCGGCAGGAGCTGCGTGAAACGGTCCGTTTGGAAATCCGGAAAGACAAAACAGTGGGACAACGAAAGTTTGTCACAATGGAGGCGCCCGGTGATGACTTTTCTGTTGGTTTGAAATATCAAACCTTCGAGTGTAAATAATAATAAAAATAATTGGAGGGAAGTTGTGGCCCCCGTGAGCAACTGGTTATGGCATCAGTGCCAATTACTTACATCGTGTTTACAGTATCGGGTTCGAAACCTGTTCAGACCAAGAACTTTCTTGATACAGAAATTCTTTGCACTTGCGCCAGTACAAAAGAATTCTATGTCAATACTGCAACTCAAAATTCAATTAAGGGCGGATGTCGTTGTATAAGAATGTTTCGTCTAAGCAGTAATAGAAGTGACGCATATTGAGAAGACAATGTTCCGCTAGGCATGTTGCTACTATAGAGGAATAAGAGAAACGGTCGTAGTGGTTGAAATGATTACTCACGCGGCTGAGTGTTTTCTAATTTAATGTGAGCTGTTGTTTGGAAATCAGATGTAGTGAAATGGTGAAATTGATATCTTGTATAGTCAATTACGTAATGCAACACATACCCAGAATAATGAGCCACCTCACGCAGAATCTGTGGACACTGTTTGGTATCAGCTGTATTGTTACCCAAGAAACAAACACCCGAAGCTCTTTTCCATACGTTGGATTTTGAATAAAAAAATTTCATTTGAATCATTATAACTTAGGACTTCATAGATATTTTTTTTTAAGAAATCATTTTGTTTGATGCTTAATACAAAATAGAAAGTATGTGAGTCAGAGTACATTGACTCCTTATATGTGCCATACCGAAATGTTATAGAATGTTGTTTCACGCATATACGATTAAAGCTTATTTATTTTATTAGTTTCTTTCATGCCTATAATTGGCCGGCCAAACGGTAAATAGGTTTTTTTCCTTGTTGGTTTAATTTCAAAATTGCGAACCAACAACAAATATAGAGGTTTTATCGTGTTATTAAAAAAATAATTCGTGTTATCAAAAAAATATCCCCTTCGGGGATACAATAACTAATCGCACATGTCATGCTGAAATGACGTACAGTAGAACTCCGATTATCCGCGGAGCGGTCTGACAAGATCACCGCGAATAACGAAAATCGCGGATAACGCAATAAAGGTGAAAACAAAGCGCAAACACGAAAAAAAATATTCCAGCATGAAAACGATGGTGAGATAATGTGAAACACATGATCAAAACAAAAGAGCATGATCCTACCACTCAAGGGCTGTCCACATACCATGTGGACAGAAAAAGAATGATTCTAGACACTCCTCCCCCTCCGTGGACAAGCGTGGACATTCTCTATACCCCTCCCCCTGTTGTCCACGTGGACATTTCTCCATTTTTTTGAAAACAAATCGGGAAAGTAATAGAATTGCGTGTAAATTCCATTTCTAGTTTGTTTCTATTTTCTATGCTATGTTTTTACATTGATAAAAAAGATAAAAACAAATTATCAATAGTATTGGTTTGTACTCATTTTTTATTTGTTTCCCAACGTTGCCCGTGAAGTTATTTGTATAACTTCTTAATTTCGTTCAAATTATATTTACGATGTTATTACGTCATATTTACGTTATATCAAAGCATCACTTGTGAATCTTATCTCGGCCATTTTGTAGCGTGAACTAACGTAAACTAGCTGAGCTGCTTAAGTTTTGGAGAAAATCAAACAATGAAATCAAGGGCTTCGTTAGTGGAATCAGTCGTAATCATCGAAGAAAAGCTGAGGCCAAACAATACCTCAGTGGTGTGAAAAAAAAAAAGATATGGATATTATTTGATCAACACTTAAATTGTTCAAACGATTAGACGTTAGTCAGTGCCTAATATCTGATGCAATCCTTCACGCAACTTTGAAATTCCGTCATCGCAGAACTTATTTGTTTTTTTTTTTGTCAAAAGACTGCCCAACGTGCTTTTCATGATATCTAATGAGTCGAAATTCTTGTCATTTAATTATTTTTCCCATCGGCCTGAACAAATGATAATCTGAAGATGCAATATCTGGGAAATACGGTGGGTGAACAAGCCCATCGCAGCCAAACTCCAAGAATTCTTCCGGGCTGTCAAAGAGACATGAGGTTTGGCATTATTCTGGAAATCATAATACCGAATTGCTTGCCAGTCACTCGGACACAAAGAATGACTCTCTCCTGGTGGAAACATATTTTTTAAATTTATAAGGTTTTGTTTTTTGTTAGGTTATGGATGGTTGTGCACTTTCCGCATATAGTTGCCTAATACCGAATTTATGCCCCGATAAAGTTATACAAAATTCAATGAAATTGATAGTAGGTAGAGGCTAGTAGACTAAACTATCATTTGATGACAAAACCTTACCATATGGTTGCTTTCCAAAGCCATGATAAATTATCAAAGTTGCTGTTCGATTTTTCGAAAACTTGACCTAAAATTAGTCAATGATTTCTGTAGATGTATAAAACATAGTTCTCATGCTAAAATATTTTTATTTCGTTTTTGTACCCCATTTTTAGTCTACTAACGCGTTATTAGCGATTTTCGTTATTCTCGGTGAGCTTGCCAAACTATTTCGCGGATAATCGGAGTTTTACTGTATTTCTAAAGAAGCATCAAATTCATGTGTCGTGTACTGAGGACTCATGATCAGCGTCTCGATTTGATTATCATTACAGCGCGGACTCGATTATATACAGTCTCCGATTTTTTTTCACTGTATATAATTGAGTCAACAAAGAAAACTTTTTTAATTCGTTTTTTGTGCATATATTTATCAATTTTTGAATATAAAAGAAGAATTTAATTTCTGATTCATCCTCTTAAAGTCAGAAAATACCTATCTTACATAAAAAAATTAATTTATCCAGAATCTCTCAGGAGGTGATAAACGATCAGATTTGATGAAAAATATCCTTCTACGCATATGTTCGAATTCCATCAATGACAGAGTTATAGAACTTTTTTTCATTTCGGACTCAGTTACCTCAAACTGGCTCTACATTAAAAAGTACGCTACGGAAAACGATTCTGTTGCTTCCATTTGAAAGATGAGAAAATTCAGTACCGGATATTTGAAATGAAACATCTAAATTGATGGATTTTAATAACATTTTAGAAGTGAAAACTTAAAAGTTAGTTATTTCTAATGTATTTTATCCTATAAATCCATATTAACCCTCTAAGACCCAAGTTTTTTATTTATCTAAAAAAAACTGTTCCATTTTTATCTCGAATTTCCAACTTTCAACATAAAATACTCCCAGTAAAAAGCTGCCAGCATAAAACCAATGTGTATGTGTGATACATGAAAATATTCTAAAGACGTTCTAGTGGGTAAACATTGAAAATAATGTCTGAATTATTTGAAAAGAGAATCCGTGAAGTCCGTCTAAAGGCGGGCTTGGGCTGTAGAGGGTTAAACTTGATTGTTTCTGTCAATTAAATTAAAGCTCTCTAATCGCTCTACAATTTGTTCTTTGACACCCAACTTCTATCTTTCTTAATTTCGCTGCAATATCGATATAAACAATTCCTGGTGAAAATTCCAGCGAAATCTTCAAAAATCACGATTTTTACCCCGCTGTACATGTAAAAGCCGCTAAAACTTCACCTTATCGTTGAAGGGTTACATTTTTTCTTGAAACAAGTCATATTTGAAGTGTAAAGAAAATGTTTTTTTTTTCAGACTTTATATAATCGAGTTCAAAATTGTATATAATCGAGTCCGACCAATAGAACCAATAGAAGCGTATTCCAGAACGAAGAAGAGCATCGCTGCTAAGAACACTTCTCGAGAGATACAGTTCGTGCATCCATAAAAGAGTTTGTTGTTTGTATTCCAATTTCGCCTTGGGAGTTTTCAAAAGATGAAATCTAAACGGTTTTTACATCAAGAGCGGATGTTGAACCAAAACCCCAATGTAGGAAAACAATATCGTGTATTTCTAATATTACAACATTCTAACATGCTTTGAAGGGCTCTTCATCTTGTCATCCTTATCCTTTTAAACCAATGAAAACTAATCGATTACTTTCGGTTGATGTGCGTTACTAACAGGATACAGAATTTAGCAAAAAAGTTCAACGATATGAAAAATATGGATTTTCGTCCGGTAAGCACTATCAGCCAGCTCAATCTTCTTATTTATAAATACTGATAAATTTCTCGGAAATACAGAATAAATTTCATTTACTGCTGAAAAAAGATGTGATTTTTTTCAAATTATATATTTAACTTGTCTACGTGGACATTATCTATACCCCCTCCCCCCTCACCGTGGACAAGCGTGGACATTTTCGTAACCCCTACCCCCCCTAAAGTTGTCCGCGTGGTATGTGGATAGCCCCTCACTGACAGCCCTCAGCCAACTTCTCTCATATACTAAGGGTCACGTTTCCATCAAGACTAGAACATGCGAGACCTGAAGGTTCTTTTCGGGTCCGGGGTCCCTAACAATCTATTACAATGCTGTTATAAAATTTTCTTTATATGTGACAAAGCATTGAAAATAGAGCCTCTAATTTCGTTAATCATTTTTGGGGAGGGACATTTTTTTTTCTTTATTTTTTACAAAAACTCAAAAACTAAAATATCCACAAATATCTAGTGTTGCTCGCAACTGTGGTTTCATTTCATTCCATACCATATTTGGGTTTAAACTTTGCAGTTTATTCGCCTCTAGCCTCTAGGGCTATGTGGTAAAAAATTCGACTCCATACTCCTCCTTCACTTGTCTTGAGAAAAACAATCCGCTCGCTGGCAAAGATTACCACCAAACGAGAAGTAGTGTGAGTTCAAATCTCGGATAGTTTATTTATACCAAACAAGTAGGAAACGAACGAAAAGGAATGTATTAGTTGCTCGTTGTTGATGGCACGGGTAGGGTTAGCACACAAATCGGCAGAACAACTGTATGAGAAAAAGGGAATTCTTCCAGTTTTCATTAATTTAAACCGTTTAGGGAATAGGGAATCGTAGTGTATAGCATATCAAACAAGTCTTAGAGAATTTCCAAATTGATTGGTATGCAAATCATAAGAATTCGTTCGCTGTGAAAATAGTTATTAACGTAAACTTTATCCCATAAAAACGTAACCTGTTTTCTGATTTGGTACCCTTCCTGAAAGACGTAGTTCTACGTGAAAAGGCATTTAATCGAGAAAAGGGCCGATAAATATTCAGAAGAAAGAAAAATCAAACATTACTAGCCGGAAAGAATAGTCTAGAATATTTATTGTCTCTTTTTGGTCAGCTTTTTCGTTTATATTTTCATCTCATATGTACATTGGATTCCCAGATGGCCGACAGTTATAAATGATACAACTTCGACAAGACGAAGTTTTCCTATGTTGAATTTATCAGTAGACCTAGTTTACTATGAAAAACCATCCGAGTGACGTCTACATTGCACCCCTATTAAAATTAACAGGAGCTAACGTATCGTGTTCTTCACTGACATTCTCAGCTTGTGTTCCCCTGAGACATGTTCCCCACTGTAAGTTCCGAATGAGATTCATCCTAACGACATGACATTTCGATATTTCACATTTAACATCATGCATAGAACTTAGAACCAAAAATTGTCCTAATATCTATCCTTTTCAGAGTTTTTAGAAATTGACGCAGGTGCTAATACACCACAACCATAATACATGCGCATTTGTGCTATTTAGATTCTAATCCATTTTGTCACGTTTCTAATGCGGTTAACATATATGTATCAATTATCGCAACTAACTCACCTTAATTTTCCAACTTCAAATACAATTAATGGCCCGCCAATTAATCTCACAAATTGAACATGTCACGAAAATCGTCGATCACTATTAGCATACGGCCCGTATTTCCCTCTCGCTTCAGCTTCTTCACTCAATCCCGGTACTGTTCTCACAACAGCATGCAAGCCTGGCGAATCCTCGTTGCTTATCGCCGCTTCCGCGATCGATCGTCCTCTTGCTTCACGCACATCTCACAGATTCTCGTTCGTTCGCTCGTTCCGCGCTTCTATCGGTAAAGTCACGCACTCAGAACTAATTTCGAATTGACACTTTTGGTTTTTTTTTTTGCTGCTTCTATTTAGTCGCACCGTGTAGACGCCAAATCACATGCCAATTACACACTCTCTCCCTCACGGTGGGTCACTGCGATCATGTGATTTGGCTAATTTATTACCGCTGTCCTCTGGTGGATGCAGTTGCAGTGTTGCGTGGATGCTGCACTAACTAGGATGATAAATTGAGGTGAATGTTGGTGTTTTTGTTTTGGGGGATTATTGGTTTCATAATCTGTGCATGCATCGCTATGTTTTGAATCCTGAAGTCTTTGTATTTATATTGAACTAGCTGACCCAGCAAACTTCGTCCCGCCCAAAATTTGTTTCTTGTTATCAATACATTCGAACATTCACGTTTTCTTACTATGAGCAAGTTCATGGGTCCAACCACATAACTGTTCATTGATTGATCTTCTATTCGTCCCGGTTGAATTTACCTATTACTATAAAATTTCTAGTATTTCTAACAAAACTCATCATTGTAATATCAGATTATTTTCAGACAAAATTCTCGTTCAAGATTTTTCAACCAGTTGCAAATAACATGATCCTCCGTTACATGGAATAAATGTTTTATACAGAAATAATAATTGAATAAAGACAGTCCTAAATCGGACAATTTCTTCCTCGAGTTCTGCTCTTATCAACACATTCGGCGATACTTTTTTATTAATATAAATAGAAGAAGATATCGGAGTGCGTTTCATCACATTAAAATCCATTTCCAGTTTCGAATAAAGATCAATTTCGCTAGCACAAACATCAAATGGACTAACAGCACTTGTCACTATGTAATTGTAGAATATATGGGAATTTAATTTTTCGAATTTTCCCTTTTTCCTTCAGAGTTTGGTTGGAATATGTTTAGTTGAAATATGTCTAATATTTTTATGGGACCCCCTCTCCATTCCAGAGGAGGAAGGAGTGTCATACCATCATAGAAACATTTCTCATACCCAAAAACCCTCACATCCCAAATTTGGCTCCATTCGCTTGATTAGTTCTCGAGTTATGCAAAAATTTGTTTGTGTGCCCCCTGTAATTTGTGTTTCATTTGTATGGCAGCTCCCCCTTAGAGAGGGGGAAGGAGTATCTAACCACCATAGAATCATTTATTGCACCCTAAAACCTCAATATGTCAAATTTGGTTTCATTTGCTTGATTAATTCTCGAGAAATGCAGAAATCCATCCATTTATCCATTATTGTTTGTGAATGATTGAATCACACACACATTTTTGTTTTGTTTTATGAGTTATTGAAGGTCAGGGATGCGTTGTCAATCGTTGTCAATGGTATGGTAACAAATGTAAAATTTCCTGTCGCTACAGTGTGTGTCTGAAAGAAGATATACACGCATTGGCAATAAGGACACAAAGGGCCTGGCCGGGTAAGGGAGTAAAAAGTGCCCCCAAACCAAATCACTAGCTGTATGGCAAATATTGTAAAGGATATTAAATAAGAAATTTTGGCGGTTTATTTGAACCTCTATGTGGTTTGACGTAGGATCTATAGTGAAAAACGTACTTTTTCGTTTATTTCACGCCACCCTCAAAAGATCCGAGATAAAAATTTGAAAAAAAATACTGAATGTGCATCTTACTACGGTGTATCAAGATAAATTATCAAAAAAAAATTTCATCAAAAATTTTAGTACCAAAAAAAATATTGAAATTTTGAATTTTTTTTTTTTAGATTTAGAGATTCAGTACTATTCTAATTCATATTTAAATGTGTTTCTACGGCTTTTCCAGATATGTGTGATTTTTTTCAGATTTTTTCAGTGTTGCGCGGTACCAAAAAAAAATTTTTTTTTATATTTCCAAAGAGTGGTTAGGTAAGAGAGTAAAAAGTACCCCCAAACCAAATCACAAGCTGTATGGCAAATATTGTAAAGGATATTAAATAAGAAATTTTGGCGGTTTATTTGAACCCCTATGTGGTTTGACGTAGGATCTATAGTGAAAAACGTACTTTTTGGTTTATTTCACGCCATCCTCAATAGATCCGAGATAAAAATTTGAAAAAAATACTGATTGTACATCTTACCACGTTGTATCAAGAAAAATTATCAAAAACAAATTTCATCAAAAATTTTAGTACTAAAAAAAATATTTAAATTCTGAAAAAAAAATTTTCAGTGCAAAATACACAGTACAAAAAAATGTTATAGATTTTCTGGCATTTCGAAATTTTGAAAAAAAAATATAACTTTGAGACCCACTCCTGCTCAAATTTTTATTTAAATGCGTTCGTATGTGTCTTTTTTCTACATTTGGCGTAATTTTTCCTGAATTTTTAGGAGCATTGTGTGACACAATCGTCTGCATTATTATTTTTATTTTTTTTGTAAACGATTATTTTATTGTATTCGTGGTTTTCAATTGAAAGATTAAAATAAAAAAAAACAAATCGGATTCGTGGTCTCAAAGTTATATTTTTTATTTCAAAATTTCGAAATGCCAGAAAATCTATAAAATTTTTTTGTACTGTGTATTATTTTTTTTTATTATTTTTTTTTATTATTAGATATTTGAAAAAAAACAGCTTGAAGATATTTATCAATCTAGAAAATCCGTAAGAGCACATTTAAATCTGAATTAGAGTAGTACTGAATCTCTAAATCCCAAATTTTCAAAATTTAAATATTTTTTTAGTGCTAAAATTTTTGATGGAATATTTTTTTGATAATTTTTCTTGATACACCGTGGTAAGATGTACAATCAGTATTTTTTTCAAATTTTTATCTCGGGTCTATTGAGGATGGCGTGAAATAAACGAAAAAGTACGTTTTTCACTATAGATCCTACGTCAAACGACATAGGGTTTCAAATAAACCGCCAAAATTTCTTATTTAATATCCTTTACAATATTTGCCATACAGCTAGTGATGTGGTTTGGGGGCACTTTTTACTCCCTTACCTAACCACTCTTTGGAAATATAAAAAAAAATATTTTTTGATACCGCGCAACACTGAAAAAAATCCGGAAAAAATCACACATATCTAGAAAAGCCATAGAAACACATTAAAATATGAATTAGAGTAGTACTGAATCTCTAAATCTCAAAAAAAAAAAAGAATTTTCAAAATTTCAATATTTTTTTTAAGTACTAAAATTTTTGATGAATTTTTTTTTTGATAATTTTTTTTGACACACCGTAGTAAGATGCACATTCAGTATTTTTTTCAAATTTTTCTCTCGGATCTTTTGAAGATGGCGTGAAATAATCGAAAAAGTACGTTTTTCACTATAGATCCTACGTCAAACCACATAAGGGTTCAAATAAACCACCAGCAAGGAATTTGTGTGAATTTAGAAGTGGTTACTTTTTCCAATCGATCGTTAAATTTTCGCGTATCCGAGTACTATTTTCGAGTTGAATGTGGAGTCAAAGTGCAGTTCTTTTCAAGCCGGATAGGAAGAATTTTTAACTGCGGTTAAAGCTGTGTTCTTCGGTTGAAAGCTGAAGATAAAAAGTTGTTCCGTTGCGATTGCTCAAGTTTTCAAGACACACAATTGGAAGCACCTACGGCCACCTTAATACGATTGAATAGAGCTCTGAAGGAAAAATAAAAACAACCGGAATGAGAAAATAGACAAGACCAGATAACTGTACAGCATGATAAGCGATTCCTCTCATGAAGAAAGCAAAAATTGGGTCGCTTCAAAACAACCATACTTCTAAAAACATAGAACCCGCGTACTTTCTGAAAGATGAACCAAATTTCGAACGAAATTCTTTTTTACGAAAAAAAATCGTAAAGTGCCGTTGGTGCCTTGGGAGATCGTTAATAATTTGCCGAGTTTGCAATGTTTGATCCAAAGTATTTCATCATATCTTTATGATAACTTATTAAAATTAGAGCAATCTATGCGAAACATTCCTACAATTTACATTTGCCAAGTGGTTACACTATTAGCGACCTTTATAAGTGGGAAATTCTCGTCAAAACATTAGATTATGCGTACTTTCCAATATTTTCAACCTATCCAGATAAAGAAATACCTTGGTAATGTATAAATGGATTCTCATTCGGGGCATATTCAGGTTGCCTTCATTATTTATTTAAATACAGCGGCTAAGTTTTCCACAAAAACGATTCTCTCTATATTTCGTCGCTTCAGCTTTTTCATTTTATTCTGTGTTTGATGCTTTTTCGCGTGATTAAGTAACTTGATTGAGCTTCGCTTGAAAACATGTTTATTAGTAAAAGGAACTCATCGCAAGCAGTTGGGCAAACAAACCTTGGTAATGCTATATACCACTGCATTTGAAAAACAAGAGAATATGTTTTATTAGTAGAGGACTCGACAAAACCATAATCCTTCACTTTCTGAAAGTCGCAGTTCTTCTTCTTAATTCTGGTAAATGTTAAATCCGGATAAATAATACATTCGAGGTTCTTGAAATTTGAAGCATGACTAACTATCAATTGCGATCGGATAGTAAATACTTAAGGTGAGATCGTTCTCAGTGATATAACATGTTGTAGAAGTAACAACGCACGAATAAAAGTAATCATGACGTCAAAGACCGGCATATCGGTTGCAGAAGATTTTCGGAGGTATTATTTGAAGGTATCAAGACCCCCGTCAAAAAGGCTTGTTTGTATGAATGGTGATATTCGGCTGAAAGTTTAAAGAGCCATTTTCCTAAGAAGTTTTAATTTTCAAAAAACACACACAAGATAGCTCAAACGAAAATAGCAAATATAAAATAGTTTTGACAAAAACAGCAGAAAAAAAAACATTATAACCGATATTTTTATTTCTCCAACATTTTGACTAGTGTCTTACCAGTTATCCGTGTAAAATTGTCTTCCAAAGCCTTAATCGACGCTGGTCTGTACAGACGAGAGACGCTACGTAACACCCCAAAAAGTAATCGAGAGGTGTCAAATCATACGATCTAGATGACCAAATTACAGACCCAAAACGAAAGATGAATTGCTCACCAAACAAGCCTATCAATAGGTCCAATTTTCGCATGCCGTGTGAAAAATAGCGCCGTCTTGTTGAAATTGCGTATCTGTCAGAGACATTTTCAACTTCGAAAAAAAATCGGCCCATTTCTACTGCCGGTCCACGAACTAGATGTTCATCATAACACACACGCAAACATTTTCTTTTTGTTGACATATTCATTCATTCAGAAATAAGCTTCATCGCTGAACAACAAAACGGTCCAGGTTTGCGAAACGCATTTTTTTTCCAGAGCACGAATTTTGTTATAACAATCAATGATATGAAAACGTTACCCGAGAGTAAAATTTTCCTTGAATAAATGACAATACCTAGTGGTCATTTTTTAATATTGGCACATGTCACGAACTACATGTGTGCTATCAAATTTAAAAATTTGGAAAACGAACCTTCAAAAATCACTTTGCACAGTTACGCCACTAAATTGTATTGATTTTAGTTCTGATCGTTCCAATAGATTTTCTTATACTATTGTATCGAGGATTTTCTCTTTCTCTAGTACGATTTACTAGATTGTGGTCTTCTGGATGTTTCAGAAAGTGTTTTTCTTAATTTACATTTGCTGTTACTATACTGTTTGTGCACCTGTTATTCGAAGATGTTGACCCCTAAACCAATTTCATGGAATTATACCCAAGCTTTTGCCATATCCAGATAAACGATATTATATCTGTAATATGTCCCAAGTTTCCTCGAACGTTATGCTGCTTCAAATAACGGTACATAACAAACTATTGTAATGGTATGCTTCGTCGGTATATTTAAGCCACTCATCAGCACATGAGATGGAACAATAACATAATTTCCCTTCCGGAAAAATCAGGTGGGTTTTCAACAAATTCCATCTAGGATCAGTTACAATATGTGTTGTTTTCCACTTCGACATATTTTGGGGAAATTTTTTTTTTTAAATAGAACATTTTTTTGCATATACATACATACTTAAGTTCTTGATTATCTTAAAGATAAATCGTCCAGTTCAATCTTTCCGAGGAGCATGAGATCGGACTATCGTCATCATTTCTAACTGTATACAAATATTTCTTTATGAATAGACCCTTTGGCAGCAATGACATTAAAATAATGTTCAACTTGATTGATGCCTTTTACAGTAGATATTGTTGATCACAATTACAGAAAAGAAATCGAGACTTGAAAGAATGGAATTAAATTAAAAATTGCCTAGATAATCGATTATGTTGTAAATTCCGCATATTATCAACATTCACTGTATGTTGATATATTCACAGAACTTTAAAGACAATTTGCCGAAAACACTAACATGAACAAACGACTTGCAGCGTCCGTCGGGAATTTTGTAACCGTCGAGGGCTGATTAGATTGGGCTAAATAAGAAACCAAATGTGAAAGGTTAAATTTGTACTCCAAAGCCTTAATCGATTTTCAATTCTATTTTATTATTTTACTGTTTCCATTGGTCAATTCGTCCAATGGAAGCAGTAAAAATTTAGAACACTTTTTTTACGAACATAGCCAATTCATAACAGTTCATCGCATAATTTTCCAATTCCTTTGTCGCCTGTTGATTAGGTGTAATCAGTAATTTCAGCATTAATCAGAAAAAAATCCCTAAAAATCACACTATTTAGCTCCACTGAGCATCATTACACCGAAATCTGATTTCTTATCTTCACGGTATTAATTTTCTCGACTGGTGCACTGTCACTCTCACTTTTAAGGTTAATTTAACACCAAAAAAAAAAGACCGCTAAATCACTCGTGACGTACGAAGAACAGCTTGGATTGGATTCTTACCCACACCGGCTCACTTACGCCACCCAAAAGGAGTTCCCTTTGCGTGGATTAGAATGAATTCGGCCGACCGGTTGCCGATTTGCCGCTATCTATTTTAATTGCGTTTGAATCACATAGCGCTTGCACGCGGTGCATCACACATGCAGAATTTTCCGGCGGTTTTCGCGCGTGGCAACACGCGTCAAAGGTCAACCTGTCACAGCTGATTCACGCCGCAGGCTCAGTCAATGACTAATTCCATGTCTCTGCTCTACACTTGCATTATTTGCACTGTCGTCGAACAACGCGCACCTCGTGATTGCGTCGATATCCTTGTCTAGAAACTGTGAGTCGCAAGCCGCGAGTTATCACTCACTCGCTTGCCGGTTTCTATAGCCAATGCACTACAACCGAGAGAGAAACGCGTCTTGTCGGCGCGCCGTCCGAAGATAAACTAATTCGAACAGAAGCATAAATATGTCTCGAATCGCAACCGAATGAATGAGGGGGCTAACCAACCGGGCAAAAGGAGCAGAATCGGTAGCAGCGTTTCACCACGATATGTTGTGTTGCATGCGGATCCACACTCCGCCGGCGCATCTTACCCACGCTGGTGCAGTGTTTGTTGCGCTCGCATCGAATTGCGCCCGTAATGATGCTTCATTTTCCGGTAGCAACATAAAAAATTGGCCGCATGTCCCTATGATCATCTTGCCGCATAGCGTAGGAGATGCAAGAGAAGAAAATAACGAAATGCTTGTCAGAAAATCGAAGATGTTGCATCACATCGGCGAGAGACGAAAAAAAGTGATTGATACAGATGCTCTTTACCACAGTTTGGCCATTACGTGTTCTGCAATATGTTTCAATCGCATTTTTATTTAAAGTTACGAAGGGTTATAAAAACAATTAAAGTGAATTTTGACGTAATCCCGAATTTTAATTTTAGATTTAAATTTTGAAAACTAGATTTTTGATCCCCTAATTCTCCCATTCCTTCATTCTCTTTTTCTCTCATTCTCCCATTCTCTCATTCCTTCATTCTCTTTTTCTCTCATTCTCTCATTCTCTCATTCTCTCATTCTCTCATTCTCTCATTCTCTCATTCTCTCATTCTCTCATTCTCTCATTCTCTCATTCTCTCATTCTCTCATTCTCTCATTCTCTCATTCTCTCATTCTCTTATTCTCTCATTCTCTTATTCCCTCATTCTCTCATTCTCTCATTCTCTCATTCTCTCATTCTCTCATTCTCTCATTCTCTCATTCTCTCATTCTCTCATTCTCTCATTCTCTCATTCTCTCATTCTCTCATTCTCTCATTCTCTCATTCTCTCATTCTCTCATTCTCTCATTCTCTCATTCTCTCATTCTCTCATTCTCTCATTCTCTCATTCTCTCATTCTCTCATTCTCTCATTCTCTCATTCTCTCATTCTCTCATTCTCTCATTCTCTCATTCTCTATTTCTCTCATTCTCTCATTCTCTCATTCTCTCATTCTCTCATTCTCTCATTCTCTCATTCTCTCATTCTTTCATTCTTTCATTCTTTCATTCTTTCATTCTTTCATTCTTTCATTCTTTCATTATTTCATTCTTTCATTCTTTCATTCTTTCATTCTTTCATTCTTTCATTCTTTCATTCTTTCATTCTTTCATTCTTTCATTCTTTCATTCTTTCATTCTTTCATTCTTTCATTCTTTCATTCTTTCATTCTTTCATTCTTTCATTCTTTCATTCTTTCATTCTTTCATTCTTTCATTCTTTCATTCTTTCATTCTTTCATTCTTTCATTCTTTCATTCTTTCATTCTTTCATTCTTTCATTCTTTCATTCTTTCATTCTTTCATTCTTTCATTCTTTCATTCTTTCATTCTTTCATTCTTTCATTCTTTCATTCTTTCATTCTTTCATTCTTTCATTCTTTCATTCTTTCATTCTTTCATTCTTTCATTCTTTCATTCTCATTCTCATTCTCATTCTCATTCTTTTCAGATTTTCAGATTTTTTAATTTTCATATTTTCAGATTCTCAGATTTTCAGATTTTCAGGTTTTTAGATTTTCAGATTTTCAGATTGTCTGATTTTCTAATTTTCAGATTCTTAGGTTTTCAGACTTTCAGATTTTCAGATTTTCAGATTTTCAGATTTTCAGATTTTCAGATTTTTTCATTTTTTGACTTTCAGAATTTCAGATTTTCAGATTTTCAGATTTTCAGATTTTCAGATTTTCAGATTTTCAGATTTTCAGATTTTCAGATTTTCAGATTTTCAGATTTTCAGATTTTCAGATTTTCAGATTTTCAGATTTTCAGATTTTCAGATTTTCAGATTTTCAGATTTTCAGATTTTCAGATTTTCAGATTTTCAGATTATCAGATTTTCAGATTTTCAGATTTTCAGATTTTCAGATTTTCAGATTTTCAGATTTTCAGATTTTCAAATTTTCAGATTTTCAGATTTTCAGATTTTCAGATTTTCAGATTTTCAGATTTTCAGATTTTCTGATTTTCTGATTTTCAGATTTTCTGATTTTCAGATTTTCAGATTTTCAGATTTTTTCATTTTCTGACTTTCAGAATTTCAGATTTTCAGATTTTCAGATTTTCAAATTTTCAGATTTTCAGATTTTCAGATTTTCTGATTTTCAGATTTTCAGATTTTGAGATTTTGAGATTTTCAGATTTTCTGGTTTTCTGATTTTCAGATTTTCAGATTTTCAGATTTTCAGATTTTCAGATTTTCAGATTTTCAGATTTTCAGATTTTCAGATTTTCAGATTTTCAGATTTTCAGATTTTCAGATTTTCAGATTTTCAGATTTTCAGATTTTCAGATTTTCAGATATTCAGATTTTCAGATTTTCAGATTTTCAGATTTTCAGATTTTCAGATTTTCAGATTTTCAGATTTTCAGATTTTCAGATTTTCAGATTTTCAGATTTTCAGATTTTCAGATTTTCAGATTTTCAGATTTTCAGATTTTCAGATTTTCAGATTTTCAGATTTTCAGATTTTCAGATTTTCAGATTTTCTGATTTTCAGATTTTCTGATTTTCTGATTTTCTGATTTTCTGATTTTCTGATTTTCTGATTTTCTGATTTTCTGATTTTCTGATTTTCTGATTTTCTGATTTTCTGATTTTCTGATTTTCTGATTTTCTGATTTTCTGATTTTCTGATTTTCAGATTTTCAGATTTTCAGATTTTCAGATTTTTAAATTTTCAGATTTTCAGATTTTCAGATTTTCAGATTTTCAGATTTTCAGATTTTCAGATTTTCTGATTTTCTGATTTTCTGATTTTCTGATTTTCTGATTTTCTGATTTTCTGATTTTCTGATTTTCTGATTTTCTGATTTTCAGATTTTCAGATTTTCAGATTTTCAGATTTTTAAATTTTCAGATTTTCAGATTTTCAGATTTTCAGATTTTCAGATTTTCAGATTTTCAGATTTTCAGATTTTCAGATTTTCAGATTTACAGTTTTTCAGATTTTCAGATTTTCTGATTTTCTGATTTTCTGATTTTCTGATTTTCTGATTTTCTGATTTTCTGATTTTCTGATTTTCTGATTTTCTGATTTTCAGATTTTCAGATTTTCAGATTTTCAGATTTTCAGATTTTCAGATTTTCAGATTTTCAGATTTTCAGATTTTCAGATTTTCAGATTTTCAGATTTTCAGATTTTCAGATTTTCAGATTTTCAGATTTTCAGATTTTCAGATTTTCAGATTTTCAGATTTTCAGATTTTCAGATTTTCAGATTTTCAGATTTTCTGATTTTCTGATTTTCTGATTTTCAGATTTTCAGATTTTCAGATTTTCAGATTTTTAAATTTTCAGATTTTCAGATTTTCAGATTTTCAGATTTTCAGATTTTCAGATTTTCAGATTTTCAGATTTCCAGTTTTTCAGATTTTCTGATTTTCTGATTTTCTGATTTTCTGATTTTCTGATTTTTTCTGATTTTCTGATTTTTTCTGATTTTCTGATTTTCTGATTTTCTGATTTTCTGATTTTCTGATTTTCTGATTTTCTGATTTTCTGATTTTCTGATTTTCTGATTTTCTGATTTTCTGATTTTCTGATTTTCTGATTTTCTGATTTTCTGATTTTCTGATTTTCTGATTTTCTGATTTTCTGATTTTCTGATTTTCTGATTTTCTGATTTTCTGATTTTCTGATTTTCTGATTTTCTGATTTTCTGATTTTCTGATTTTCTGATTTTGTGATTTTGTGATTTTGTGATTTTGTCATTCTTTCCTTCTTCTTTCATTTTTTTCATTTTTGTCATTCTTTCATTTCTTTCATTTCTTTCATTTCTTTCATTTCTTTCATTTCTTTCATTTCTTTCATTTCTTTCATTTATTTAATTTCTTTCATTTCTTTTATTTCTTTCATTTCTTTCATTTCTTTCATTTCTTTCATTTCTTTCATTTCTTTCATTTCTTTCATTTCTTTCATTTCTTTCATTTTTGTCATTTTTGTCATTTTGATTTTTGTAATTTTTTTTTATTTTTGTGACATTTTTTGTCATTTTTGTCATTTTTGTCATTTTTGTTATTTTTGTTATTTTTGTTATTTTTGTTATTTTTGTCATATTTGTCATTTTTGTCATTTTTGTCATTTTTGTCATTTTTGTCATTTTTGTCATTTTTGTCATTTTTGTCATTTTTGTCATTTTTGTCATTTTTGTCATTTTTGTCATTTTTGTCATTTTTGTCTTTTTTGTCATTTTTGTCATTTTTGTCATTTTTGTCATTTTTGTCATTTTTGTCATTTTTGTCATTTTTGTCATTTTTGTCATTTTTGTCATTTTTGTCATTTTTGTCATTTTTGTCATTTTTGTCATTTTTGTCATTTTTGTCATTTTTGTCATTTTTGTCATTTTTGTCATTTTTGTCATTTTTGTCATTTTTGTCATTTTTGTCATTTTTGTCATTTTTGTCATTTTTGTCATTTTTGTCATTTTTGTCATTTTTGTCATTTTTGTCATTTTTGTCATTTTTGTCATTTTTGTCATTTTTGTCATTTTTGTCATTTTTGTCATTTTTGTCATTTTTGTCATTTTTGTCATTTTTGTCATTTTTGTCATTTTTGTCATTTTTGTCATTTTTGTCATTTTTGTCATTTTTGTCATTTTTGTCATTTTTGTCATTTTTGTCATTTTTGTCATTTTTGTCATTTTTGTCATTTTTGTCATTTTTGTCATTTTTGTCATTTTTGTCATTTTTGTCATTTTTGTCATTTTTGTCATTTTTGTCATTTTTGTCATTTTTGTCATTTTTGTCATTTTTGTCATTTTTGTCATTTTTGTCATTTTTGTCATTTTTGTCATTTTTGTCATTTTTGTCATTTTTGTCATTTTTGTCATTTTTGTCATTTTTGTCATTTTTGTCATTTTTGTCATTTTTGTCATTTTTGTCATTTTTGTCATTTTTGTCATTTTTGTCATTTTTGTCATTTTTGTCATTTTTGTCATTTTTGTCATTTTTGTCATTTTTGTCATTTTTGTCATTTTTGTCATTTTTGTCATTTTTGTCATTTTTGTCATTTTTGTCATTTTTGTCATTTTTGTCATTTTTGTCATTTTTGTCATTTTTGTCATTTTTGTCATTTTTGTCATTTTTGTCATTTTTGTCATTTTTGTCATTTTTGTCTTTTTTGTCATTTTTGTCATTTTTGTCATTTTTGTCATTTTTGTCATTTTTGTCATTTTTGTCATTTTTGTCATTTTTGTCATTTTTGTCATTTTTGTCATTTTTGTCATTTTTGTCATTTTTGTCATTTTTGTCATTTTTGTCATTTTTGTCATTTTTGTCATTTTTGTCATTTTTGTCATTTTTGTCATTTTTGTCATTTTTGTCATTTTTGTCATTTTTGTCATTTTTGTCATTTTTGTCATTTTTGTCATTTTTGTCATTTTTGTCATTTTTGTCATTTTTGTCATTTTTGTCATTTTTGTCATTTTTGTCATTTTTGTCATTTTTGTCATTTTTGTCATTTTTGTCATTTTTGTCATTTTTGTCATTTTTGTCATTTTTGTCATTTTTGTCATTTTTGTCATTTTTGTCATTTTTGTCATTTTTGTCATTTTTGTCATTTTTGTCATTTTTGTCATTTTTGTCATTTTTGACATTTTTGTCATTTTTTTCATTTTTGTCATTTTTGTTATTTTTGTCATTTTTGTCATTTTTGTCATTTTTGTCTCTAGTTTTCTCATTTTCTCATTTTCCTATTTTTTCATTTGCTCATTTTCTGATTTTCTTATTTACTCATCTTCTCATTTTATCATTTTATTATTTTCTAATTTTCTTATTTTTTCGTTTGCTCATTTTCTCATTCTTTGATTTTTTTTCCATTTTTTTCATTTTCTTCCTTTCAATTTTCTCATTTTCTTATTTTCTAATATTACCATTTTATTATTTTATTATTTTTCTCATTTTCGCATTTTCTCGCTTTCTTATTTTCTTATTTAATCATGTTCTCATTTACTAATTTTCTCATTTGATTGCCCATTTTTTCATTCCTGGCGTAATAGAAAAAAACTAGATAAGTCACGAGTTTGTAATTCAGCTTTAACTCGCAAACATTCTTTATTTTGACATGGAAAATAGGCGATTATCCTGCTACGAGTTCTCACTGTCGTTGTTCTAAATCTCCAATACAATTAATTTACGGCTTCACCTGTCCCCATGTCTAGCGGGGAGGCCTATCAGGACTACGAATCGCAACGAAATCCAGTCGCTGTTAACAAATTAGGCATAAAGTATCAATTTGATCCGGGAATCGAAGAAGCGCAATCAATTTCGCTCAGAGAGCCGTTGGTCGAATTGTGCATATGGCTACAAAGATCAACCGGGAAGGGGTGGGGCGGAAAAGCCCAACATTGATTGCGTCGAGAGATTTTCATTTCAAACATGCTACGTCGATACGTTATGCAAATGCCGCTTCGGCTTCCGAATAGCTAATAAAACGAATACGAGAACAGGAAGAATAAACATACATACCCCCGGGGAGAACCCTTTCACCCTCGGAAGCGGAATGGGTAAACCGAAAACTGACCAGCCAAAATACGACGAATCGCGCTTCTACGGCTTGGTTGTTGTTACCCACGTTTTCCGGACGATGATGAAAGCAGGGTGCAGAGTTTTCCTCATTTCAATTTAGGTTGTCATTGAATGGTTGTTTTTTTCTCTCTTTATTTGATTCGGCTGCCTCATGTTCTCTGTGTCCACCGGTTTCTGGCAGAGGCTTTGAGCACTGATGAGCGAATTCAATGGGATAGGGACAGCTAGATTAGCTAGGACGACGCCACCATCCGTTCAAACACATGCGAAATGGAAATGAGGATTTGTGAAGGAAGGCAAAAAAAACGGAACACTGCTGTTATTATTGGGTGTACTTTTTGGTTCCGGTCATTTTTTCCTATTTCAATTAGAGAGCTCGGTGGAGGTGGAGGCGAATGCTAATAAAATTCTGCGCTGCCCGTCGTAGTTGTCGAGTATGCAAATAACTTCTTGGTAATCGGGTGCCATGTGGTGATCCTCATCATCCCTGTTGCTATTGGGATGCGGTATTCCGCTTTATTGGGTAGTCTTGCCATTTATTATCAGGACGGCGGGCGTGATTCGTTCGATCAATAATCTAATATCAGCCTGACAAAAAACACACCATGGAGCCATGAGCGCCATAGAAGTGGTCACTCTTCCTGAAAAGCACTTACGCCTCTAGCGCGCACGATTTACAGAAGCACCCAAGCGCTCAACCGAACCATCCATGGATTCCTCTTAAATAGAGACATCAACGTCTGTCTGACCGCGTATGCCCCGTATTCAAATGTGAATCGATAAGTGTGTACAAACACAAACCCCATCCCCCTCTTCATCTACCCTCACCACGGTTGCGTCAATAATATGCAATAACATGTGAGCACGCTTGTATTGACAGCCACCTGCGGGGCCATTTCAGAACCTCCCATGTGGATTTTTACCGATTTTCGCATTCGCATATGCCTGCCGCCAGCAGCCGCAGCCACGGTGCCACGGTGAGTGAGTTTTTAGGGGGGGGGGAGCGAAAAAAAAGCTCATACTGCCGCGATGGTCTCAATCAATGCGTCGCGTGGTGTTTTGTGCGTTTTAGGATATGACGCAGTGGAAATTGTCACCCCGAAGCTGGGCGAATGTGGGTGACGTAAGGATTATGAAATTATACCCACTGCGCTGAGACTGAGGGGTTGCATGATATGAACATGATTTAGACTGGGGATATAGTGTCTATTATCGAATCAAATACAGGGATCAGGCACAACTGATGAGATTAGTGAAGTTCTGTCAATGTCCAACTAGTCATCACTCTTGGAAAAACATACTTATGTGGATGCAACTGCTGTGGATGGAATAATTTAACACTAAACCTACCATAAGGGTCAAATGACCCATTTTAAACTTTTTGTCAAAATTTTCTTGCGAATTTCATTGTTACAACATTATTTGCCTACACTACTTTTCTTAAACCATACATCGAATGTGCAAACATTCATATGCTATCAGAAGGATGTGTGGTTGTGATACAAAACTATTGCATTTCACATTTTGGATATTGTTTTATATATTTTGTTGTATTTATGAGTGAGAGAATAGTGAATGATTAAAATTAATTGTATTGCTGACTATCTAAGAGAACTAATAGTAACCATTCCAAGCTACAGTGCTATTTTGCGTGTCAAAAATTATAATTTCATTATTTACTAATAATTGTTATCACAAAATGTCGAAATATACAGGAGAAAAATGGTATGCCACGTTTCTCAACAAAACTATCTAAATCGAGTCATTGAGCTTGAGCTTGAGCTTGGGTAGACTGTACAATTCGTAGTTGCTCTCCGTAATTGACCTGAACCAACCAAATTGCACAAAAACACACAGAATGATACTTGAGACTAGCAAATCATTCTCGTTGTGCAATTTTCGGTGATTCGAGCTTTAAATGACCAATTACGACGCCGGCCACGTTCTTAAGGTAGGACCAGAATGCCGCGCTATGCGTCGCGTTGCGACAATTGTGCCTTGACACTTCATTTGAAATATGTGTTTCCATTTAGTCGAACACAATAATGCGTTGCGTCATTACCATCGTTGTACTAAACGCTAACATTTGTTCTAAACTGCTTGCGCCGAATTCACGATGACAGTGGCATGGTGTCGACGTCTGGTGGCAACTTCAAATTAGGGCCATAATTTGGGTTCCAAACTCGTTAGTGTAATCTCTATCAAATTAGAAGACACAATGCCGGTTTTTAAATTCTAAAATTCGAATGAAAATTTTCACATCATGTTATTTGATTACTCGAAACACGTGTTTCTGACTTTCATTCAACCATATGGCTAAACAATTCCAACATTGTTGCTGAATTTTTTCATAATAATATAGAGTTGTCTTCATAAACAATTTTCGTATGAGACTTTTTCACCACCTGCAAACAAAAATGTTTTTCATTTAAATAGAATACTAGTTTGATATGGAAAAGCTAATTTCCATTCATAATTTTAATTTTGAAAACGTGTTCATTACGACTGAAAATCAGCTATTCTTTCACGCTCCCCCAAACTATTAAACGAAGCTCAATGCCGCCAGGGCGGAAAACATTCAACTGATCCCTGGACTCAACATGAACAAGATTTTCCTACGCATTTCATTTTGTTTTTGTTTACATGAAAAGTGGCGACGCGAATGCTAGATTGTGACTGCAAATCAACAGACTGCGTCGCGCGAATGTTTTAGTACAAAACGCAAGCAATGACAGCTGATGAGAAGCAACGCACAACGCGGCATTCTGTTTCCACCTTTACAGTCACCAGGGGAAGGGAAGAAATGTTAGTATGATATTCGCCGCCCGAAGGCCAGAAGGGTCCAGGCTATAGCGTGGTTCCCTAGCGTTTATCATGGAAGGGATAGTTGTTAGTGGGAATGGTTAAGAAAATTTAGGATTCACTGCGGTAAGTGATGTGATTATGTGAACACGAACTATCGACCACACAACGAAACAAAATTGTTTAAAATGGCCACCACCACAAAATGGAGCCATATATATTTTTTTCAAAATTTCATTAGTATGGGTATCAAATGAGAGTGCTCGATGAGTAGAACATAGTAGATCATGAAAAATCCAAATCCAGGATGGCCGCAGTCCCCAAATAACCAATTACTTTTTCAAAACGTTTCATTTAGTTGGACCTGTTTGTATGTATGTTTGAATGTTTGTAGGGTTGTTCCACATTAATAGAAAATTGACCCCGTTCCTGTTTACTGATTTAAGACACCTTTAATTCTACTGTCATTATAAAACTGCGTATTCCAGATCTTGAGATATTCAATTTGGCCGCCGCTAAAACATGGTTGAATGGCTTGACTTGGAGAACACAAAACATAATAAACAACATAAATTCCAAAAGGTCGCCATCAAAAAATGGTCGACCATCTATTTTTTTTGCAATCCCCTCAGTATCGGTATCAAATGAAATGATTTGACTGATAGAATACAGTACATCATGAAAATATCCATCCTCCTTACTCCCCAGACCTCGCCCCTAGCGATTATCACTTATTCCCGATTATGAAACAGGCGTTCGGCGGTCAACGATTCGATAACACTGAAGAAATTGGTGACACAGTTACCTCGAACTTCAAAAAGTCGGACACTACGTGCTCGGAATAGAAAAACTCGTGCCACGCTATGAAAAATGCCTCGAACGTTACGGCGTTTATATAGAAAAATGGAAAATAAAACGTAGATTACGAAACCTTGTGTTTTGTACTAACTTAATTTTTCCGCTGTTTCTGTGACACTGAAACTTATTTTTTGAACGAGCCTCGTACGTTGAAAGAAACACATAAAACACATGATGATCAAAATATAAACATAAACATTTACCACAATTCATCGTTGGAAGCGTCTTTGTCCAGTATTCATCCTTGATTCGGTGGTCCATGTTGAATCCGGCAACGGAAAGCTTCAGCAGATTGGTTGAAGTCGAAGAATTCATAAAACACATTGAATCGTGCTGACATAAAGCGAATTGGGTCGTGTAAGCTGTAGTTCGCTAAACGTGGTCCAAGATGAAGGAAGCTTCCTGAGCGAAGGACTCTCTCAGGTGCATAGATGTTTATCTCCGCAAGAATACCAGGACTATCATTTCTCCCAAAAGCACCAAACCACCACGTCGAATTTCAGAACCGATCGAACAAGCGTGCAGAATAATGCTTTCAAGCAAGTGGGATCGCGAAATTTATCGGAAATTTTCAAGATGAATCCGAGAAGCTTATTGACCTTGGATATTATGTCCGAGTAGTGCGGCTTGAATAAAGCTGAGTCAAGCGTAATTCCGAGATCACGTATTTGTTCTACACGTAGCAAAGGATGAAGATCGATCATGTATGTAAACGTTATTGGCTGGAGTTTTCGGTGAAATGTAATGACGTTGCATTTTTGAACACTTAGTGAAAGGATGTTTCTTAAGCATCACTCATCGAAAGTGTTTAGCAGGTGCTGAAGTCGCAAGCAGTCAGCCATTTCCCGAACTGTAATAAAAATTTTGACGTCATCCGCATAGAACAATCGCCTACCAATTGGAAGGATCAACACAATCTCGTTCAAAAATATAGAAAACAGCTCAGGTTCGAGGTTGCTGCCTTGAGGTACTCCTGAGCTGTTGGTGAACTTTTCCGAGAGATCCGTTCCAATTCTCACACACAGTTTTCGGTTCGTAAGGTACGACCTGAACCAACGAATGAGCCTTGGAGATGCGCCAAGCTTCCCAAGTTTGGCAAGCAGTATGTTATGATCAACCTTATCAAAAGCCGTCTTGAGGTCGGTGTACACAACATCCACCTGCGCTCCAACTTCCATATTCCTGAGTCAAAGCGAAACGAAAGGAACAAGATTTGTTGAGACCGATCTCTTAGGGTAGAAACCGTGTTGATCAGCAGAAATATAATTTTTGCAGCAAGAAAATAATCCGTCGTTGATTATGATTTCGAACATCTTTAAAGAGGCGTTAAGCGATGTGATTCCTCGATAATTTTCGACGTCCTGGACGTATCTCTTCTTGAAAACCGGGAACATAAATGAATATTTCCAACGTGTTGAAAAAACACGCCCTACTGTATCGAGATATTGAACAGTTTCGAAAGTGGTATTATAAGTTCAGGAGATCAATTCTACAGTACGCAGGAGTGAATTCCGGGACCAGCAGTGTTGGAGAACTTCAGTTTTTTTTATAGCAGATTCTGAGTTAACTGCTGGTTGATAGGCAGGAACCGTTCAAAAACAACTGAGATCTACCAATTTTCGTAATACGGGTGATTTTTTTTTTAAATTCTTTTTTGAGAGGCTTTTGAGAGGCCTCCTGGGCTGGCTCGCCTGATAATACGGACGATGCTATGGGTTCGGAATTGTTTGGATGAGGAAAGCAAAATTGAACCCCATTTTCTAGCGGTGTTAGATGGTACAGATTTCATAGCTTAGGGTCTTGGTGGATAAGGTGGAACAATCGGACAGGAGCCGAAAATGTAATTTTAGGAACTAATAGTTTTAACGTCTTTATTGTTTGTAGAATCCAATGTGAGAGCAAATATTTTCTTGATAAGCAAGGGTTGCATCGACATGAAGTTCCTTGCTGCCTAGCTACTCAATACCGCTGCTGTAGACCAACCTGCTGTCGAGGTGTCTCCGGGCGAACCCGTGAACGCCTTGTAGACCATAATTGAAGTTACAGGTTTGTATATTTGTTGTAATTTCCAATTTCCTGGACGCGATAGTAAGCGAATTATGTTGTTCGAATATTTGATCGACAAATTCACATAGGACTTATTCAAAAATCAACCTAGAAATATCCATCCATTATATTGTTAGATAGCATGGTAACCAGCAGGATATCAATTCTCGTAAGCAACTGATGTATGCGTTGCGCGCATTCTTCACGCGCTCCCTAACACGTTCAGGTCCGATTTTTTTCTTGCTGCGCTTTCCATTCAGCCCGCATCAAGAGCTTTTGCATAATATCAGTGTCGGTCCCAGCTCCCAAAGGTACTTAATTAAATAGAAAATAGTCAGAAATTCGACTAGACAGTAGTCGCATTTTGTATACATCCGAAAATAAACCATATATATATTTTTTTTTCTAGTTTTGTAAATGTCAGTTCCAATCAGTCAGCGCTTTCCTACCAAAAAGCTCAATGTCGGCCACTAATTGGCTATCACTATTACAACTATTACAATCAACATATAAGATAAGGATAGTACATATCAAAACTTTGAACCTATAATTAAAAGCTATTATATCAATGAAACAAGAGAATCCTTGCAAATGGCTTCCACGTTCTGCGAATATAAGACTTATGAAATGAGAATGCCATCGCCGTGTACATTCGTTGTCTTAAAACTTCGATTCCAAGCTTGCGTGTATGTTTTGCGAAGTAAATTAACACTTCCAATGTCGATTACTGATAACAGGCTATGTTGGTTGTAAAATAAAAACGAGTGACAGAAGTGGAATCTGACAATTCATTATACGATTACCATTGAAGGGAACACGCATGTACCTACATGCTAGTCCAGTAGTCATGTTTCCAAGGGTTTATGCTCACCCGATAACACCTGTTTTCACGCGGAAAACCGGGTCGATCGGATACCGTTCGGTTTTCCTGTCAACGCACTCGCGGTCACCGTAAAGTGTCCAGAGAGAAATGTCTCGATGACTCAGGTTGCATCCGAGCATCGTGTAGATGCCCATCCGGGGAACGACACATTTGCATAACTTTCCCACCTCGATTTGACGAGTGTCATCTATCATTGCATGCGTTCGGTGATCACCTTGTTCTTCTTCATCTTCTTCTTTTCGTTCTCCGTCCCATTGTCGGTGTGGTCATCCGGAGACCACGCAATGCAGACGTAGGTCGCGCTCTCTTATGATCATCATCTTGTCGTGTGCGTTGTGTGTTGCCTCCTCGCGACGAAAGGGACGAAAATATTCGATAAATGGTGTAATTTCGCATGCAAATTTTCACCAAGAGAGCAGGTCGCACGTGTCCATCGCATGAACTATAGCAATCAATTTGCAATTTTATTGGATTACGGGAACAGATGAGCGCTCTCCCCCCGAACCGGTTGTGCAAAATGATGAGCCGCGTCCAGTCCTGGTGCGCGATGATGGGATGTGCTTGATGATTTGTTTGTTACTAGCTGACCCGGCAAACTTCGTCCCGCCCAAAATTTATGTTTCGTTATCACGTCCACGTTTTCTTACTAAGCGCACGTTCATGGGTCCAATCGCAGAACTGTTCATTGGTTAATCTTATAATCTACCCTTTAAAATTATTTTTATTATAAAATTTCAATACTTCTACCAAAACTCCGACACAATTCTCGTGCAAGATCCTTCATCCACTGGCAAATAACATGTTTCTCCGTAACATGGAATAAATGTTTGATACAGAAAATATGATAGAATAAAGACATCCCTTTATCGGACAATCCCTTTCTCCAGTTTTGTTCTTATCAACACATTCGGCGATCCATTTTTATTTACATAGATCGAAGAAAATATAGGAGTGCGTTTTATCACATTAAAAACCATTTCCACTTTCGAACGAAGATCAATTTCGTTACCGCAAACATCATATGGACTAACAACGCCTCGAACTACCATAAAAACATTTATCGATCCCTAAAACCTCTATATGCTAAGTTTAATTCCGTTTGTTTGATTAGTTCACGAATTGTTCAGCACCCTCTACCCCCCCCCCCCCACCTCTTTATATTTATTTATTTATTTATTTATTTAGAAAGTTAACAGGCTAAACGTTAATGCCCTATTCATTCAAGATAAAACTACTTATATACTAATACTGCCAACTAAATACTTATATGTTAACAATGAAGAGTCTAGTGCTATTAACTTTGAGTGAGAGCAATACAGTACAATTTCTTGAGGGATGAACGAGAAATATGACAGTCAAAAAAAACACCATAATTCGTTCGTGTTGTGGGGAGGTACAAAAAGTTTTGGGAACGCAGAAACCGGCAATTGATGTTGAAATTTATCAACCGGAGGAGCTCAGGAGAATCAATGTTTGATGTGATTGAATCTGATGTGAATAGCGCTTTTGCGACATCTCTTCGAGCAACTAATAAGTCTAGCTCCAGTAGCTTGCAACGGTCCTCGTAGCTGGGAAGTTTCAGTGGATCAATCCACGGAAGATTACGTAGGGCGAATCGAATGAATTTTCGCTGAATTGATTTAATTCGCTGAATAGGGTAGCGCGGGGCTAGTTGGTCATATGGGTAAGTTGGTCAGTGACGATATCTTGGAATCTGAGCGTCCAAAAAGATAGCGATCTATGGATGAGAAATAGCGAATTGCTGATACAAAAAAAAATAAGCAAATCGGAAAAACTTTTTATTGAGTAGGTTCAACAATACGGACATGGTTCCGATTTCGCCAAAAATCATTCACGGTTTGCGCATTATAAAATGTGTTCTAAAACTGGTTAATAACCATGAAAAAAATCGGCTCAAACGTAAAACAAAGATTTATTGTACGTATTAGCTTTAAGTGTTAATAGAAATCGCTTTTAAAATTATTTTTGTTGAACTTTCATGAATATTCTTTTTCATATATAAAGGGGCTAGTTGGTTATACAAATTGATCGTTTGAGAGCAACGCATATAATATTTTCAGGTATGCTGTGTTTCATTACGCAAGCTTTAAACAAATATAGAAGGCATATGTTTTACAGCTAAACGCAGTGTATTTGAAACGAGACAACCACCACACAAACCACTTGCAATATAATTGTCAGATTTCTATTTTTTGTTGTAAAATTTTCATTAAATATAACAAACGCTATCATTGAATATCAGAACTCACAATAATGCATTGAGTAATGTAGCATACCTGGAGGCTATTTCTATATACTTTGGGGCGAACGGTACAAATGTCATCAAAACAAATGCAAGCAAGAATGCAAGCGGTTGTGCGTCGCAGGAATGCCAGGTGATTTTTTTCAAAAGTCTTGACATGGTACGAAAAATTTCTTCATCATAATATCAGATAAAAGTTCTTCACACAAAAACGGAACTGTGATAACTCTATTTGTTTATTTTAGCTCTGAAATTTTGGTTGTAACTCAAGCCATATCCATGAAACTAATTGTAGAAAAGGCATGTAACCGGAAGACCTTCGATTTGTGAATTGGTCGTTTGAAAGATTTAGGTTAATCTATTGTATAGTAGGGCCAAAATAATAGATATTCCATGTCAAAATCATTCGAATTTTCGAGCGCAAATGTGCTAAGGGGCTGTCCACATACCACGTGGACAACTTTAGGGGGGGTAGGGGGTAAGAAAATGTCCACTCTTGTCCACGGAGGGAGTATAGACTGAGTCCACGTGGACAGGAAGAATTTTCTCTCCGTATTTATCAATATACGGATTGAGAAGCCTGAGAGTGCTGCCCAGTCAGACGTTCATATATTTTCTCTCATATCATAGATCTTCTTCAGTGAAATCTGTATTATAAAAATATCTCACGTAAATTGTGAATGACCAACTATTTCCTATGATCGAACTTATAGTTACGAGGTATTCATAGCCCTCATAGCTAAAACTATAAAAATTAAACAATTCCATAATGGTTGAGATTCCATAATATGCGTAAATGATTTTTATCAAATATAATTTTCTTTACGTTTTGTTATATCTCGAGAACAATATATGATAATAACGTCTGTATAGTTTTTCATACAGAATTGCGTGTAAAATTATTTTTTCAAAGTATTTTCATTTCATTAATTTCTAGGAATAAATATTTACATTTGCAGGAGATTGTCTATGCATCACTAGTCGTCAACTTAAAACAATTGAGCCAGTGTTCTGATAAATTATAGAATATTTCAGGAGGTGATAGAAGATCATATTTGATGAAGTCAACTACTAGGACATTGTTGAATTTTTGTTAAGTCTAATTTTATGTCTTGAACTGACTCTAATTTAGAAAGTACGCTCCTTAGAATAACTATACTGTTCATTTGAAAGATAAGAAATTTTTGCATTTTGCAATTGTAAAACTTCCAAATAAATAGAACCCAGGATCAACTTTTAAATGTAAGGAACCATCAAATTTTGTGTTCCTAATTAATTTTCCAAAAATGCATGATAAACTGGATTGTTTCTATCAGCCAAATTGAAGCTCTCCAACCACTCTACAGTTCCTTCCTTGACACCACAGTATTATCCTTCTTGTTATCTTCCACTAATTTAAATGTGTTCACAACATAATTTTATGCAAATTTTCCTCAAATGTAAGCATCGTGCGCACTTTTTGAATTTTCAGTTCAGTCATTTTAAGGAAAAAACCCGGTCTCAAGGAAAAGTTCAATAATTCTTTCGTAGTTAAGATTTGATCATCAGCGTGGAAGATTTTTTATGATCCCCTATCTCTTAAAATTTTTCGGATCAGCTACCTAATAACCTATATATAATATTATTTTAAACAGATATTATAATTTTCGATATTTTATTCAATTTATGAGAAAGTTTTCTCAATAGTTTGAACATTTATAACATGTTTCAATCGGGCAACAGGCTTCAGGGCTATTTTTGGAAAAAATGAACAAAATTTCAATAAAATGGGGAGGATCGGGGCAGCGGAAGATTAATTTGGCGTTGAATTGCTCTGTGACGTTTTGTTAAGGATTTAAGTGGAGGAAAACTAAAGAGCAATACAAATAACTTATCGTGCAAGATTAGTAAAAAATTATTGAATTGTTAGTTTTCTGAGGTTTTTTCCCCACTGGCATTTTGGAAGCTATTTAGACACTCAATGTAGGATGGTCAATAAGCAGTTGAAAAATAAAAAAAATATATAGATATTGAAAATATTTTTAATAAGGTATTAGTACCATTTGAAACTATTGCGGAAAAGGTTTCTATTGCGCTGATGACTAAATGTGAATTGATCGTGTGAATGAACAGACATTCCCTGTGGCGAAATGTCGGAAATGTTTTGAGTGATCTTTGAAACGCTGTAACTCTTTTATAAAATATTGCATTCGTCAAAGCATCAATTGGACCATGTATTAAATATTTCCAAGATTGCGATGAGTAGATTTGACCATCGATTTGCTGAGCGTTCATTATTTCATGAAATATTCTTAATTAGAAATCAAAGGATAATTTTTCATTCGATAGAGAATACCTCTGTAGTAAATAGTTCTACTGAAACTCTCTATGAATCAAATTGACGCAAAATAATCATGTTGATTGGATTGCTTTTAAGCATATATTCTCAAAACCAAGAGAAACTTTGAAAACAAACTATAAACGATTATCTTTTCTTGCAAAGTATTTTATCTGCAACACATATACACATCACACACTAGAAATTTGTAGCTTGAAAATGCTGTATTTTTTATCTTAATGTCATCGTTTATATCGAAGATACAGGCGTTCCGAAATCTCTGAAAATTTTCGACCTTTTACTCCTCATCCTTTGTCAAGTGAGGATCTATAGATATCAGTACATGCTTCCTACTTTATCTTTTCTTTTTTTGAAATTCTTTCTAAATGATAGAAAAAGAGTCTATGTATATAAAATCGTTCTGTTCGTTTTTGTGCGCTCGAGCTCTGATGGAGCTCATATTATAACACAACATACGAGCCACTTTAAAAATTGTTGTTGCTACTGCCAACGCCTCAAGAAGCTTCAAGATTTCCAGATGAAATGAGCACACTTCTGAAATAAATCTTGTATCTGATGGTGATTTTGAATCTATTTAATTTTATTCGATTGGCTTTGCTCAAGAACAATCCTTGGAATTTTGTAATTTATATTCGGATGCGGATTGTTCAACTTGATATTGCGCGTTTCCGTGTTCACAAACCAGATAGCCTTTATATATTCGAAGATAATAGAAAAACAAAGTATTAAAAGTATTTAAATTAGAGGCGAATGAACTGCAAAGTTTAAAGCCTTTTAAAAACAAAGAACAAAAAACATACAAGTATTTCAAAGTCAATCTCGTATGGAATATTTGCTTTGTTTTACTACTCATTTTTCTGTCATAAAACACCAATGAGCCACGGAAACGTGGCAGGGTTCAGTAAGTAAAATTTGAAACAAAATAAACATAAATGGAATTAAAATTTAATTCATGCAAAGTTATTTCCTGAATTATTCTAATAAAATCAAGTGAAATGTCCACGTGGACAACAGGGGGAGGGGTATGAAAATGTCCACGCTTGTCCACGGAGGGGGAGGGGGAGTTTGAAATCGTGCTTTTTCTGTCCACGTGGTATGTGGACAGCTCCTAATGTCTTCTAGAGAGAATATGTATTCGGACCGCTTCGATCGCTGAGACTAAAGCCCTACTTTTTTGACGATATTTTCGGCCAATAGTTAGAATTTCATGGAAATAATATCTTTTAAAAATCCACGTACGCTATCGTACTGAAATTTATTCACATATTCCATAATGTCTTCAAAATGTCTTCACAAAATCAAATGTCTTCAAAATGAAGACATGTATTCAAACCTGGCATCTCTGGTAGAAAGTAGAAGAGTAGAAGAGAGATGAAATCGCTAGAAAAGATTGTCTGACTAATTTTCAACGATGATAATTTGAATTTTTCAGTTGGAGGCGAATGAACTGCAAAGTTTAAAGCTTAACCGTTTAAGAGTAGGGTTTGTCCATGGTGGATGAGGAAGTTCACCGATCATCTTTTTAGGAACGAATTGTACGATTGCATAAAGCAAAACATTAGACAT